>NC_056729.1:1140380051-1140580051 GCF_019279795.1 Protopterus annectens | reverse complement strand
CTCTATTATAGCACCCAGTTTGCAGTCGTCCGCAAACTTGGTCAGCCACAGCCCTTCAGTGATTGCCTGTACTTCTGAGAAGTATATGCCAAACAGGAGGGGCCCCAGGACAGAGCCCTGAGGCACACTGCTCTTTACTGGTCTGGATTCGGACATAGATCCCGCTACTCTTACTTTGTGGGATCTGTCTGAGAGCCAGTTTGTGATTCATCTTGTGATGTAAGGGTTTATGTCCAGGTTGGTGAGTTTATCAATAATACCCAAATGGGGAATGGTGTCAAATGCTTTAGCAAGGTCAAGGTAAGCCGTGTGTACCTCCTTTCCCTTATCTATAGCCTGAGTAACTGTCTCAAAGAAGTCCACCAGGTTCAGGAGGCATGTTCTGCCCTTGACAAAGCCGAACTGTGTGGGGTCAAGTGTTTGGAGGTTCCCAATCTCTCCATTTATGAGTTCCATAATAATTTGCTCCATTGCCTTACAGATCAGACTGGTCAGGCTTATTGGTCGGTAGTTCCCAGGGTCGGTTGTGGGCCCACCCTTGTGCAGCAGAACCGCCGTTGCTGTGTGCCATTCTATGGGCACATATCCTGTCAAGAAGCTGAGACTGAACAGGGTATTCAGATGCGGGGTTAATTCATTTTGGAGCTCGCGTATGACACATCCCGGGACACCATCTGTTCCCATGGAGGCAGTGTTTTTAGCTTTATATAGAGCCTTATTAACCAACATATCAGTAATAATTGGAGTTACACAATACCCTGGAATAGTAATAGGCCCTGTAGGTGGTGAGGGTGGGGGGTGGGGGGGGAATTTGCACTGAACCTGTCAGCCAAGATGTTGGCAATGTCAGTGGGGTCAGTGTATTTTGTTCCATTTTGTATCAGAAAAGAACAGACCTGAGCATTGCCATTTAGGTTTTTGATGTAACCATAGAAGGCCTTATGGTTATCCTTGGCATCCTTGGCAACTTTCTTTTCCAAATTGGCTTTAGTTGACTTGATGAGGGCCCTTAATTTCTTATTAAAGCTGATCAGGGAAGATTTTTCTACTTGAGATTTGACCTTTTTTTGTATAAGTCTCCTCCTTTTATTGTATAGTTTGCTTAAGGCTGGGGTCCACCAGACTGGTTTCTTTTTGCTTGAGGAAGGAGTCTTGGTTTTATTTGGGATAGCACGGTCCATGCAATTCTGAAGATGTATATAAAGTGCCTTGGTGTAGGATTCTGCATCCTGGATATCATTATCCTTCTGCAAGGGGATAGTGAAGCTTTCCACTTCTGACACAAGTAGTTTGAAGTTTGCTTTGGAAAGGTTTTTTATGATGGTTTCTTTGACTGGGGGAGGTGGAAGGGTGAGGATGTCTAGGGTTATCAGTTTGTGGTCTGATCTGACCAGAGAGGGAGTGGTAAGGGGTGTGGTACAATGGGCTCCCATATTTGTGATGACCAAATCCAATATGTTGTCCCCTCTAGTGAGAGAACATACCAGTTGTTCGAGGACATTTGAATTTATAAATTCTATGAACCACTGGGCATAGGAGTTAGAACTTTGGTAGTTCACCCAGTCTATATCAGAGTAGTTGAAATCACCCAAAATTATGGTGTTGGATAGGACGTTTATATTTTCCAATGCCTCAAGGAATGCTGAGTGAGCATCTTAGGACATGTTGGGCGATCTATAACAGGCTACGACTTGAAGTGTGGTTTTGCCTGCTGATAGTTACGCATGGATGATCTCTGGGGCATCATGCTGCGCCACTAACCTGGAGATGTGGGTATCCTTGATGAACATGGATACACCTCCGCCCTTTGTACTGAGATCTGGTAACTGAGGCCGGAAGGTGTGATATGAATTGCAACCTGGTAGTGCTGGGGTGCTCTCTGGAGCCTTGAACTAGGTTTCCGTCACTGCAAAAACATCGATTTTCTCCATACTGAGGCGTGCCTTGAGTGCATGCATTTTGAGGTTGAGACTTCTTGCGTTGAGTAGCATTACCCTTAGTTTTTGGTTACCTGTGTTGGTTATGGTGGCTGGTTTGTCCTTTGAGCCTTGCCTAAAAAAGGCACTATGGGGACTGCAAGAGCCTTGGCCAGTATTCGAAAGCCTAGGGGTGACAGGTGCAAACCATCTCTGGTGAAACAGTGAGGCTTGTCTATCATGTCATCCCAGGCAGACAGACACTGGATCCCCGTAGAATGACATCAGAAGCTTAGCCAATTGTTGAAATTGATCATTTTGTCTTTGTATTGTGGTATAATTCTAGGTGAAGGTAGTATGCTACTCAAGGTCAGGGTCATACCAGCTTGGGCTACATGATCAGAGAGCTCCTCAATGTCTCTTTTCATGTAGTCCAGGGAGGTGCATCTTAGATCATTCACACCAACATGTACAATGACAGCATCATACTTGTACTTGTTCTGGAGTGACCTAAGTGCCTGTATTATGTGGCAGATCCTAGCACCCGACAGGCAGCTGACAGTAACCTTCTCCTTGTTCAGCCTGGTGAGTGGAACATCTGTGTGCCTTACTATAGAGTCTCCTATTACTAGCGTGTTGGGCATGGTGTTTTGCCTTAGGGGCTGTCTTGAGGCACACTGCTGAGGTGAATTATGTGTTTTCTGGCTTGTGTTTGGAGGTGCAGGTAGCTTGCTTGTCTGCTTTGGAGGGCACTGTTTCTTTTTCAGATTTGTAAATAGTGCCTCTGAATATGTTTTTGTGTATCTATGTGTATGTTTTTCCGGTGCCTGTTTTGTAGATCCATGTGTGACTGGTGGTGTGATGCTAGTGTGTCTCTTCTCCTCTTGACTGTCTGTTACAGTCATGGGTTGAGAGTGCTTAGCTTCCAGTCTGGCTGTGTATTTGCATCTCTCACAAGTGTTTGTGTCTAGAGGTAAGAGGAGAGGGTTGTCTGTATACATGAGGCAGTTGTGACATTGCCTCAGGATGCCCAATTCCACCAGCTGAACTGGAGAGTACACCTGAAGCTGACCTCTGGACATGCTTGGAAAAGTAAATTTCACTTGTCTTGTGGACAGTCGAGGGTCTTATGCTGTATTATAATAGTGCTGTCTAGGAGATTTGGAAAATAATAGTGCTGTCTAGGAGATTTGGACAAGTGCTGATATGGGTTAAGCAAGTGCTGCAATAAGAGTAGTTGATCTGAAGCACTTGAGTTGAGGCTTGCCTAGTTCTAAGGGGAAATTTGCAGTGCAGACTTTGTGGAGCCAGGAATAGTATAACCCAGCTAACCGGCGCTGCCCGACGCTGCTCTGTGCGCAAGACCGCGCAAAAAGAGAGTTGCAGGGTTTTAAGAGAGAGAGATCAAGGAGTTTAGAATTGACCCAAAATGGCCAATAAAACTACAGTTTCTAGGTAGTAACCACTCCTACAGAGACAGGCAGGCTGCTCAGTGTTAATCACTGCCACTGGTGAACACAGAGACTTCCATTTAGCCCAAATAAGCACTGGCCTCCAAGAAACTTACAAACAGTTCAGAACAGCAACTCTGTAACTGAACTTTTTTTTAATTATAGAAAGTGGGAAAACAGCAAGATTTTTTTGTTTTTTTGTTTTTGTTTAAGGATAGCAGAGACACACAAGTAGCAAACTAGTCAGAACAGTGCAATAAATGACCCCAACACGTGTGTGCTAGGCCAGAGGCAGGTGAAATTCAATTTTAAGAAAAATGATTTTAAATTAAGTGCAACACAAAAAATGCAATAAACAGGCTCTAGGTATGTTCTAAATACTGTTTCTAACACAGATATCAACTTTTGCAAGCAAGAAAATGCTGAAAAGTAGGTGACAATGCAGTTTTTCTAAGAAATAAATCAGAAGAAAATACTTAAAAATCTCAAAAGTGGCTCCTTTCTTCTCTCAGCATTTTAACAGAATTGCGCTCATTTTAACTAAGTCTATGGGCATGCCCAGTGGGATTGCCAGTAGTTATAAAGTGACTCCAGCCCACATCTACATGTACTCCACTCTGAGATTTTGCTTGTTACAGACAATGACATCTGTTCCTGTTTCTGCAGTACTGCACTTCACTCAAATTGTCCATGGCATTGCCCAGCTGTGTGATGTAATTAATATGTGGCAGAGGTTCATAATGTTACACCATACACAGACTGATAGTCTATGAAAACACCAGCATAATAATACCGCACATGCAAAAGATGTGGATACTTCCAGATTAGAACAATCAACACCATCATTCATGCTAACTTCCCTAGTTCACTGAGCCACACAAGCTGCCAGACAAAGAGGAGTCATTCATCACACAATCAACAGCATACATACGTAAGTTGTTATTCCTGCGTTAAGGAAGACATATGGTATGTGATCAATTTCTATGTTACTGCCCTGAGATTGCCTGGACTGCTGATATACCAATCCTGACTTACTGTTAAAGCAGTTATATAGGAACAGTGCTGTGTTACGGGTGGGGGAGCAACAGCACATGTCCTGCTGGGATACACAGTAGTCCAAATATAATGTGATCCCACTGTTTAACATCTCCCTTGACTGATGTAATGAATATTTCAACAATGAGGTCTAGTGAATATTAAGGAACACATACTAGTGGAGTAGGTGTCTGTAGTACCATGTGGACGTTATTTCTGTCCAAAGAGCCCACTATATTTCCTTGCATAAATGCAGCAGATCCATACATATGATACCATATTATAGTAATCCTTACAAGCAGTGTGTAAGTTAGAGACTTACCTTGTAAATGTGCTGTCTCTTAGCCAAAGCCAGGGTGTACTGGGCATGCCTACATCTGCCTACAGGAACATCCTCAGGTGGTTCCTCCTCCGTGTCCTCTTGTGACTGTGGCTGTGGTAGCCTAGGCACTGGTGGAGGGCTGTGCATCCCTTCACTTTGCTGATCCTGCTGCAGCTGTTTCAGCAGGATCATATTGTGTAGCATGGCAAATACAGTGAACATATGTGCACATGTGGTTGGAGAGTACTGCAATATCCAGGCACTGGAACCATGACTTCAGAAGCCCAACCACACACTGTATGATGTTCATTGTTTGTGCATGTGTCTCATTATAGAATTCTTTCATGGGTGTGTTTGCATTTCTGATGGGTGTCGTCATCCATGGTTCCAGGGCATAGCCAGCATCCCCCAGTAAATGGCCATGTGGAATACCCCCCCAGCAAACATCTGGTACAGCTGTGATGCATGCCAGATATAAAAGTCATGGTAACTGCCAGGGCTGCCAGCACACACATTCAGGATAATCTCCTGGGCATTGCAGTTGATGTAGATTCTTCTCTCCTCACCAGATGGTGCCTTGATGTGTACATGAGTGCAATCTATGGTACCCAGTACTTCAGGCCAGTCTGCTACATGGTAGAAGTGCTGCATATTGCTGGCCCTCCTCTCAGGGGTGTGGGGAAAATAAATATGCTCACTGGCATGTGGTAGCATGACATCCAAGAACTGGTGGAGTACCCTGGATGCTGATGCATGTGAAACCCCCATCATGTCCATAGTTGGTCTTTGGAAGGTGCCTGTAGCTAGTATCCTAAGGGCTATACATACCTTTGTTTCCACTGGGATGGGTTCCACTCTGCTGGCTCTAGGTATGAGTTGAGGGCGGCAGAGCTCAGTGAGTTCTTGTAGTATGTTCCTGTCCACCCTGTAGCACAATCTCCAGCTCATGTAGCTCATGGAAGGTTACCCTGGGCCTAAATACTCTTCTTCTTCTCTGTCTATGAACACTCTTCTTCTTCTCTGTCTAGGCCTATTGTCAGCAGAAGCAGCAACATTGACTTCAGCATCTAGCACATACAGATATTGCAGACCTGCAGCAACCCCTAACATTCTCTCAGTTAAAATTTCCAAGTCTGTACTCCAATGGTGCAGAGTATGGGGGCAAAATCAGATTGTAGGGTTTGTGCATACTTTATAGAGCTCTGGTGTAGGTGCAGAATGTGTGAGTGGCTAACTATGATGTATTCCACCTGCCTAGAATATAATTAACATAATTTCATGGCCCTACTTTAACTTAAACAAGGGTCGCATGGCAGCACATTGCTCAAACATGCACCGTGTAGATAAACAATCCTTAGAAGTTAGTAAACACATACTCCCAGAATGAATACACTCAGCATGGTGGTGCACTGTGCAAACATGTGCACTGAAGGTAAACAAAGCTTAGAAGTTAGTGGATCCCCCCCAAAAAGGCCGCACTCAGCCAGGAGGCACGCTGTGCAAATAGGTGCAGCTAAGCTGAAATGAGCTTATAAGTCAGTGGACACCCCCCCGATGTCAGCTATATCCTTTGTAAACAGCAACATGGGTCTAAGCCTACAAAAAGGGGATATGTGGACACCATTACTAATTTATGCTATTCAGTAACTCCAACTCATTTGCATAGGTATCCATGCTCATAGCTTGGAAACTACACCCTTCATAGCCCTAACATGATAGCAAAAGCACCAATGTACCATTGTAGGGATTCCACGCAAGGTCCAGTAATACATTTCTGTCACATAATATATTAGTTTGTTTCAATTTTTTATTTTTTTATCTATAAATCATGTTTGCACACTGTGGCACACCATGCAAACATGCCCAGATTATTAAAAGAAAAACTTAATTTAACTTATTTCCTTTTTTTTCTGACATACAGAATGATAGATTTGCTCATATGTGTATGCGGTATGACATTTCTGACTGCATATCTACATTTTTACAACCCTTTTTGTCTGTCTACACTCCTGTACATGGAATTTTTCCATGTACACTACAGACACTGACACGGAGTCTGAAGAGATGCCTATCTGTTTGCTGGATTACTCTACCTGTCTCATTTGCATAAGATTTACCTACTTATGAGGTGATTTGCATTCCACGGAACTTTCTGTGTTGGCGTGTACATGTGAGCTGCTCAGCAGTGCTTACTGAATCTAAAAATGTTTGTGCCCATGTAAGCAGGATGGCGATGTCTACATGGAAAAAACAATGTGTAGGCTTTATTAAATCCCCCCTGATGTTTTACTGTTATATAAAATGTTATTTCAAGTGAATCATGAGCTTTTATAGTCTCTTTTCTGTTATACCTGTCTGTTAGTTCAAGTCCTAGTTTCCTCATAAATAATACCAGTTTTGACAAGGTATTTACTGTCCAACAGTATCCATCAAAATCCTCTGGGCCTTTGGAAAAATTATTATATCATAGGTTCATAGGTTCATACTAGGCTATCTGCCCTAGGGCATTAATAAGCCTAGCCACAGTATGTTTGGCTTTCGCCACCCATTTTAAATTAATTTTGCTATGCCCTTTTTCGAGGTTAGTATACTGTGCCTCTGTCTAACAGTGACACAGAAGTGATACCCGGGGTAAACCTACGATCTCCCATCCACTCATCAAGATTCCTCTTGAAGAGAGTCAATGAGGGACTCTGCCTAACCTGGACTGGGATTTTATTCCAGAGCGAAGGGAGCCTCTGGGTTATGAATCTGTCCCTCCAGCATGTCCTATTTATTTCAGTGCTGAGGTTCAAGTCTCGAGCGTGTAGCTCGATGGGATTTGGATTTTTTGAGGTGCAGCATGTCCCTTAATTCCGGGTTGGACATGGCTTTATATGTCAGGCACAGGTCGCCTCTGAGCAGGCAGTATGCCACTGAGTAGAGCTGGAGTTTCTTTAACCGGGCAGCATATGGCATCTGTTTGAGCCCTTTGATCCTCTTGGTGAGGTACTTTTGGGGTCTTTCCAGTTGCTGCAGGTGTTTGCTAAGGTACATCCCAAAAGGGGCATTGTACTCGATTATGGGCCTGATGAGGGATGAGTAAAGAGACACGATGACCTCCCCTAATCTAGATGTGAATCCCTTCATGATTAGGTGGGCTATATAAAATGTTTTTCTAACCAATTTGGCCACGTGGTTGTCAAATGAGAGACTGCTATCAACTTGGATCCCCAGGTCCCTAATTACTTCTTCTGTACTTAATGGATTACCACCTATGTGGTAATTTGTGGGCACTTTGTTTTTGCCAAAGGGGATGACTATACACTTTTTGGCGTTTAGTTTGAGGCCATGGCTCTGGCACCAGTTGTCTGTTTCTATGAGGCCCTTTTGCAGGATGCTTGTGTCGGCTGGAGAGTCGATTATGGTGCCCAGTTTGCAGTCATCTGCGAACTTGGTCAGCCACAGTCCTTCTGTGTTGGCCTGTACCTCCGAGAAATATATACCGAACAAGAGAGGTCCCAGGACTGAGCCTTATGGGACGCCACTTGTAACTGGTTTGGAGTCTGACATGGCTCCAGCAATTCTAACCATGTGGGTTCTGTCCTTGAGCCAGTTTGCAACCCATCTAGTGACATAGGGGTTTATATTTAAGCTGGTGAGCTTATCTATAATGCCCGAGTGGGGTATTGTATCGAAGGCTTTTGCGAAGTCCTGGTAGGCTGTGTGGACCACCTTCCCTTCGTCAATGGCCTTGGTGACTGTTTCAAAGAAGTTGACCAGGTTTAAGAGGCAGGATCTGCCCTTAACAAAGCGAACTGGGTAGGATCCAGTGTCTGTAGGTCCCCAATATCTTTATTTATGAGGTCCATGATGATCCTTTCCATAGCTTTGCAGACCAAGCTAGTCAGGCTTATGGGGTGATAGTTTCCAGGGTCCGTTGAGGCACCACCTTTGTGGAGAGGGACCACTGTTGCTGTACGCCACTCTTTGGGTACATATCCTGTAGTAAGGCTGAGATTGAACAGTAGTTTTATGTTTGGGTTTAGCTCTTCTTGGAGTTCATGTAGGACGCAGCCCGGGACACCGTCTGGTCCCATTGATACTGTGTTTTTGCTTTGGAGAGGGCGGCTCTTACCTGAGCATCTGAGATGTCAGGGGGGCAGCACTCTGCTGGGATAGATATTTGCCCTTTTGGTGGGGAGGGGGGGAGAAGTTTGCACTGAACCTGTCAGCTAGGATGTTGGCAATGTCTGTGGGTTTGGTGTATTTTTTGTCATTTTGGACTAATTCTGAGCATATCTGGGAATTCCCACCTAGGTTCCTAACATAACTAAAGAAAGCCTTGTGATTATCCTTAGTGTCCTGTGCAATTTTTCTCTCTAAGCTGGCCTTAGACGATTTTATGAGTGCCCTTAGTTTTTTTGCTAATACTGATCAGAGATGCCTTCCCTTTTTGGGATTTTGCTGTATCATGTAGTAGCTTCCTCCTTCTATTGTATAGTTTATTTATGGCTGGGGTCCACCAGACAGGACGTCTGCCTTTGGAGGATTGGGTCTTGGTTTTATTTGGGATTGCATGATCCATGCATTCCTGAAGGTGTTCATAGAATGCATTTATAAAGGATTCTGCGGTCTGGGCCGTATTTTCCACAGGCCCGGGGGCTTTGAAGGATTCCACCTTGGTTTTGAGGAGTGTGAAATTTGCTTTAGAGAAGTTTTTCACTGTGGTTTTCTGGGCAGGGGGTGGGGTCGGGATGTGAATATCCAGTGAGATCAGTTTATGGTCTGATCTTACCAGTGAGGGATACACTTCTGGTCTGGAGCATAGAGTCCCTATGTTGATGATGATCAGGTCCAGTATGTTTTCCCCTCTTGTGGGAGTGGTAACAAGTTGTTCCATAGCATTTGAAATTCTAGGGACCTTTGGGCTAGGGTGTTGGAGCTAGAGTAATGCTCCCAGTCTATGTTTGGGTAGTTGAAGTCGCCCAATATAATGGTGTTTGGAGAGACCTTCATATTTTCCAGTGTTCTCAGGAAGGCCGAGTGGGGTTCCTGGGTTTGGGAGGGCGGTCTGTAGCAGGCTATAAACTGGAAGGCAGTTTTACCCACTGTTAGTTGCACATGGATAGTCTCTGATGCTTCGTGCTTTGCCACCAACCTGGAGGTGTGGGTATCTTTGATGAATATCAATACTCCCCTCCTTTTGTGGTTCGGTCCAAGTTTTGGGGCCGAAAAGCATGGTATGAGGTATAACCTGGTAGTGCTGGGGTGCTCTCGGGAGCCCTGAACCAGGTTTCTGTTACTGCATAGATATCGATGTTCTCCATGCTAAGGAGAGTTTCGAAAAGTGCATCTTGAGGTTTAGACTTCTGGCATTGAGTAGCATTACTCTTAGTTTCTTATCCCTTGTGATACCTATCGAGGTGGGCTTGTCTTTTGAGCCTTGCCTAAGAAAGGCACTATGGGGGTAGCAAGAGCCTTTGCCAATATCCGAAAGCCCAGGGGTGACAGGTGCAAGCCGTCCCTAGCGAAGCATTGTGGCTTGTTGAGCATATCATCCCAGGCTGACAGGCATTGGATTCCCTTTGAATGACACCAGTACTTAAGCCAATTGTTGAAATTGATCATCTTGTCTTCATATTGTGGCATCATTCTTGGTGAGGGTAAGATGCTACTCAAGGTCAGGGTCATACCGGCCTGGACTACATGCTCAGAGAGCTCCTCTATGTCTCTTTTCATGTAGTACAGGGAGGTATGTCTCAGGTCATTCACACCAGCATGGACAATGACTGAGAATGTGTCTTTTTAATTTATATTGACATCTGAAGAATGATTCTTCTTTTGTTTTCATATAGATTTTTTTTCTACCATCTCTCAGGCAGTCTTTTAAATATGGCAATCTTCTTTTTTCTTCATTAATGACAAGGATTTTGCTTATTGCACCAGGATGAAATGTTTTGTGTCCTTTTATGATATCGGAGAGAGATATTTCTTCCATTTGTGGTCTGGATTCCAAAAGATCAACAAACAACTGCAGTTTGCTGAGATAAATTTGTGTCATCAACCAAACTATGTACAGAAAGTAATTGCAGTAAAAGTTGTCCCATGCAGCACAATTAGAAAGCATGCATCAAATGGCAGAATTATCCAGAAATTAACAATGTAAAAGGAGTAGATTACTGACAATGAAGACCTTTTTTTTACTTGCATTAGTCAGTATCACTCAGTAAAGAGTGCATTTAGGTATTGTTACACAGCATATTTATCAAACAAACATGATTGTTATGTGTATTTATATAATAGATTGCTAAATTTCAGAGTACTGTGGAATCTCTTGAGTAGCTCAGGAGAAAAATAGTGTTGTGGCATGGCAAAACAAAGAGACAGGGTGATGCTCACATCTAATGCACAGGCAGCAAGAGGTTTAGGCACTGACAAAGACAAACATTGGGGATTCACACTAATGCAGGAAGTGGGGTATGTGTGTGGAGGTTACTCATGCAATATACACACCCAAAGAAAAGGGGAGATAAGTGAAAACTCTGTTATGAAAGGGAAAATGTCTTGTGGAGACATGCTTTGTTACATGGGTATTGGATGCAGGGCTACATTTTTTTCAAGAATTACTTGGAAGGTGCCAGGTTTGCAGAAGAATACTGCCAGAAGATTCAGTCTGAATCATATATTTCTGATAGCTGCTGGGTACTAAAGTTCCTCTCACCAGAAGCTCCCTCCCTACCTCAAAAATCTAAGGAATACCTCCTGCAATTACTTCTGACATTTCCCTGGAGCTGCCGGCTAAAATTGGGCTAAAGAACTACTGTGAAGACTGCCCTAAAGTAAATATTGTGAATTTCCTCCCACCAGAAGCTCCCTCCAGAAGCTCCCTCCCTACCTCAATAACCTAAGGAATACCTCCTGCAATTACCTCTGACATTTCCCTGGAGCTGCCGGCTAAAGTTGGACTAAAGAACTACTGCGAAGACTGCCCTAAAGTAAATATTGTGAATTTCCTCTCACCAGAAGCTCCCTCCCTACCTCAAAAACCTAAGGAATACCTCCTGCAATTACCTCTGGCATTTCCCTGGAGCTGCCGGCTAAAATTGGGCTAAAGAACTACTGTGAAGACTGCCTTAAAGTAAATATTGTGAATGTAGGTAGCCTTAAACCAACTACTGTCTTTGTAACTACCTACTTAATAACAATTATATATTTTTTTAACTTCCCTTGTAAGCGATTCAGCAGCCTACCGTGGACCAAATGAAAATACCCCCCCCAGGTCAACTATGTCCTCGATATTTCTCTCAGTGAAGGTTAGGTGTCCCATACCCCTTTCCTGCCTGCTTTCTTCTCTTTCACCACTAGGTGGCAGCACCTACCAACCATAAGACGGTACAACTTTTATCTTACTTGGCTCCTCTCCTATGAAGCTGTCTAAATAGATTAAGAGCCAGTATTATCACTGTTAACAACCTGGTAATTTACCCCCTGTACAACATTCCATAACCAAATTGAACTAATTATTTTCATTCCTGAAAGTTATCTCTCCTTACCTAATTTTACAACTACTATACCTGCTTACCTTTCTATCTCATTTGCAGTGGCTGATACTTTTTCTGCTGCTGGTTTTCTTTTTGTTCTTAGCTTCCAGTTATCTTCCCCGCCCACTAATCTATTCCCCGTCTCACTATCCCTCCGACCTCCTCTGTTTTTATCCCCTCCCCCTCTATCACCTGCCCTCCCCTAAGTCTACTTCTAGAGGTCATGCTCTGTGGCGCCACTTTTTAAAAAAGAAAAGGAAGCCCCTGTGCTGGTCCCCGCAGTAGTGCTGCTCGTTTTGCCTACTGGTAAGTTTGGAACATTATGGTTACCATGTTTTAATTAAGGCTTATCATATCATGTAAGCTTGTTTGAATTACTTAAATACTCTTATTACAGTGCCTTCAACATTGTTTATAGCTATCTACAGTTTTGTGTGTTCATAATAGCATTAGCCACTAAACTGTTTGTGATACTTTCTTGCTATCGCATTTCGCTTACAGAACGGTGACTTTTGGTTCCTTTGCATAACCTTTTTCTCCCAATTACTAGCATAACGCTAGCGTTATCTCGTACACCATCTAAAAGGTGGTGCAATGACATAGGACTGAACAAATTCTAATTGAAGGCTTTTGCTGTGTTCGCTCTCCCAAACAGTCTCTATTTCCCTACACGTGGACCTGATTTTACAGCGTTTCTGTAGTCCTACAGAGTAAGGAACTTTTCCGATGCCTGGTGTTTGTCTACTTTCCTAAGGCATTGCAAATTAGGCTTGCTTACTCTGTCTATCCCCTTATTGTATTTAATCACTGTGTGATTCCATTCATGACTTCTTCCTTTAGCATTGCAAGCTATCCATGCTGAACAAGCTAAGAACACCACCAAAGTGGGTCGTAATATGCGTGCAAGTCCTCACACACGTTGAGTGCAGTAGTACTTGCTCGCAACTCATCCCTCTGGCCAGTATTCAAAACAACTTACCTAAAACAGATTTTTAGTGCTCGACCACCTTATATGGTACTCTCAGGTATTGCATATGGCTCCATTTGGGTTTATCTACACTTTTAATGCTTAGTCAGCCTTAGCCATAGCTTAGGCACGACACAGCCTCCCTCAAAATCACTTTTATGGTACACTTAGGTAGCGCATATGGTTCTGCTTGGTTATATATACAGTCTTAATGCTTACATAGCCTTGGCATATTACAATATTCTAGCTTGTTCTCTGTTATGTTATGTTTAATTTTTGGTGCTGTGCATTGCCTCTTAATTGCTTTACCTGCCTGTAACTGCTTAATCAAGTGCTCTATCTACCTGACAAATGGAGAATGCATAATCATGTACAGATACCATTTTGATATTTCTAGGTTGTGTTAAAGACTTTTTAGATAAGTCTAGGTAGTGCTTAAGACTGTGTTTGGATATTTCTATGCTATTATTGATGTCTAGACAGCCTTGGCAGAATATAATGTGCTAGTTTTCTCTGTAAAGTCAACTCAATTTATAAGGTGCTCTGTATTATCATTTAAATAACCTTGTTAAGTGCATTATATACCTGCATTTGCTTTATTATTGTTATAACTGACTTAATATTCCTCTGATTGTTGGTTTGCTACTTCTGTTAATTCCCCTATCCTTTTTACCTGATTGGGGTACTGTTGTAGAGCTGTTTTTTTTTGTAGAGTGACTGCATTATTAACCCTGTATCATTTCATAATTTAATCTGCAATATTCAATTACTGTACCTCTGCTGCCTTTTACTACTATTCTCCTACACCGCTCCCCCTTTATATTTTCCCTCCTTCTATGTCTATTCCTTGAGCTCTCTATCTTCCTACTATACTACTTCTACATCTATCCCTTAAGCTCTGTATTACCTATTACACTACTAGTATACTTCTCCTCCTCTTCTGAATATCCCCCTTGTACTCCTTCCTCTACTCACCTGCAACTATAACCTTTTATAGAACCTAACCTAGATTGACTCTCCTCTCATTTTACAGTTCCTCTCACCAGAAGCTCCCTCCAGAAGCTCCCTTCCTACCTCAAAAACCTAAGGAATACCTCTTGCAATTACCTCTGACATTTACCTGGAGCTGCCAGCTAAAATTGGGCTAAAGAACTACTGTGAAGACTGCCCTAAAGTAAATATTGTGAATTAGGTAGCCTTAAACCAACTACTGTCTTTGTAACTAACTACTTAATAACTCTTATATTTTTCTTTAACTTCCCTTGTAAGCAATTCAGCAGCCTACCACGGACCAAATGAAAATACTCCCTGCCCAGGTCAACTGTGTCCTAGATATTTCTCTCAGTGAAGGTTAGGTGTCCCGCACCCCTTTCCTGCCTGCTTTCTTCTCTTTCACCACTAGGTGGCAGCACCTACCAACCATAAGACGGTACAACTTTTATCTTACTTGGCTCCTCTCCTATGAAGCTGTTTAAATAGATTAAGAGCCAGTATTATCACTGTTAACAAACTGGTAATTTACCCCCTGTACAACATTCCATAACTAAATTGAACTCATTATTTTCATTCCTGGAAGTTATCTCTCCTTACCTAATTTTACATCTACTATACCTGCTTACCTTTCTATCTCATTTGCAGTGGCTGATACTTTTATGCTGCTGCTTTTCTTTTTGTTTATTTTCATTCCTGAAAGTTATCTCTCCTTACCTAATTTTACATCTACTATACCTGCTTACATTTCTATGTCATTTGCAGTGGCTGATACTTTTTCTGCTGCTTTTCTTATTGTTCTTCCCCGCTCCGTTCGTCCTATGGGCTCACTCCGCTCCCCTACCCTACCCCCAATTCCCACCCACCCCCACTACCTCTACACTTGTACCCACATAACCACTCCTACTTCCTCTCCAACTACTAAACTCCACGCCTTCCTCCTCCTATCCCCTCCCCTTCACAACTTCCATTCACCACAAATCCCACTTTGTCCTTAGTCTTATTCATTCACAACATATCTCAATTCTTCCTTAATGTTAACTATATAATTCTCAAAAAGACCTAAACATGTCTTCAAAATATACATCCTTCTCAGTTCAACTACTTCTCTTACTGAACATAACCTGCATCTACTACCTTATCCAGCCTAACCCCTTAACTCACATCCCACTCTTTCACACAACCTGCTCTCTCAACACACCTTACTCCTGCACACTCATATCAATATCTCCTGCACTTTATCCCATCAACCACAATCTATGCTTTCATTACAAACTCATCTCTCCTTATAAAACCTCAACACCCGCTCTACCCTCCATATCCCCCACAACTCTTTCTACACACATTACTTATGAAAAAAACCCAAACACCTCTACTACATAATCCAACTTCTAACATCCCTACTTTTATCTGGAGATATTCACCCTAACCCAGGCCCAAACACCTCCCCCTCTACATCTAAATCCATCCTACTAGCATCCCACAACACACAAAGCTTAGCTAACAAAATTCCAAACCTACAAGCCTGGCTACACCACAACAAACCAGATATCTTAGCCATATCTGAAACCTGGTTAAAAACTTATATAAAAGATGTAGAGATAGTACCACCTAATTACTCCATTATCAGAGCAGACAGAGCCCAAAAAAGGTGGTGGAGTAGCTCTACTTTACTCATCCTCTCTATGCATTACTCCCTACAATAAAGCCATTCCCCAATTCACCAATGCAAAGTTAATACTAGCTCAACTTCAATTAAATAAACACAAAAATATATGCATAGCCTCCCTTTACATACCCCCTGGCGATAATATCTCTGTACTTGAAGATATCCTCTCCTGGTTTTCTACCAATATCTCTAATGAAACCATTATCATGGGAGACACCAACATTAATTGGTCCTCCATTCAGTCCCCTACCCCCTCCCTTAACATCAACCTGTATAACTACTCTCAACTCATCAACTCCACTACTAGGCCCTCTAAAGACTTCACTAGCAGCAGTATTCTAGACTGGATCTTAGTCTCTCACCCCCACTACTACCCTGATAGTGGAACTCTTCCTGACTCCCTTAGCGACCACCTTCCCATCTTTGCTAGGCATCTTCCTTTTCCCTTACAAGTTACCCATAATTATGTCAGTACCAGATACCAAAAAAACTTCAACCCAGATGCCTTCTCTTACTCCCTAAAATCACTTAACTGATACCCCCTAAAAACTCTACCCCTGGAAGATACTATCGAACACTTTAATTCTACTTTCCTAAATCTTTTAGATACTCATGCTCCCTTAAAAACCAGAAGAATAAAAAACAAAACTACCCCCTGGCTAACAAAAAGCACACTAACTACCATGCGACTTAGAGACAAAGCCTGGGCACGCTACCAAAAGTACAAATCTCCCACTACCCTCAATGAGTACAAAACTCTTCGTAACTCGGTTAAAAAGCTTATCACAGAAGACCATAAAACTACTTCTCCTCACTTCAAAGTAAACATAAAACCAACCCTCAAAATTTCTGGAAAGGTATAACCACCCTCTTAAAACCTGGTATAACTGAAAACCCAATCCCTAGCCCAAATGTACAAGACAATGATCTTGCCACCCAATTTAACTCTTTTTTCATTAACTCTATTTCCAAACTAACCTCTTCCTTCTCTAACAACTCTCCACCTCCTACTTCCACTTGTCCTCTCCCAACACCCCCTCCATCTCCACTCTATCATTCTAAAACCACTCAACCTACAACCTTTCAACCCCCTACATTCTCCTTGAAACCAATCCCTACTTCTACCATAAAAAACTCCTTTAGAGGCTAAAACCATGCACCAATGTCCCCGATAACATTCCCTCATATTTCATCAGCATAGCTGCTGAAGCCATTGCCCTCCCTATCAGTATCCTAATCAACCGCTCTATCCAAGAAGGTCTTGTTCCACAACTCTGGAAAAAGGCTTTCAGCATTCCCCTTCACAAAGGAGGTAACAATACTAACATTATGTCAAAAGAAAAATAACTTCAAAATGATCAATACACGGCAGGTTCAGGTTAAGGCACTTTAATCTTGCAGCAAGGAGACAAAAACGTGCTAATACAGAGTTTGTCTAACTTGAATCAGGAAGTGAAACTACTTTTATACATTTCTTACAAGGTATTGCCTACTAAGCTGACGTAATGAATCACAAATTCTTTCAATATTATTTCTCAGCAGCTGTTTGTCCATGATTTTCTGCTGGCATATCAAGTTTACAAAAAACTTCCTAAGAAAAACAACGTGGCCTTGATGACCACCGGTCAGATACAACTTTCTCACTATGCAATGTTACCATTCAAGGTACTATGGCTAATTCGAGCACAAAGCAAGTACAGATTACAGTTAATTTCTTCAAGCAGTCTTTGTCTGATGTATCTCTTCTTTTCTGCAGCTGTGCATGTTCTCATAACACAAACAGGGCTGATTGTTCATATTTAATCACATTATAGAAAACAGTATTATTCTATTCATTCACTATTCATTCAATTTCCTGACCTAGCAGATAATCACCTGCTTCTCAGTACATTTCCAAAAGGCATAAACATGAATTTTGCTGTGCTAGCAAATACTAGGTCAGACAGCATCTTGCAATTTCAGAAAGCATACTGCAGTTTGAAAAAGCATCTTATAATTTCATACAGAATTAAGCTGTACATAAAACAGAATGAAATGTGTTAACCCTTTTAGCTTCTAATAAGCACTAAACATATACATTAATACATATTTTTCTAACATTTCCCCCCCAGTTAATACTTTTATTCTATTTTCAAAAGCATAAACAGTTGCTTCTTCTCCTAACCTCTTTCCGTTTAGAATTTGCAGTTAAGAGAGTCATTCAGTTTAAACTTATGAAAGCGTTTCACTCTTCAACAGTTCTTCAATTTCAGTACTTTGATATAAAGTCTCAGAAACTGAAATGTCTATAAAATCTTTGATCAATCTTTTCATGCAAGGAATACCACAACAAACACACACTCCTAATAGGAGTAATCCCACACAAATGGCAATCAGGATGTTCATTAGGATGCTACCCCACCCCCAAACAAATTCTGGAAAAAGTCCGTCAGTGGGTTTGGGCCTGGTTTGGTCATGGCCGACACTTGCTGAATCACCTCAAGATGGTCGTTTATCTCATGCTGGTTGTCAGGAATATACGAACAGCACTCCTCTTTTATTAAAGCAAGACGCACACCTTTCACCACTAGGGTGAAGTCAAGAGCCATGCGGTTTTGAAGCACCACAGTTCTCATAGCATTCAGTTCATCAGTCATTAACTCAAGAGCAGAAAAAGTTGCATTACTCATTACTTCAAGAAGTTTGGACAGTTTTCTCAGCTCCCAAATTGATTTCACTGTGCCATATGCAGGGGCTATACCTGCCCACGATATGATAGTGTCACTCAAGTCCATGTGTGTCAGTTTGTCTTTATTTTTTATGGAATTATGGTTTCTCCAGCTTGCTTCAATTTGTCCCACTGGATTTTCAGGCCTTCTGATTGGATTTCCGGTTTTCTTAGTGACCTCTCTGACATTTTGAATCTTTCCCTGAGGTAAGACTGCAGTGTGTCATATGGCCGGAACCAGGTAACCCAAAAAACAACTGCCGGACCAATTCTCAGGTAACCATTTGTATGCCTTTTTCCCACAAACAAAATAACAATTCTCTACTTTAGTATTAATATACACTTGCCTTGCATGAAACATTTTCTTATCAATAATAGATAGTTGTTTTAAAAGTACAGGATTACGTTGTATTTCATCAATAGTCTTATGAATCGACTTGAGATATGAGTCATAGTTTGTATCACAGATATAACCTGCATTATTGGCTTTGGTATAACATTTGTAAGGAATAGTCACATTACAATTACTCCAACCTACCTGAACAGTATCATTTTTATAAAACCATACAATTCCCTTTTGTGTAACAGGCAGGTACAATGCTATTTTGTCTTGTGATTTTACAGTTGTAGTATCAAAAAGCAAAATTTCCCAGGTCTCATTGACCCCTAGGGGGACAGCAGTCATTAATAATCCCCCGTATGCTGTTGGTATAGCTGTGCAGATCCAGCAATTCGAAACATTAAAAGTTTCAGCATACACATATTTAATTGCTTGGTAAGTGTTAAAGTTCGGATGCCAGTCTATGAATGATTCACGTTTATTCAGTTCAGCTCGTGTGGCTGGAAAAAGGAAAGGCCACAACAAAAAGATTAATGTTATCAATATGGTCAACAGAATGATCATGCAATACTTCTGAGGTTGTTCAGCATTTCTATTTGCTCCGTATCTGGTCATTTTGTTCTTGTGTAACAGTAACAAGTTTTTTGTCCAGTTCAAAGTTTTTAACAAATTTACAGTGTGTCAGATGAATCCAGGATGCTCGCTCTGTGATCTTGACTGCAGTGGATGTTGACAGTAGCACTTGGTACGGCCCTTTCCACTTTGGTGTGGTCCAATTCCTCTTCTTGATTACCTTCACCCAGACCCAGGTGTCTGGGACTACTGCTGCTTCCAATGGTCTGGTTTGTTCTTTATCTGAAACAGAATTCAACTGCAAAAGTTGTTTATTACTTAGAAGTCTTATCATGTATTCTGCAAGTGAACTGTCAGCCCCCTGGTCTGCAGGCATGAGAGGTTTCCACTGATGTACATAATATGCCCTCCCAAACAGTATTTCAAAAGGAGTTAACCCGTTTGCATTTGGAACAGTTCTCATGCTCAACAATGCCAGAGGCAGGCAGTGCACCCAGTTCTTCTGTGTCTCGCTAATCAATTTCCTAAGCTTATTTTTCAGAACCCCATTATGCCTCTCTACTAATCCTGCGGATTGGGGGTGGTATGCACAATGTTTCTTTAAAGAAATTCCGAAATAACAGCTCAACTGTTGTATGGTTTGATTTACAAAGTGTGTGCCATTGTCACTGTAGATCTTTTCCGGTATGCCAAATCTAGGAATAATTTCTTTAACGAGGACTTTTGCAACAGTAGCTGCATCTGGATTTTTGGTCGGAAAAGCTTCCACCCATTTGGAAAACATATCTATAATGACAAGACAATATTTCTTATTTTCACATTTGTTTAGTTCTATGAAATCCATACAGATAGTATGGAACGGGTATGGTGGTGTTGGGAAACTCCCTTGCTTAGGCTTCAGTGCCCCCTGTGCATGATGCCTGTTACAAACATGGCATGCTGCACAAAAACTTTTTGTGTAGTTTGTAAATCCATATGCAGTGAACACTCGGTTCACTAACTGTACCATCCCCCCTGTTGAGTCATGGCACTGCCCATGGCTCAACAAAGCTGCATATCTAAACAAGTTAGACGGCAAAATTGGTTTTCCTTCTTTGGAGATGTACAGCCCTTTCTCAAGAATTGCTCCTCGTTTTATCCATTTCTGTTTTTCTGCATTTGTAGTAAGTGTCTGCATTGTTTTTAACATTTCTAAATCTAAAATCTCAGAAGGTTGCAGTTCCTCACTCAAAAGAAATACTTCTAAAGCTGAAGCTGCCTGCTTTGCAGCTGTATCAGCTCTCGCATTACCTTTTGAAATCCTATCCTGTTGCTTAGTATGAGCTACGCATTTACAAATAGCTACTTTCTGAGGTAACTGAATAGATTCTAACAAATCTAAAATAAATTGTGCATGATTAATCGGTTTACCAGTAGATGTTATCATTCCTCTATTTTTCCACTGTTGTGCAAAAACATGTATAGTAGAAAAAGCGTACTGGCTGTCAGTAAAAATATTCACACATTTACCCTTTGCCAAGGTACATGCCCTTGTTAAAGCAATCAATTCTGCTGCCTGTGCAGATACGTTGTGTGGTAAAGACTTTGCTTCTAAAATCTCAGTATCAGAAACTACTGCATACCCCACTAGATTCTGTCCTGTAGGACCCCTTCTGCATGAGCCATCCACGCAATATGTCACCTCGGCATCATCCAAGGGAACATCCGTTAGATCTTTTCTAGGCAGTGTATTTTGCTCAATCTCCTGCAGGCAGCTGTGTGGTGTGCCATCTGCAGGGGTCAGAAGCAAGGTAGATGGGTTTAAAGTTGTACATCATTCAATTGTCATATGAGGTTGGCTCAAGAGTATAGTCATACAGGAAAGATGTCTAGCAGGAGCAAGATATGCTACTTTTTCTTGCAGTAAAATAATTGCGACTGCATGAGGCACTCTCAATGTGCAACCCTAGCCCTGAGTAGCATCCTGCCTTCACCCAGAATGATACCACAATATAAGGATAAAATGATTGACTTCAACAATTGGCTAAGCTTATGGTGTCATTCAAAGGGGATCCAGTATCTGTCTGCCTGGGATGACATGATTGACAGACCACGATGCTTTGCCAGAGATGGTCTGCACCTGTCGCCCCTGGGATTCAGGTTACTGGCTAAGGCTCTTGCCACCCCTATAGTGCCTTTTTTAGGCAAACTTCAAAGGACAAAACCACCACCGTAACAGGTACAAGCATGCAAAATCTGAAGGTAATGCTACTCAATGCTAGAAGTCTAAACCTCAAAATGCACTCTCTCGAGGCACTCCTAAAAATGGAGAACATCGATATCTGTGTAGTAACTGAGACCTGGTTCAAGGCTCCAGAGAGCACCCCTGCAATACCAGGCTACAACTCTTACCACACGTTTTGGCCACCAAACCAGGACCGAAACACTAAAGGTGTAGGAGTGTCAATATTCACCAAGGATATTCACACCACCAGGCTAGTTGGCCAACACAATGTGTCTGAAATTCTCCAAGTGCAACTAACACTAGGTAAGACTGCAATCCAAATTGTAGCTTGCTACAGATCCCCCACCATACCCCAAGATTCTCACTACACCTTTCTAAACATACTGGAAAATATTAAGATAGAACCAAACACCCTAATACTGGGTGATTTTAACTACCCTGCCATTAACTGGGAAAACTACTCATGTCCCAACACCTTTGCGCAATGGTTCTTGGAATTCATAAATTCCAACGCCCTGGATCAACTAATCCATAGTCCCACCAGGGCTCCAATATCCTAGACCAGGTCATTACCAACATGGGAAATCAATGCTCCATACCTATGGTCACCTCCTCGTTAGTCAGGTCTGACCATAAGCTAATCACCCTTAACATCCACATCCCCCCCCCACCCCCACTAAAAAAAACACCACAAAAACTTCTCCAAAGCCAACTTCATGCTACTCAAGTCAGAAGTGACAAACTTCATGACACCCATGCAGACAGGAACTGAAAGTTCAACTGCTGAATCCTACACTAAGGCACTGTACGAGCACATCCACTCATGCATGAATCATGCCATCCCAAATAGAACCAAAATGCTCTCATCCAAAAAAAGGAAGCCAATCTGGTGGTCCCCTGCCATAAACAAACTTTACAACAAAAGGAAGAAACTTTTGCAGAAAAGAGGAAAATCCCAGGATGCAAAAACTCCTTACTAGCCTCAGTAAGAAACTGAGATGCCTCATAAAATCCTCCAAAGCTAGTTACGAAAATAAAATTGCCAAAGATTCCAAAGACAACCACAAAGCATTCTATAACTATGTCAAGAATCTAAATGGCAATGCTCAGATCTGCTCTGAGCTAAAACAGAATGGCATTAAATATACTGATCTGAAGGATATTGCTAATATCCTGGCAGATCGATTCAGTGCCAACTTCACCCCCCTCTCACCCCCTAAATGGCCCATCTTAATACTGGAAGATTGCCAAATTCCAGTAATAACGGCCACACAGGTACAAAACGCACTCTCTAAAGCCAGGAATACAGCATCCATGGGACCAGATGACATCCTGGGCTGTGTACTACATGAACTACAATATGAACTGGCACCTCACCTAAGTGTCATGTTTAATCATAGCCTCACCTCAGGTTTCGTGCCCACTGAGTGGCGCAGAGCTACAGTTATCCCAATCCACAAGGGGGGATCCACCTTGGATCCCGGAAACTACCGTCCCATCAGTCTGACAAGCCTTATCTGCAAGGCCATGGAGCGTATTATCATGGAACTTATAAACAAAGACATTGGCAACCTTAAAACACTGGACCCCACCCAGTTTGGGTTTGTGAAGGGCCGATCTTGTCTCCTGAACCTGATTGACTTCTTTGAATCAGTCTCCAGAGCCATGGACAAGGGTAAGGTGGTCCACACAGCCTATCTAGACCTTGCCAAGGCCTTTGACACCATCCCCCACTCTGGAATCATAGATAAACTTACTAGGTTGGGCATTAATCCCTATGTCACCCAATGTATTGTTATCCCCTTTGGGACAAAACATGTATCCATGAATTACCATATAGGTGGCAGTACACTAAACACAGAAAGTGTGATAAGAGACTTAGGGACACAGGTGGACAGTGGTCTCACCTTCGACAACCACATCAACACAACAGTCAGGAAATCCTTCTATGTGGCACACCTCATCACGAAGGGCTTTTCATCCAGAAAAAAGGAGGTCATTGTCCCACTGTACTCATCCCTCATTAGACCCATTATAGAATACAATGCCCCATTTGGTATGTACCTCTCAAGACATCTGCAACAACTGGAAAGGCCTCAGAAATACCTCACTAAAAGAATCACAGGCCTAAAGCAGATGCCCTACGCTGACCGCCTTAAAAAGCTCCAGCTATACTCTGTCACATATCGTCTACTCAGAGGCGATCTCTGCTTAACATACAAGGCCATGTCAAACCCAGAGCTGTTGGACATGGTACACTTAAAGAAATCCCAATCCCTCAGAGCTACACGCTCCAGGGATCTAAACCTTGTCATCACAATAAACAAAACATGCTGGAGGGCTAGGTTCCTGACCCAGAGACTCCCCAGACTCTGGAATAGATTGCCCATGCATGTCAAGCAGAGTGCCTCTTTGGACCTCTTCAAGAGGAACATTGACGATTGGATGGGAGAAAGGAAATTCACCCCAGGGATCACGTCAGTCACCCTGCTAGACAGGGGTCCAGGAAAGTAAATAATGTGGGAAGAAATAGCCAGGGAATTGTTATGGCTAGGCTTGTATAGGCCCTAGGGCTGATAGCCTAGTACCAACCTATGAACCTATGAACCTATGAGAGGGTGGAACAACACTACTGAGGCCAAAGCCTGTACTGCCATTGCAGCTGCAACTACTGCTTGTACACAGTGGGGCAGGGATCATGCCACTGGGTCCAGCTGTGATGAATAATAAGCTATGGGGCGTTGCTTATCCTCATGCTGCTGTGTTAACACTGATGTCATGTAACCTTGCTTACAATCTACAGTTTGGAAAAAACGTTTATGGTAGTTTGGTAATCCTAAAACTAATGAGGATGCTATCAGTTGTTTCAGTTTGCAGAATGCTGATTCTGCTTCTGGTGTCCATTGTAATAAATCTTGTGCTGCCATAGGCTTCTTGTATATTAAGTTGGTCAGTGGAGCAGATTCCAAAGCATAGTTTGGAATCCAACTCCGACAGAAATTAGTCGTGCCCAGGAAGGACATAATTTCCTTCTTGGTAGTTGGTTTGGATGCTTGTAAAATTGCTATTTTCTTATCTTCATCCAATGTTCTGCCTTCTTTGGATATTACATATCCCAGGTATTTAACCTGTTTTCTCCAAAGCTGCAATTTGTTTTTGTTTACTTTGTGTCCTTGCATGGCTAGAAATTGTAGCAATGCTATGGTATCTTCCCTGCATTCTTGCTGGTTGGGGGCTGCCAGCAGGATGTCGTCTACATAAAGTAGAATTTGGCTGCCTCTTGGTGGGCTAAATCCTGCCAAGTTGCTTGCCGTCTCTTGTGCAAATATTGTTGGGCTTTCACAATACCCCTGTGGTAGTCTCGTGTATGTGTACCTTTTCCCCTGAAATGTGAATGCAAACCAATGTTGGCTGTCAGGGTGTATCAGTATTGAAAAGAATGCATTGCTAATATCTACCACAGAAAAATACTTCTGTTGAGGTTTTAAATCATTCAACAAGGTGTGTGGATCTGGCACCATAGGTGCTCTAGGTATTACTGCGTCATTAACAGCTTGTAAGTCTTGGACCATACGCCATTCCCCGTTTGCTTTCCTAACAGGAAATAAGGGTGTGTTACATGGTGAATCGGGAGATTTTACCAGTACTCCTTCCTTAAGTAAAGCTGCTGTTATAGGTTTGATTCCTATTTCTGCATCTTTCCTTAATGGATACTGTCTCTTTTGAAGTCTGAATGCTGATTTTGGCGTAATGGTAACTGGTCCTGCTGTACGAATTAGTCCTACATCTGATTTCCCTGTTGACCAGAGAGTTTCTGGTATGCTCCGTAAAGCTTTTTCTTCCTCTTCTAGTAAGAGTGCTAATCAGCTGTCCTCGCTAGACTGCAAGTGTACAACTGGGTGTGTCTGCGTTATCCAATTTAGCGTCTGCTTTTGTACTCCCTGTTCTGACAATTCTAACTCTGCTTGTTTTTCCCACTTTGTGACTTTTTCTCCAAGATCTGCCCATTTCACATTCTTGTCTTTAGTTAAACTAACATGTGGTAATCAATTAGATTTATAGAGTGCAAAGAATTCCTGGGGCAATGAACAGCTAACTACACTGTTCCCTTCTGTGTCCCAGTACGTAATACTAATCTGTTTGCATGGTTTTTAAACAATTCTTGCTCATATTCCTTATCAGGTCCTGGTGTGCTACAATAATACAGAGTACAGTGCATCAAATGCTGTTTATCAGTATCAAGGGAGGGGAACTTACTGATGGCTACATTCATCAGTTCTTCGGTTACTGCCCCTAGACCAGTCGTGACTAGGTCCTGGCTGTACCAATAAAATGTTTCACCCTCCGGTCGCACCACAAAAGTATCCATTTGCCGCTGTGCTTCCATACCCTGCATAGTCGGTACTACTGCTATGCCAAATATCTGCATAAGATCTCTGCCCAAAAGGTTCACTGGGCATTTTGCAGAAACAACAATTTTGCTTTTCTGGGTCATCCCTGAAACAGGGTCAGTTATTGCTATGTTATGGGAGAGTGGCTCCCAATACAGCTGTCCATTAGCTGCCTTCACTAATATGTAATCAAGTGATTCTGAATTTTCTGGTAGTTTGGAGGGATGTATCAGGGTTTCGTGAAGCCCCTGAGTCACACAGGAATTTAACTTCCCTCCCCTCTACCAGAAGTGTAACTTCCGGTTTTGTGTCGGCTAAATAGAGCTCTAGGCTCAATAATGCTAAGTCCAAAATTTCACTTTCTTCACCATCGGTGATTTCTTGTACTTCCTCTATTTCTTCTATCACATTCTTTACCCCCTCTATCACATTTGCATTTGTCTTTTCTTGGTTATTCCCTTCTAGTGATTCTTGACTATCATAATGTCAGTCCTCACCCTCCTTATCTTCCATGGCTACCTTCTTGTTTTGCTTGCAATCCCTTGCTAAATGTCCCTTTTTTCCGCATTTAAAACACTCACCTCTTTTCTTTCTCTCTTCAAACTCTTCTGATCGTTTGTCAGATTGTTTGTTTCCCTGGGCATTTTTCTTGCCCTTTTTCCTGGACTGTACTACATAAACTTCTGCTCCGTCTTCTACAGCAAATACTTGGGCTTTCTTTTTCTTTTTACTATTAAAATGCCTTTCGGCATGCCTGGCATATTCAAGTAGTGACTGTAATCTACTTGTACGATGGTCTACCATGTTCTTTGTAATAAAGCTGCTTATAGGCAAAATACTGCCTTTCAAAAATGCATTCTTTAATTGCTGCTCATATGGGGAATCATGTGTTTGATCTTCAGGTACCTGCATTCCACAATGGTTATTAAAACACTCTAATAATCTAGCATAATATCTGTCAACAGTTTCACCTTCCTGTTGAATGCATTGATTAATGCAAGTCCAGTCTGCCATAGGCTTCCATTTCTCAGAGATTTGGTCTGTCAGACCTTTCACTCTGTTATCCAGTTCTGCGTTACTATGGGGGAGTGGCTTATGTTCTGCGTCACGGGGATTCCAGTTGCCACTGATCATGTGCCAATCTGGACCTACGATCTGCCTGACTACTTTTTCTACTTCTCCATTCAAATGATAACTTAACCTCATGCCCTGTAAGTCTTCTAAGAATTTTCTAAAATTAACTTTTGGATGGGGAATTCCCTCTGTGGCTTTCCGGATGTCTTCCGGTGTCCACGGTTTATATACTAGGAGAGTCGGGTCCTGTCCTGATTGTCCTGCCTGCGGATTTGGTACTTCTATGAGTGGACATATCTCTTCTTCACTCATAGCTCATGAATTTTTGTTTATTTCATATAACTCAGTATCCCTTCTTAAGTTACGCGTTCGAGACCTAGTCTCAATGGGATCTCTAACATACGGTCTTGGCTTTGCGGTAACAGCCGGGTATAGCGGAGGTGGATCAGCTTGTCCACTCGCTTCATATTCTGGTGCGGGAAGCGGAGGGGGTGGAGGGGCTGATGCTATCACCAAATTATTGTCTTCTTTATCTAGAAACATAGCTTTTGAATTATTACTTTTCTGTTCTCTTCGGTTTGCTTCCTCAATCCACCTGTGTGCCTGAGGAATACCCAATTGTCGTTGCCTTTTTACCTGACCTTTTGCGTCAGTTTTAAGCTGTTTGACAAGTTTGACAAGCGAGGATTTTTCTAATTTACCATTAAATTCATATTTATTAACCCATTTTGTATAGTATCTAACATTGTCGGCATGCTGTAATTGTATATATTTTGCATCTTCGGTTAGCGGTGGGCTTTGGGAACTTTTTGTGCACTTATTACCTATATTGTTCTGATTGTTAAAAAATGTTACGTAACCCTTCTTATTCTCACGTGGTACCATGATTTTTCTGTTTCACAGTTTATCTAGAATAACTATCTTACCTATTCTGTTTCCCTGATCTATGACAAGACTGCAATCTTTCTGTCCCTGACTTGTACAACAACAAATCTCCTGACAGATATTTCCAATCAAGTCCCTGATCTAAAACAGAAAAAAGGTAAATCTCACCTTACCTGAGCCTCTGTGATTGACCCACTCCTGGTTCGTACAGCAACTCGTCCTCCAGTCACAGATCAGAAAAGTGGCTGGCCTCTTTTGAACAACAATTCAATCAGAGGTCTTTCAAAGCAGAAGAACCAATGTGGTTTCTTCCCCGTATGGTTTCATGCCACCTGGCCCATCTGACCTGAGGTGAAGTGAGAGTTTCCGGTCCAGCGGACCAATCTGTCAAAAGAAAAATAACTTCAAAATGATCAATACACGGCAGGTTCAGGTTAAGGCACTTTAATCTTGCAGCAAGGAGACAAAAATGTGCTAATACAGAGTTTGTCTAACTAGAATCAGGAAGTGAAACTACTTTTATACATTTCTTACAAGGTATTGCCTACTAAGCTGATGTAATGAATCACAAGTTCTTTCAATATTATTTCTCAGCAGCTGTTTGTCCATGATATTCTGCTGGCATATCAAGTTTACAAAAAACTTCCTAAGAAAAACAACGTGGCCTTGATGACCACCGGTCAGATACAACTTTCTCACTATGCAATGTTACCATTCAAGGTACTGTGGCTAATTCGAGCACAAAGCAAGTACAGATTACAGTTCATTTCTTCAAGCAGTCTTTGTCTGATGTATCTCTTCTTTTCTGCAGCTGTGCATGTTCTCATAACATGAACAGGGCTGATTGTTCATATTTAATCACATTATAGAAAACAGTATTATTCTATTCATTCACTATTCATTCATTTTCCTGACCTAGCAGATAATCACCTGCTTCTCAGTACATTTCCAAAAGGCATAAACATGAATTTTGCTGTGCTAGCTAGTGTCTAGGTCAGAGAGCATCTTGCAATTTCAGAAAGCATACTGCAGTTTGAAAAAGCATCTTATAATTTCATACAGAATTAAGCTGTACATAAAATAGAATGAAATGTGTTAACCCTTTTATCTTCTAATAAGCACTAAACATATACATTAATACATATTTTTCTAACACATTACCAACTTCTGGCCCATCGCCATCCTCTCTCCAATTTAAAAAATTCTAGAGAAATGTATCCATCTTCAACTCCTTCTCCATCTATTAGACAACAACCTATTAACTCCTACCCAACACAGATTCCGACCCAATCATAGCACTATGACGGCCCTTCTATCCTTCCTTGAAACTGTGAATAAAGCTAGATATTCTGGTTTCAGTGTATCTACCATCCTACTTGATCTCTCTAAGGCCTTTGACACTATCTCCCATAACCTGCTACTTACTAAGCTTTCTACGCTAAACCTATCACCTTCAATTCTCAACTAGTTTACCAGCTATCTCTCCAACAGGCAACAAGCCATCAAGTGGAAAAAAGCCACCTCCTCCTTCCTTAACACCCCCACAGGTGTCCCACAAGGTTCCATATTAGGCCCCTTCCTCTTCAATATATTCATTAACGATTATTACCGCTCTATCGCTTATGCTAACATCATCCAATATGCAGATGATTCTACAATCATCTGTGCTGCCTCATCGATCCCAACACTCCTAAAACTGACTCAAGATGCCTTCTCCACCACAGAACAGTGGATGAAAGACAACCATCTTGCACTTAATGCAGCTAAATCAAAACTAATGATATTTGCCCCCTCTAAAACCAACACCTTTGATAGACAACTATTCTCCATCACCAGTCAAAATAATACACCTCTTGAACTGGCATCTGAAACCAAACTACTAGGAGTTCAAATCGATAACAAGCTTAAACTTGATTCCCATCTACTACTAAACATTAAAAAAAAAACACCAAAAACTTGGCCTGCTCTACCGACACAATCGATACCTCACCCCAGCTACCAAGCTCACTCTCTCTACCACATTTCTCTTACCCTTCCTTCTCTATGGTGCCCCTCTTTTAACAAACCTACAATCATCTCTCAAAACAAAACTATCCTCTTGTTATAATAAAATAGCCAAATTTGCCACTAGCAACAAATCTTCAACCCATGACTGTGCACCTCTCCACAAACTAAATTAGCTTGAACTTCCCAACTACCTCTCCTATACTCAGCTCACCTATGCACACAAACTCATTTTCCAGCCATCCCTCTATCCCTCCCTGTGCACTAACTTTAAAATCCACCACACACAAAGACTTCTCAGATCTACTACTCAAAACCTAATAAAAGTCTACAGACCCTTCCGTCCCCCAGGACAAAACCTTCTGTCCTTTTCTCTAGCACGCCTATGGAGCTCCCTCCCTTCCTCCATTTGTACCATCACTAGCCTCCCCACCTTTAAAAAATCACTCCACTCCCACCTAACATCCACATGGGAATGCTCTTGCTCCCACCCCACATAATCATTCTCCACTTCCTACAGTCTTCCATCTCATAAATTCCTTATTGAAGCTAGTAATCAATTTCTTATTGTATCTGGCAAACTGAAAGCCTTCTGCATCTACCTACTCACTTCCTAATCCTACCTGAACAATGTTCTCCTAAAAAAAAAAGATTAGTATTTTTGATTGTAACCTCAGTATTTTGTTCTGTCTTGTAATCAGAAATTGTTTGAAATGTAAATCTCTGTAATCTTTGTGTAATCTGTGTTGGAGCTTTTCTCCCCAGGACTCCATTGAAAAAGGGTTCTTTTGGCCCAATGGACTATCCTGGTTAACCAACTGCAAATAAATAAAATAAATAAATAAATAAAAAGTGAAGATGGATAATAAACATGGAAGAAGAGAAAGGGTAGCCAGAGAGGTAGTCAGAGGAATGTAGGTAATATTTTGTAGGAATTGCCCCCCCTTTTGGAGAAAAGAAGGAAAGGTGTGGTGTTGGTAAAGGGATAGTGTATTTTGATGGATTGTAAAAATGAAAATAAGAGTACAGAAAAAAAAGAAGAAAATGAACAAAGGAGAACCTTTAGAAGTATTAGAAATAGAAGAAAAAATAGATGTGAAAAAATAATAAAGTGGACATACAAGAAGGCTCTGAAACAAGTGATAAAGAAGACATAACTTGGGATATTGTAAAATAATTCTATTCGTAAAATGGTGAAAGACAGAAAAATAAAATTTAAAGAAAGAAAAGGGATGAAAAAGAATATATATACAGCTATGGCTGGGGGTTGGTATAATGGTTAAGGTGTTTGGCTCTCAGACTGAGGTACAATATTTGATTTTCACCTTTGGGAGGGAAATGGGTTAGGCTTAGAATGAAGCATTAAGGGAGCTAGCCTAGTAATTGCTTTGAAGTTATGAAACCATGAATCTAATGAAGTGGGAAAATGAAAAAATAGAGTGTATTCTGTAAATGTGAATAGCATTAAGAATATAGTAAGAAGAGTAGGGATTTTGGAGTGGTGTAATTCATTTCATGTAGATGTAATTATTTTAGAAGACACAAGACTTTTAGCAAATGAAGAAAGATTACAACAGAGAAACCATGTGGAAGAAAAATAATAAACTTGGGAAATGAGAGATGTTCTGGAATAGCCATATTCTTTAGAAATACAGTAAATATATTAGATGTAACTTTAGCAAACATGGGAAGATTAAACCATTGTAGATTTAAAATGTAAAGAACAAGCATATATAATTGTAACATTATATGCTTATACTAATTGTAAAGAAATGGAAAGTTTATTTCATCAAATTATAGACCATGTAATGATAAATATGAATATTATAATAACAGAAGACGCTAACTGTGATTTAAGAAGCGAGTGTAAAAAGAAAGAAAATGATATAAGAAAAATGGTAGAAGTTATAAGATGTAGTAAGTTAAAACTTTGAGGCAAAATGTGTTGGACTTACAAAAGGGGTTTGTAAAGAACTGAAATAGATTATTTTATAGTCTATAGGTGAAGGGGTAGTTAAACAAAAGTTTTTCATAATCTTGCAATATGACTAGAGATAAAGGAAAACAAGGAATATATAAAAAAATAGGCAAAGGAATCAAAAAGATTATTTGTCATGGAATGAAGAGGGAAAGAGATCAGTAATACAGTTATGGAAAGATCATATTACTATGAGAACATTTTATAAAATTGGTCTGAATGGTGGATGATATTTAAAGAAAATATAAAAAAAATGTTTTTTACAGTGGCAATATGATGTAGGACAAGTAGAGAAAGAAAAATATATAAAATAACATATAATGATGCATTGGAAGATTTGGAACACAATAGAAAGTACTTTGGCAAAGAAAAAGAATATATGAAAGAAATGAAGAAAAACTACAATAATTGTTATATAAGCAGATATATTTTTACATGGAGAAAGAGAAGAAGTACTGAGTTACTTAAGCAGACTAGTAAACGAAGATGGTAGTGTAATGAAAGAAAAAATATAAAAGGAGAAATGGAAATAACTCAGGAAAAGAATATGAATAGTATAGTACAGTATATACAAGAAACTTTTAAAGAAAAAAATGAGATAGTAAAAAAAGTAAAAAAACTGGGAAGTAAAAAAGTTAACAGAAAAAGAGAAAAAGGAGTTGGAAACAAAGATTTCTTTATATGAGCAAGATAAAGTATTAGGACAAGTAAATATAGATTTGGTTGCATGACCAGATAGAATAGAATATAAAATATAAAATATGAAAAATAAAGGATTGGCAAATATATATATATATATATATATATATATATATATATATATATATATATATATATATATATATAGGAACCTATCAGTTCCACGACAACACGCTTAACCGACCACTGGATCACCGAGATGAGATTGCCGACACAACACATCCCCCACATCCCCAACAATGGTGAGTAGTGGGAAATGGGATGTATTTCCATTTCTGCAATGTGGTGTGATCTTGGAGTTGGTATATTTATGTAGGGTGCATGTGGGGGGTGCAGCGGGGCTTGCCCCTCTGCTATACACATGTTTATTTTTGTTTTTTAACTGTTTTATGGAGACAGGAATACATTCCGTTACGTAATACATATACTTTCCATTGACGGGGATGTGTTATGTCGGCGATCTTGTGATCCAGTAGTTGGTTATGTGTGTTTTCATGGATCTGACATAGATCTATATATATATATATATATATATATTAAAAACTTTGAATGGTTAAATGAAGGTTTTTATGTAGAGAGAATTATGTAGTGGAATACTTAAATTCATATGAAAGTAGGAAAGTAGGAAGATAGAAGACAATTAAAAATTGGAGCCCACCAGTATTGCCTAATAATAATTATATCTTTATGAAAATAATACAAATGCGATTTGAAACTAAAATGGAAAATATTATTGAAGATAATATGTATTTTGTAAAGGGAAAAGGTTGTCAAAATTCCATCATTTTATAACCCATAAACATTTTTTAAATTTTTCTAAATGATTTTCTATTTATTAGATTCTACCTAATACTATTTTCAATGCTATATAATTTAGAGTAGACAATTATGAATGTTATCACTTTTTTAATAGTTGGATTATACATCTTTAAGAATTTACTGTTTCATTTGCATATTGTAGTTTTATTGGTCAAAACCGACACATGATTCATGACAGATCCTTTTAAATTGCAATTATTTTACATTTATTTATTTTCTGAAGAAGTTTTGTAACAAAATAAAAAGGAATGAAGGCGCTCAAAATATTTATTAGTACAGTGTCTCCTTGACAGCATTTTCAGTTGTTTGCTGTTGTTATTTTGAGTTTTTTGTACCCACTGTTTGGATTTTCACAGTGTCAAGAATTATTAGTGATAGAGAAATTGTATATGATATTATGAATAAAAAAGAAGTGAAAATCAGGGCAGGAGACCTTAATAAGGCATTTGATACAACTGGGCATGGAATCTTATGGTTAATAATGAAAGAACATAATATAAGTGAGAAATTGTGTCAATGCATAGTAATAATAAAGTAAAAATGCTTGTAAATGGCTGGTTAAGTCAAGAGGTACATATGAAAACTGGTATAAGACAGGGATGCATAATGAGTTGTATACTCTTTGCATTAGTTATAAATGTAGGGGCACCACCAAAGGGTAAAAGCTCCTGTGGTTCCAAGAACAATATAAGAAAACAACAAAGCAAGAAGCATCCACAGGAACTAAACACAGCAGATAAAATTCACGAACTCCAAGTGATCACTGAACAGTTCATATAAAACAATACTAAAACGCGGACATCCACGAGCAGTTTAAATTTATTGGAGAGTTAGCGCTTTCACCATAAAGGCTTCATCAGACTACAAGACATACAAATCATCAAGTGTTTAAATAATGTAACATGTCAAATCATTGGTCAAACCAGCCTCTGACATCATTCAATGCTGGATAGTCACAATATGCAGAGTGCAGATTTTTGTCAGAAAGCACTTACAAAGTTGGTACAATACAATCATCTGAACATTTCAGACACAAGCAAAATTATTAGCAATGTGTCCAAGATTCAAATAAAAACATATAAAATCAAAATAAATATCAGTAAGCTATTCAAAACTCTATTAGTGCCTAACCACTATAGTCCTATACACTCAATTGCTTACAATAAACCTAGTCTCTGTTACAGCTAACTAAGTTAGTTTGTTAAACATATTAATATATTTCTAGTCTGATGAAGCCTTTATGGTGAAAGCGCTAACTCTCCAATAAATTTAAACTGCTCGTGGAAGTCCGCGTTTTAGTATTGTTTTATATGAACTGTTCAGTGGTTACTTGGAGTTTGTGAATTTTATCTGCTGTGTTTAGTTCCTGTGGATGCTTCTTGCTTTGTTGTTTTTTTATTAGGTATAAATGTGATAATATGCGAAATAAATATAAAAATGAATGAGGCTGGGTATATAATACCTGAAGAGTTAAGAATCCAGTCCTGTTAAAATATGCAAATGACATTATAATAATTACAAAAAAATGGATAAAACAAGTAATACTTTGCACAAATGAGTGTCTAGAGGTGATAGGATGGCTTTAAATAAAGAGAAATGAAAAGGTTTAGGTGATGTAGAAAGATGGGGTATACATTTTAGAATGAATTAAATTTCTGTGTTAAGTATAAAATTTGGGACTAAAGATATAAGTAGAATTCAATGGGAAAAAACAATAGAAGAAATAAAACATACATGTCTTTTCTGGAGAACATATAAATTATCATTCAGAAAAAAAGTTTATTTGATAAATTCAGTACTGATAGGATAAATTCTATCTTTATTGGACTGTGTCTTTATTGACGTCCTTGGTAAACCTCAAAAAAAGAGGCACTCAAATAAAAATAATGAAATAATTGATCCAATCTATCCCTTGCTGCATTCCAAAAAATATTAATGTCATCCAAGAACTGCCCTTAAAAGGATCAGTTTTCCAAAAACTCACAGGGGAACACCACATTGTTTTCCCATTCTGTTAAAACTATATTTGCAAAGACTGGAGCACAGTCAGCCCCCATTGCTACACCTTTTTTCTGCCTGAACAGATGATTCTCAAATGTAATAGAATTAGTCTCCAATACAACTTCCATCAGGGTTCTAAACATCAATACCCTACTAAGATCAGCACTATGATGATCCATTTCAGAGGGTAACTATGGATATTGTGGGACCTCTGAGTACTCTAAGTTCCAGAGGGAAAAAGTATATCCTAATAGTAGTAGATTATGCTACAAGATACGCTGAGGTAGTGTCTTTGTCCTCCATTGAGGCAGAAAAGGTGGCAAATGCTTTGTTAGAGATTTTCAGCAGGGTAGGTTTTCCAAAAGAAATACTGACTGACAGAGGTGCCAATTTCATGTCAGACCTGCTGGCTTGTCTGTGGAAGTACTGTGAGGTGAAGCACCTAAAGACCACCCCCTACCATCCCCAGACTAATGGTCTTGTTGAGAGGTTAAACACAGGTCCATGCTACGGGCATTTGCAGACCAGTTTAAGAGGGAGTGGGACAAATATATGCCCCATCTGTTGTTTGCTTACAGAGAGGTTCCCCGGGAATCTATGGGTTTTTCAGCCTTTGAGTTGCTGTATGGGCATAGGGTGAGAGGACCTCTAGATTTATTTCGAGATGAGTGGGAAGGTGAGTCTGAATCTCACAAGGAGTCTGTTGTGGCATATGTCCTAAACCTCAGGACAAGGCTCAGGGAACTCATGGGCTTGGCCCAGGAGAACCTGGCAGAAGCCCAATAGCAGAAAAAGGTCTGGTATGACAGGAATGCACAAGGTAGAGAGTATGTTGTAGGGCAGCAGGTAATGGTTCTCATTCCTGTCAGACACAACAAGCTGCAAGCAGCTTGGGAGGGACCCTACAAGTTGGTAAGGAAGCACAGTGATATTAACTACATGGAAGAACTGCTAGGCAGGGGCACAAATTGTACCATGTTAACATGATGAAACCTTACTATGATAGGGAGGCCCTTGTGCTGAGTATTTGCAATGGATTGCAGGAAGAGTCTGGGGGAGATGTGGTGAATGATCTCTTCAGTGAGGCTCTGGCTGACACCTCAGTGGAAGGGGTAGAAATGTCCCAGCAGCTATCTTCTACCCAGGTTCAAGAAAATCAAGCAGTGATACAGGAATTTAGGGACATGTTCACTGGGAAGCCAGAGTGCACCACCTGGTGCAGCACCAGGTGGATATAGGACCCCAAAGACCTATTAGGTAGCCCCCTTATAGGGTGCCTGAGAGAGTCAGACTCTGAGGGAGGAGATACAGGAAATGTTGGAACTAAATGTAATTCAGGAGTCCGACAGTTCCTGGGCCTCCCCAGTGGTGCTGGTAATGAAGAAGGGTGGCAGCATCAGATTCTGTGTGGACTTCAGGAAGTTAAATAGTCACACAGAGCCAGATGCTTACCCCATGGCTAGGGCAGATGAAGGCCTAGAGCAACTGGGTGGGGCTAAGTATGTTACCACCATTGATCTTACCGAGGGTTACTGGCAGGTGCCCTTGACTCCCAGAGAGGTCAACCTTTGTGACTCCTTTTGGTTGTATGAGTTCACAAAGATGCCCTTTGGGATGAAAAATGCCCCAGTGACTTTCCAGAGGCTGGTAGATCATATTCTAGCAGGAGCAGGAGATTTTGCCCTTGCTTACCTAGATGATATTGTCATCTACAGCTATTCATGGCAAGAGCACATTCAGCATGTCAGGAAGGAACTGGGCAGACTAAAGAGGGCAGGGTTGACCATTAAGTCCAGCAAATGTCAGGTGGGTATGGCAGAGTACTTCTACCTAGGACATAGGTGGGGAGTGGTAAGATCAGGCCAGAACCTTCCAAAGTGGAAGCCATTCAGGCATGGCCTGCACCTGTTACCAAAAAGCAGGTGAGAGTATTTTTAGGGATAGCAGGGGACTACAGGAAGTTTGTCCCCAGTTATAGTACCATAGCTGCTCCCCTCACAGACCTGACAAGGAAAAATAGACCAGATAAGGTAGTGTTGACCACAGCATGTGAGCAGGCATTCCAGAAGCTTAAAGAAGCTTTGGGAGGACCCCCTGTGTTAGCCAGTCCAGAGTACTGAAAATAATTTGTTGTGCAGGTGGATGCTTTGAATCATGGGGCAGGGGCTGTACTTAGCCAGATTTCTTCATAGGGAGAATAGCACCCAGTGGTTTATTTCAGTTGTAGGCTTCAACCCAGGGAGGAATGCTATGCAGCTGTAGAAAAGGAATGTCTAGTCATAGTGTGGGCACTGCAGAAACTTCATCCTTATCTGTATGGAAGGAAATTCACTATAATTACAGATCACAATCCCCTAGCATGGTTACATTGAGCCAGCCAGCGAAAGACAAGTTGCTAAGGTGGATTCTAGGGTTGCAAGCATATGATATGTCAGTGCAGCACAGCAGTGGGATTAGCAATGCCAATGCAGATGGGGTCTCAAGACAGGGAATGGGGTAAGGTATACCCAGATAGACTCAACTCTCTGAAGCAACGTTTCTCAAGGGACACTTGAAAAACTAGCTTGAGTTCTTGGGAGGGGGGAGAAATGTGATAAACTGAGACCCTGCCAGCCCAGCTAGATACAATTTTGTAAATGATTCTATGTCCTTGTAAATATTAATATGATCCATAGGCTTATTTGACAAATGTAAGAGAACTGTGTTATGTGCTGAGCTTCAAAAATTTAACCACAGTGCACTGTGCTGGACGAAAGCTGATAAGTTAGTATGTGATCTCAAGCTAGGAGACAGGATGTCTGCAGCTGGAAATTCTTTCTATTGTCTTAAGACAGAGATAATTACTAGGTTTCACATGTCAAGTGTCTTTTATTGCTGTGACTTCCTGACAGCTGTAGATCAAAAGGAAATGTTACATTTTAAGTTCTGTGAGCTTGGAAACTTAAGCAGAAGTGTCAATAATGATGTAATCTGAAATGAGTCAGCAGTAATGTGTATTATCAATTTAAGTACTAGCTCAGAAAGAGATTGCATTTTGTATTTGTCTTCAGACCTGTTAACAACTCACCAGCACTGTGCCTTGCTCTGTAAGTAAAGTTTTTTAGAACATAGTTTATCTTAGGGATAGATAGGAATATAGCTAGATTAGTGTAGATGTTTTCTATATTTATGTCAGACTTCCTACAATGTTGTTTTAAAATATTTCCTGTGATTTCTGAACTCTCTGTTGTCACTGTATTGAATTAATGAGTATTGTCTTGTGTTTTTATTATTTATTATTAAGTATTTTAAACATTTTAACTGTGGCTGTTTTGTGTAGAGATAATTTAAGCTCTTAAAGTACTTGCATGTATTTGCTGATACTGTACAAGCCACTCCAATAGCCTTGCTGTTCATCACACTTATTATTTGGATAACAATAACATTGCACAGTAGAAATGGACACCCTTTGGTAAGGGCCTATATAGTAGCTGATAGTACTGATAGTAGTGGTTGGTGGCAGTGGGTACTACCTTATAGTCTGGGCAGAAAGGGGCATAGCTAGTGAATTTGTGCCAGCCTTTCGCAGGAGTGTCTGTTTGTTTGTATATAAATCAAATCTCAAAGTGTGTGTATGTGTGGCAGCTACTTGGGCAGGGACACAAAGCACTATTTAGACAGACAGGGTGCTGGAGGTTTTGGCTTGACCATTCGGCTGAGATCTGAACCCTATAGCTGTGCCAGTGGGGAGTCTTATTGGGAATCTGGAGAGAAAGGGAGAAACCAGCCCCAGACTGACTGTGATCTCTGTGTGCTCTTAAGAGAAATTGTGCTTTACCGTGTGTACTTGTTATCCTCCCAATTTGGACTCTCCTCACTGGTGTTAGTAGTGAGGATTGAGGCTGCTTGATTACTGGGCCAGTGCACAGGCATCAGAACATTAAAAAAAGTATTTGGTCAAGGAGCAATGTGTAAGACTAACCCGTGTGATCAGTGATGAAACTAAATTTGTGGAAGAATTTTCAACCCTTTGGAGCATGCTCACAAATACAGGATATCCCTATACCTTCTTAGATCCCATATGTGAGGAAGTTAAAACAAAAAGGCAATGGGACCATTTCTTTCCCCTACTAGGTACTAGTTTTGGAGGAGAGTTAAATATGAGGACCGATGAATCTACCATTTCAGATGTAACATTGAATTTCCATAGAGCCCTCGTTATGCCATATAACATACATTTTGAAGGTATTAGAAAAATTATTCAGAAGAATTGGGATATTTGACCAGAACTCTCTTAATAAGGTGGGGACACACCCTGTAGTGGTATACAAAAAAGACCTTTGTCTCTTAAGACAATGTTGGAGAGGACCCGAAATGATGACAATGTGGGTATGACCAAATGTGGACACTGTACACAATATAGTTACATTCTAAAAGGCCCAGGTATTTTGATTCCAAATTATGGGTTTATAGCCTTAACCCATAAATATTATTGTACTAGTAGGGGAGTGTTCTATGTAGTGAAATGCCAGGGCTGTGACTGCTTTTTTATTGGTAAAATGGTCAAGAAGTTTAAAAATAGAATCCACCAGCATTTGTATGATATTCAAGGGGGCTGGATACTAATACTGAGAGTTGTATTTTCTGTTTGTGGGTGCTCTATCTGTGCTTTTCTGTGCATTTTTGTGAGGTTTCTGTGTTTTAGTCAGGTAGCATAGTCTGGATAGAGGCCTGCTGTTATCCAGGCCTGGTTGTTTTGTTTATTGAGTTTCCTGTGTTTCTGGCAGCCGTCTTCTGCTGATAGTGTCTTGTCTTCTCTAGAAGTGAGAGTAACAGGGTTGCCTGACCTTCTCTAGCATGAGTGATTGGCTGAAAGAGCAGGGCTAGCAGGACTGGGTAGTAATTTGAGCTTCTAGATTCTACCATCTTTTCTGCTATTTAAACCCTGTGTCTGCAGGGGGCTGTGCTTGTTTTTACCAGGCTGTGGAGTGGTGATTCACCACTGGGACAAAGCAGAAATTCCCTAAGACTCCAAGAGCAGAATGAGTTATTTCTTACATTTATTTAATTGAATTGCACTTCTTAACGCTTATAGTTGTGCTATACAGCCAATCTACTGCATTTTGCACTGTTATAAAGCTGTTTTTTTTTTACTGTTTCATTGCATTTATGTACTGTTTTATACTGTTTTAACTGTATTTTTCATTGCTAGATACTGTTTCTTTACTGTAATTGCATTTTTACTGAATTACTTAACTGTAAACTGCTTTTTCATACTGAGAGTTGTATTTTCTGTTTGTGAGTAGCTAGTAGCTTTAATACAGTTCCCCACATTTGAGAAGGCCAACCCACTTAGTTTCTTAACCTTGAATTATATTCTGTTCTTCCTTTCCACTTTATAAAAAAACACTTTACAAGAATCTACCATTGCTAGAATCTCCTTGTGTTCTGACTGAGTGTATTTCTCAAACAATCTGGAAATATAGAGCTGATAAGTTTATTTTTGGCTCTTTTTAACTGTTTAGAGTTCTGCACTATCTTAATTTTTGCTTGACTGAATTATTTATATATTTGCTGGCATTGTTTTCTGATACTCTAAATGCATCTATTTTGATTTTTTCCTAATTTACTGCTTTCTTCACGTTTTTAAATATTTTCTTTTAAATTTAATTGCATTTATTTAAATTGTATTTGCTTTAATATTGCTATAGACTCAGGTGTGGTAAATTGCACTGCATTTGAATTGTTTTACTGCTGTTTTAGCTGCTTTTCTGTAAAAAAAAAAAGTTCAAGCTTGTTTCCCACCTTTCTAACTAGTGTAGTCCAGATACATATTTCCTGTATCCAGGACTGTTTGTAAGCTTCTGAGCCCCCCAAGCTTTTCTGTGTTGGTGGGATGCCTTCTAGCATATCTTTGGTAGTGGTAAGCACTAGGTAGCCTATCTACCACAAAATGAGTGGTTTCTGGCCCAGAAATTGTAGTTTATTGAACGTTTGGGCAGTTTTTCCATCCCTTTCAACTTTCTGGTTTACAAGCCTGCATTTGCATGGGTTTGGGCTTGTTTATGCTCTGCTCAGCGGTGCCGAGCTGAGGTAAAGTATTACTGGTGCCAAAAAGTCTGCTCTTCAGTTTTTCCCTTAGATCTTACTAGTTCTTTCTCCCTTGCACTTCATATAGCATAATTGCTGTGCACTTCAACAGGTTTTTGTAGCAATTATTATAGGACACCTAAGAGCCATCAGCACTAGTCTTCTTCATGGAAATAGCTCCAGTATTTAGTAGTTATGACCACCCCTCCTGGCATAATTAAATTGCAGTTCCCTGTGCTTTCTCCTATTAACTTGGTGCACTTGGGCATTCTGAGGCAGTGTAGCAACTGCCTCACATGCACAGGCAATCCTCTTGTCTTATCTCCCAACACTCAGACTTGTTAGCGATGCACTTATATCACCAAATTGGAAGCTGTGCACTCTCCAGCCAAGACCGGACTAGCTGGTCAAAAGGAGAAGGTCAACACCTGCACCACACCACATGGAACACATAGCCCTCTAGAACACTCACTATCACAGCTCTCACATAAATACACAAACCACACAACCACCTTTGCGGAGGCACTCAATAGAAATTTACACAAACAGCAGAGACCTCCAAGACAGAAATGCACTTGACCACCACAACACAGCACAGAACACAGGGCACATAGCTCACCTCCACAGTGTGCCTCTCAACCTAAGCTCCTAAGGCTAAATACCTTGCCCAATACACTAATCATAGGTGACTCAATAGTGAGGCACACAGATGTCCCACTCATTAGGTTGAATAAGGAGAAGGTAACAGTCAGCTGTCTATCAGGTGCCAGAATCCGACACATAACACATGCACTCAGGTCACTCCACAACAAGTACAAGTATGACTCTGTCATTGTCCATGTGGGTATGAATGACCTGAGATGCACCTCCCTGGACTACATGAAAAGAGACATGGTGGAGCTCTCGGATTATGTGGCCCAGGCAGGTATGACACATGTCCTGAGCAGTACCCTACCATCACCCAGAATTATATCACAGTACAAACAAAAATTGATTGACTTTAACAATTGGCTACATTTCTGGTGTCATTCTAAGGGGATCCAGTATCTGTCTGCTTGGGATGACATGATTGACAGACCTCGATACTTTGCCAGAGATGGCCTGCGTCTATCACCTTTGGGTCTCTGGGTACTGGCTAAGGCTCTTGCCACCCCTATAGTGCCTTTTTTAGGTGGTGTTCCAAAGACCAAAGTACAACCATAACAGCTATAAATAAATGCAATCTGAGGGTCATGCTGCTCAATGCTAGAAGTCTAAATCTCAAGATGCACTCTCTCAAAGCACACCTCAAAATGGAGAACATCGACATTTGTGCTGTAATGCAGACCTGGTTTAAAGTGGCAGAAAGCACCCCTGCACTACTCATTCCACACCTTTTGGTCCCAAAGCATGGACCAAAGCTCCAAAGGTGGTGGTGTCTCCATATTCATAAAGGATATGCATACCTCCAGACTAGTAGCCCAGCATAATGCATCTGAGATACTTCAGGTACAACTAACATTGGCTAAGACTGCAATCCAGGTCATAGCCTGCTATAGGTCCCCAACCATGTTCCTAGATTCTCACTCCATGTTTCTAAGCACCCTGGAATCTATCAAGGTCCAACCCAACACTTTCATACTAGGAGACTTCAACTACCCCTCCATCAACTTGGAAAACTACTCAAGCACCAATGCACTGGCCCAACGCCTCTCGGAATTCATCAGTTCCAATGCCCTGGACCAGCTCATTCTTACCCCCAATAAAGGAAGCAACATCCTTGACCTGGTTATTACTAACATGGGCAACCATTGCTCTACACCAATAGTCAATTCCTCCCTGGTTAGATCCGACCACAAACTAATCACCATGGAATTCCACATCTCACCCACACCCCCCGCAAAGGTATTCACCATGAAAAACTTTTCCAAAGCTGACTTTGGACTCCTAAAAACAGAGGTGGCTAACTTCACGGCACCCATACCAATGGAAGAAAGGTGCATGACTGCTGAATCATGCACCAATGGACTGTACGAACATGTACATAAATGCATGGGACTATCCAAGACATTGTCCTCCAAAAAAAGGAAGCCAGTCTGGTGGTCCCCTGCCATTAATAAACTCTACAACAGAAGGAAGAAACTGTTGCAGAAAAAGGTGAAGTCCCAAAACTAGAAAAAATCCCTTATTAGCCTCAACAAAAAGTTGAGATCCCTCACCAAAACCTCCAAATCCAGCTATGAAGGCAGAATTGCGTCAGACACTAAAAACAACCGCAAATACCTCTTTAGTTATATCAAGAATCTCCATAGCAATACCCAGATTTGCTCTGAGTTACTGCACAATGGTACCTCCTATACTGAGCCAAGAGATATTGCCAACATACTGGCCAACAGATTCAGTGCCAACTTTACCCCCCCCTCCAAGGACCAATCTCAATACTGGAAGAATACCAGGCACCCTGCATTACTGCAGCACAGGTTAAAGCGGCATTGTTTAAGGCCAGGAAGACAGCTTCCATGGGACCCAACAATAAATCTGGCTGTGTTTTACATGAATTACAAAGTGAACTGGCACCACATCTGTGTGTTCTGTTCAGTCACAACTTCACCTCAGGCTTTGTCCTTACCGAATGGTGCATTGCTACAGTCATCCCTCTCCATAAAGGAGGAGTGACTACAGACCCTGGAAATTATTGCCCCGTTAGCCTGATGAGTCTGATATGTAAGCTATGGAGTGCATCATCATGGACCTAATTAACAAGGATATAGGGAATCTCCAAACACTAGATCCCACGCACCTTGGTTTTGTGAAAGGTAGATCATGCCTGCTCAACCTAGTTGACTTCTTTGAGTCAGTCACTAGAGCGGTGGATGAAGGTAAGGCAGATCATACAGCCTACCTCAATCTGGCCAAGGCCTTTGATACCATTCCTCATGCAGGAATTATTAATAAACTCACCAAGCTAGGCAGCAAAACCTATATTGTTAGGTGGGTTGCAAATTGGCTCACAGATAGAACACACAGTGTGAAAGTAGTGGCCTCCAAGTCAGATTGTCGACCAGTCACGAGTGGAGTCTCACAGGGATCGGTCCTGGGTCCTCTCCTGTTTGGCATTTACTTCTCTGAAGTCCAGGCCAACATTGAGGGACTCTGGCTGACCAAATTCACAGACGACTGCAAGCTGGGAGCCATTATTAACTCCCCTAGTGATGCAGATATCCTACAGAAAGGCCTTACTGAGACCAATGACTGGTGTTGAAACCATGGCCTTGAGCTTAATGCCAAATAATGCGTCATCATCCCCTTTGGGAAAAACTCAGTTCCCACTAATTACCACATCAGTGGGAGCTCACTGAACACTGAAGGCTTTATAAGAGATCTGGGGAGACAGGTTGACAGCAACCTCTCCTTCGACCACCACATTGCCACTGTGGTCATAAAGTCCTTCTATGTGGCACATGTCATTACCAAGGGATTTGCATCCAGGAAGAAAGATGTTTTCATTTCTCTCTACTCTTCCCTCATTAGACCAAAGAAGAGAATCCTAGGCCTTAAACACATGTCCTACACGGATAGACTCAAAAAATTCCAGCTATTCTCTGTCTCATATCTTTTACTAAGAGGCGCACTCTGCTTGACTTACAAAGCCATGTCTTACCAAGCTCTGTTAGAAATGCTACATCTAAAGAAATCCCAATCCCTCCACACCACACACTCCAGAGACCTCAACCTCATTACCAAAATCAAAAGAACATGTTGGAGGGACAGGTTCCTAACCCAGAGACTGGCCATGCTCTGGAATAGACTTGTCATACATGTCAAGCAGAGCATCTCATTAGGCCTCTTCAAGAGAAATCTTGATGAGTGGAAGAGAAATAGAAAGTTCACCCCGGGTTTCACTCCAGTAGCACTACTTGACAGAGGCACTGGGAACTAACGATGGGTAGCACAATGCCAGGGCACCTCTATCGGCTTGGCTTGTAAAGGCCCCAGGGCCATTAGCCTAGTACACACCTATGAACCTATGCCCTGGCCAAACATGTCAAGAAACACCCCAGGCACAAGTTTAAATTTCAAGTAAATGCATTATCCACAGAACCAAACACAGCTGCAATAAAAAGTTTAATGAATAAACACAAGTAAAATAAAATAAATTAAAAGGTGAATGCTTTCATGCTCCACTGAGCACTTCGTCTGACCTACAAATACTTAGAACAGATGTCTTAAATACAGCAATTAATCATAGTCACATAATCAATTATACACACTATTATCAGGGATGCTACTTAAACAAATCATGAGCCTTAAGAATAGGCTTCAATGCCACAAAGCCATTCAACCCTGGATGTGTATCCGTCTGAAATCAAATTATCTATTTGGTCTCACATTGCTCTGTGGAATTCTTAATGTCCCCCAAACATTGCCCAGGGATAATATTCTCCAGCACTCTAAATCTAAAAGTATGTGTTACACCTTCCTCATGTATATGCCTTGCCAATGCATTCCTGAAATCATTATTCTTGATGGCCAGTAAATACTCACGAAAGCTGTCCCTCAGCATTCTATTGGTTTTCCCAATATAAAAACATATGCATGCTTGGCAGCAAGCTAAATAGACAACATTTACTGTAGAGCAAGTCGCATGTGCTCTAAAGTGGAAAATCTGATTTGTTACAGGATGTATGAATGTATCATTGTTATCTATGTGCTGACAGTAGTTGCACGCATGACATGATACTGTTCCTCCCTGTATTTGCCCACTCATCCTCTGCTTTTTACCATAACATAACAAAGATTGTTTATTCTTAAAAATGAATCGTGGTTGTCACCCTACAATGCTCCCTATCTTACTATCTGATAATAGAATTGGCTAATTCGTCTTTACTATATTGCAGAATATGTTGGCATTGCTTGTATAATGCCTTAAATAAAACACTCTACTTCTATCTTTAATATTGACAATCTGATCTACTCTATGTGATGTACCCTTATCTGAAAAATATTGTCTTGTTGATGTCTCCCTTAGACTTCTAACTTCTCTAGTCATATGCTCGACCTTGCTTGTTCTATACCCTCTGTCTTGAAATTCCTGCGCTAAGACTGTCAAGTTAGATTCAAATACATTATCTTTGCTATTTAATCTTGAGACACTCATGACTTGTCCTTTCAACACATTCCTAAACACCCCTTGAGGGGTGAATGCTATCTCTTTTCAGGGTTTTATTCACTCGGCATGGTTTCTTGTAAAGTCTGGTTGCTATCTTATTATCCACTGTCCTAAAAACTTCAGCATCCAAAAACTCAATAACAGACTTCGAGCATCTATATGTAAACTTCAAAAAAGACGCCATGCTATGTAAATACCCAATGAACTCTGGAATCAACTCTTCAGGTCCTGTCCACAAACAAAAAACATCATCCACAATCCTCTTGAAAAATATAATATGCTCAGAAAACGTATTCCCTTTCAATACATATGTCTACTCCCACCAGGAGATAACTAAATTTGCATAACTATTGGCTCAGGGTGTGCCCATGGCAACACCCTGTTTCTGCCAATAGTATGTTCCTTTAAAGACAAATACATTATGCTCTAATATCAAACTAACCAGGGAGCATATCAAGGCTACCTTTACTTCACTTTACTGCTAAGTTCAAGAGACATACAAAGAAATTTAAGTCCCTCCTCATTCGGTATAGATGTAAAAACTGACTGGACATCCAGGGTTAAGAAGCACAAATTCTCTAAGTCACTACATTGTTCTATACATAGATATAAATCTTGTAGGAACTGTCAAGTGTCTCTTAAAGTAGTGCCGGAAGAGTTAACTAATGTCCTCAGTTCATTTTCTATAAAAGTTGAAAGCGACTCCATTGCCCACCCTCTACCCGATACGATAGTTCGCATCGGTGGTTTAACCTTGTTCTTGTACAGTTTCGGCAATCCATTTAACATAGGCACCACAGGCATAATTACTTTGAAAAAGTTGAATAAATCCAAATTAATCATGCATGCTGCTAAATAACTCTGCAAAACTCTATGAACATTGGTGGTGATATGTATTTTCTGTACATCAATATCTTCATATACTTCACTATCAATCAACATTTCTAACATTAATTCTACATAAAATTCTTTATTCAAAATAACTAATGAGCCTCCTTTATCTGCTGGGAGAAGCACTGTTGTCTCATCCATTTGTAAATCACATAAAGCTTTCCATTCGACTTTACCAAAATTGTGAATTTTGCCATGAGGGGGGTCCATTAAGAAAAGACTGTCTGACATCATTCTCACACATTCTACAAAAATGCCAACCACTGGATCTAAAATAGGGACAAAAGTACTAGGCCTTTCATATATCCGACTCACTGTCTCATTATTGAACACTGATCTTAGCATCACATTCCTGGCAAGTAACTTAATGTCAAGAATCATGTCAGTTAAGCACATCTCAGTTGCTGGTATAAATGTTAATCCTCTTTGTAAAAGGAAAAGTTGCTGTCTGTCAATACATGGATGAGTTGAATCAGCACTCTGCTCCCATGAGAGTGTAAAATAAAACCCTTTTAATATAAAATGAACTGGTTTTGAGCTCAAGTGCTGTAACAAATGCTTTACAACAAAAGGGAGAACTCCTGTACAACAAAAGGCAGAACTCCTGCATTACTGGGAATCTTTGGAAATAATGAGAAATGTATGTTTGTGCATGTAAAAATGTGCACAAACATATGAAAACTGGAATAAACACAAAAAATTGCAAAACTTAGAAATATTTTGGCAAACTCAGAGAACTTTGGCAAACTCCGAACAGCTTTTGCAGTATCAGAAGAGGTTAGGGAATATCAGAATACTATTAAAACTACCTAAGAGCAGTACAGTAACTAACAGATGGTGCTTCCTTAACAAGAATTCCAAAAGTAAGCGCTTATATGACCAACCAATAAACAACTGTAAATAAACGCTTGTGCAAATGAACTCCACAGATGAACCACTCAGGTTACCCCCTTCTTTATTACACACAACAATTTAGCACTTTCATCCACTAAAGCGTGAGCTTCTTCAGAATACATTATGTGTTCAAAACACAATTTAAATACTCTTCATTTTGGTGCCAAATAAGCACACTTTAAAACCATTGCTCCATTTAAAGCGATTGTACACAAAAATCACATAAATCACATAGTTAATACATAAGCATAATAAAAACACATAAAATCAGGTGGAATATGGCACAGAATTAATACATTATTATAAAAAAATGTAAATATATATTATTGTTTTACAACATATTCTGATAAACTTCATATAGTATATACTTATAAAATTGTTATGAAAATATAATTTGTATAAATGTATATAATAAAACTTTCCCTCAATACATAAAATCAAGTGAATACTGATATACCCTCAATATTACCTATATTTGTGTCTGTAAAATAGCTTTAATAGAGATGTAGTCATTTAAACCAGGCAAATTGGAGGCATCAGTTAATAATTGCCACTTAACTTCCCTATGCCCTAATATTGCCTTGACCTAATCTAACCTGTTTTAAAATAGCAAACTTAAAACAATGACTCTCCCCACATTTATCCACATGTCTATATAGGGCATTGTTACCATCCTTTCTCCTTATACTATAGAGGTGATCATGAATTCTTTTTTTAAGGGGCCTCTCAGTTTTCCCTATACAGTATCCAGAACATTTCATACACTTAGCCATATATATAACAAATTTGGAATTGCAATTCCCTTGCCTAAATGTAATCTTAGTTCTGTTAACATTTTCTAAAATGGTACCCACCTCTTCCAATATTGCATGACATTGTCTGCAATTACCACACCTTCTCATGTATGTTGCCTTAATACAAACCTCCTTTTTATATATTTCCATGCACCAAACACTTCTTGATGTTACATCCCATTTATAAACAAATGTAGGTGATTCACCTACTATTTTACTAATGTCATTATCCACCCTAAGAATGTTCCAATTACCAATTAATATTTGCTTAACTTGGTTCACATGTGAAGTATATTCCACTATACACGCTCTGTAGTAATTTATATCAGTGTCTTTGGAACATGTGATTGAGCTGTTAATGGATTTATTTCCTAAAATAGGTGGATATTTATTACCCCATTCATCAATAACATATCTCTTAACATCATCCAACATATACCTGGGGTACCCCTTTTCTCGAAATAAAGAACTTATATATTAAATTTCCTCTTTCATGTCAGTATACATGGGTGCAATTCTGGCTGCTCTTATACAGTGCCCTTTAAAAATGTTTCTCATTAACTTCCTCAGGTGGTTACTGGAATACTCCAAGTAACTACTGGTAAATGTATTTTTCCTACATATATATATATATATATATATATATATATATATATATATATATATATGAGATTTAAACCCTTTGGGATAATTTGATATGAATGTGTCCAAATACGCTATACCTTCGGCGCTATATGTGTATGTAAATTTAAAAAAGTGCTAGTGTTATTTATGTATTTCATAAACTGTTCAATCCCATCACACGGGCCATCCCAAAGGATAAAAATGTCATCCAAAAACCTAGAATAGTGTCGGATATACTTATAATATTCACTTCTGAAGATGAAATTATTTTCCCAATCAAGCATGACCAGGTTGGCAAACATGGGGGCACACGCAGCCCCCATGGCTATCCCCCCGATCTGTAGAAAATATTCACCTTCAAAATCAATATAATTGTAATCCAAAACCATGGTCATACATTCCATGATAAGGCTGACAAAGTCCCATTCCAAGTTTGTATACTGCCTAAGACTATTGCAAAACCATTCCAAACCTTGTTTGGGTATGCATGAAAATATATCCACCAAATCAATAGAAATGAAGATTAATCCCTCTTTCCAAAGATTAGCAGATAAACTTCCTAGGAAGTCCCACAAGTTTTTAATCATGTGTGGTATTTTATCATATATATGTTTTAACCATTTGTCTATAGCTACACCCATAGGAAAAGTCTTTGAATGGCTACCAGATACTATCGGGCTGAAGGGTGGGTCAGATATACATTTATGAATCTTTGGTGTACCCACTATTGTTTCCAATATCGGATATTCAACTTTTAAGTAACTATAAGTATCCAGGGTAATTCTGTTATCCAATAAACATTCTTCTAAATGCATATCAATATGCCTATAGGCTATATGTATTTCATTAATGGATGCTGTTTCATAGTTATCAGACATCAGTAATATCTCATACATTTTTGTAGTGTATTCCAATGTATCATAAATGACCACCCCCTCACCTTTATCAGATTTCATAATTTTAATGTTATGATCATCCTTAAGTTGTTTTAAAGTAATAAGTTCTTCACCTGATAAATTGCTCTTTATTTTCATGTATTTAATGTTGTTCTGTAATCTATAAATGTCCTCGGTAACCATTTTTTCATATACTGCAACACTTGGATGTGTAAGAGGAACATATGCACTTTTTTCTTAAGCTTCTTAGTTACTAGAGGCTGAGAATTGTCCTGAAACATGATAGCTAAATTAATCTTCCTTAAAAATAATTTAATTTCTGTTAAGCAATCTAACAAGTTGAAACAAGTTTTAGGTATATATTTCATACCTCTAGACAAAAATTTGAAATGTTCCTTTCCTATTACCATATTTGTGTAATTGTAAATTTTAAAATTATCCAAACTGTAAACTACATTTTCCTTAATGACTGTTTCTGACATATCCTTATTCACACAATGTGTATTTACCATTGTCTCGTGTTCCATTCCCATGCTTGCTCTACTACATGCCCATTTGTTCTGTAAGGTCTGTTTTGGTTCCACTTCCCATTCTTTCTCCATCTCGAATGTTGCTGCTGTTTCCATCCCTTCTGAAAATTTAATCTGTGCACTTCATAATGTGTAGCTGCATCAAGAGACTCTAGCCCAATATTGTCATTCCTCACTAGCCCTTTATTACCTGGTCTCTCCATAATATTTCCGTTAAATTCCTTCCAGGGGTACACCACATTCTTTTTATATTGTTCTACATCTCTACTGATTTTGTTACATTTCTTTGTATATATAGTCTGTGCCTTCTTGTCTAACACATTAAACTGTTTAATGTACAATTTCTCCCACTGTGCAAACAACAAATCATTAACTATAACATTGTTTAATTTCTCTATTTCATCCATTAATAAACATAGTCTTTCATCATTCTTTTTGATAATTAACTTTATAAAATCGAAATCAAATTGGTTAAATAACTGATTAAATTCATCAGACACTTCTTCAGTTAAAGAAATACCCATAGGCACCTTCTAAAAGCTTAAACCAACTGGTACAATTTTTAACAATATACATTTGTTTAAATAAGCTGGATACTATGAAGGGAAAACTGAGATGCCCTTTAAAAAAAGAATTTATGATCACCTATATAGTATAAGGAGAAAGGATGGTAACAACACCCTATATAGACATGTGGAGAAATGTGGGGAGAGTCATTGTTTTAAGTTTGCTATTTTAAAACAGGTTAGATTAGGTCAAGGCAATATTGGGGCATAAGGAAGTTAAGTGGCAATTATTAACTGATGCCTCCAATTTGCCTGGTTTAAATGACTACATCTCTGTTAAACCTATTTGCAGACACAAATATAGGTAAAACTGAGGGCATATCAGTATTCACTTGATTTTATGTATCGAGGGAAAGTTTTATTATATACATTTATACAAGGGATTTTTTCATAACAATTTTATAAGTATATACTATATGAAGTTTATCAGAATATGTCATAAAATAATAATATATATTTTTTTATAATAATGTATCAATTCTGTGCCATATTCCACCTGATTTTATGTGTTTTTATTATGATCATGTATTAACTATGTGATTTATGTGATTTTTGTCTATGATTACTTTAAATGGAGCAATGGTTTTAAAGTGTTCTTATTTGGCGCCAAAATGAAGAGTATTTAAATTGTGTTTTGAACACACAATGTATTCTGAAGAAGTCCACACTTTAGTGGATGAAAGCGCTAAATCGTTGTGTGTAATAAAGAAGGGTTTACTTTTTGTTCACCTGAGTGGTTCATCTGTGGAGTTCATTTGCTTCCTTAACAAGGGCAGACTGAAAAACAGTGATAAATGCAACAAAGTCAATAAATGCTGCACAGAAGTGTTAAACAACATTGAGAAAGAGCAAGCACAAAAAAAAAGCAAAAACTTACATCAGCTTTGTGGGTCAACATTTGCTTTTAGATGCAATCCAATATCTTGCACTCACATGTGTCTATGCCATGCACAGGAAAGCTTTGAATAAATGAGCACAGTCTCACAAAAGTGCAAGGCTTTTATACCAGCAGGATGAAAGACTTTTACATGGTTAGGCCAGTCGGATAAATGCACAATAAGCCTTCAACCAGCAGTTACCAAATCATCGGATGGGAAGAATCAACCCTCTGCTCCCAGCAGAGTGCCGAATAAATCCCTCTTAATGTAAAATAAACTGATTTTGAGCTCAAGTGCAGTAACAAATGCTTTGCAACAAAAGGCAGAACTCCTGCAGTATAATTAATCTTTGGAAATCAATTCAGAAACCCTGAGAAATGTATGTTTGTGTACAGAAAAAAATGCAGAAATGTAGGAACATTTCTACAAACAGAAAAACTTTGCAAAACAGAAATGTTTTGGAAATCTCAGAACAGCTTTTGCAGTATCATAGCAGGGTAGAGAATATCAGAATACTTTTAAAATGACTTAAGAGCATACAGTAGCAAACAGATGGCATTTCTTTAACAAGCACAGGCTGAAAACAGTGATAAATTCAATGAAGTCAATAAATGCAGCAAAGAACTGCTAAATAGCACTGAGAAAGTTAGAGCAAGTGCAAAAAATACTTACATCAGCTGGTTTTAGATGCAGTCCAAGGTCTTGTAGTCACAGGTGTCCAAGCTAGGCACAAGGAAACTCTGAATAAATGAACAATGGATCAATAATGACTAAGGGTATGATATGTAGAGCCCTTTATTTCCAGTAAGTCTAGCAAAACAATAAAAGACATGGCATTTGTGGGCAGCAATAGTCATGCAGATTGTAGTTTATTGGTTGTTTGGCCATTTTTTTCATTTCTTTCAACTTTCTGGTCTAAAAGCCTGCATTTTCCCTTGTTTCCCATTTTTTCCTGTAACTAGTCTAGTCCAGATATAGATTTGCTGTATCCAGGACTGTTTGTAAGCTTCTGAGCCCCCCAAGCCTTTCTGTGTTGGAGGGAAGCCTTCTAGCATGTCAGTGGGAGTGGTAAGCACTAGGTAGCCTATCTACCACAAGAGAAGTGGTTTCTGGCCCAGAAATTGTAGTTTATTGGCCATTTGGGCAGTTTTTCCATCTCTTTCAACTTTCTGGTCTAAAAGCCTGTGATTGTGCTTTTCCCGCCTTTCCTGTAACTAGTCTAGTCCAGATGCAGATTTGCTGTATCCAGGACTGTATATAAGCTTCTGAGTTCCCAAGCCTTTCTGTGTTGGAGAGAAGCCTTCTAGCTTTATCAGTGGGAGTGGTAAACACTACGTAGCCTACCTACCACAAGAGGAGTGGTTTCTGGCCCAGAAATTGTAGTTTATTGGCCGTTTGGACAGTTTTTCCATCTCTTTCAACTTTCTGGTTTAAAAGCCCGCATTTGCACTTGTTTCCCACCTTTCCTGTAATGAGTTTAGTCTAGATACAGATTTGCTGTATCCAGGACTGTTTGTAAGCTTCTGAGCAGTGCCAAAGTCTGCTCTTCAATTTTTCCCTTAGATTTGTTAGTTCTCTCCTCTCCTACACTTTTACTAGCTTATTAGTCTAGCACTATACCAGACTTCTAGTAGCAATTATTGTAGTACACAAAAGTGCTACCAGCAATAAATGTTCTACAAGGAAACAGCTCCTGTACTTATTATTAATGCCCACCCATCCAGACATGTCTAAAGGTCAGTTCCCTGTGCTTTCTCCTATTAACCTGGTGAACTTGGGCATCCTGAGGCAATGTAGCAACTGCCTCATGTACACCGACAACCCTCTCCTCTTACCTCCCAACACTCAGACTTGTGAGAGATGCATATGTATATCCAAATTGGAAGTCACACACTCTCCAACCAAGACCAGAATAGCTGGTCAAGAGGAGAAGGTCAACACTTGCACCACACTACATGGAACACATAGCCCTCAAGAACACACACATGTTGCCTTCACATAAAAACACAAACCACACACACACCTTTGCAGAGGTTCTCAATAAAAAATTGACCCAAACAGCAAAGACCTCCAAGGCAAAAACACACTCAACCACCACAACACAACACAAATCATGAGACACATAACTCTCCTAAACAGTGTGCCACTCAACCAAAGCCACTAAGGCAAAACAGCATGCCCAACACACTAGTCATAGGTGACTCGATAGTGAGGTGTGTGAATGACCTGAGATGTACCTCCCTGGACTACATGAAAGGAGACATGGAGGAGCTCTCAGATTATGTAGCCCAGGCAGGTATGACCTTAGCCCTGAGCAGCATCCTAGAATGATACCATCATCTAGAATGATACCACAGTACAAGCAGAAAATGATTGATTTCAACTACCACAGTACAAGCAGAAAATGATTGATTTCAACAATTGACTAAGGTTCTGGTGTCATTCTATAGGGATCCAGCATCTGTCTTCCTGGGATGACATGATTGACAGACCTTGATGCTTTGCCAGAAATGGCCTGCATCTGTCACCCCCGTGGATTCCAGATACTGGCCAAGGCTCTTGCCACCCCTATAGTGCCTTTTTAGGTGGTGTTCCAAAGACCAAATTACCACCGTAACAGCTACAAACAAATGCAATCTGAGGGTCATGCTGCTCAATGCTACAAGTCTAAATCTCAAAATGCACTTGCTCAAAGCACTCCTTAAAATGGAGAACATCGACATTTGTGCTGTAACAGAGAGCTGGTTTAAGGCAGCAGAAAGCACCACTGCACTACCAGGCTATAACTCATTCCACACCTTTCGACCCCAGAATTTGGACCGAAGTTCCAAAGGCGGTGGCGTTTCCATATTCATAAAGTATGCGCACACCTCCAGACTGGTGGCCCAACATAACACATCAGAGATACTTCAGGTGCAGCTAACATTGGGTAAGACAGCAATTCAGGTCGTAGCCTGCTATAGGTCCCCAAACGTGTCCCAAGACTCACACTTCAAGTTCCTAAGCACCCTGGAGAATATAGGGTCCAGCCTAACACTCTCATAGTGGGTGACTTTAACTACCCCTCCATTAACTGGGAAAACTACTCATGTACAAATTAACTTGCCCAACATTTCCTGGACTTCTTTAATTCCAATGCCCTGGACCAGTTCGTTCTTACCCCGACTAGAGGTAGCAACATCCTTAGCCTGGTCATTACTAACATGGGCGACTGTTGCTCCACACCTATTGTAAACTCCTCCCTGGTTAGATCCGACCACAAACTAATTACCTTGGAAATCCACATCCATACCATCCTCCCCCCGCAAAGCTAACCACCATGAAAAACTTCTGCAAAGCTAACTTTGGGCTCCTAAAACACAGGTGGTTAACTTCACGGCACCTATGCAAATAGAGAATAGTTGCAAGACTGCTGAATCATACACCAATGCACTGTACAAACACGTACACAAATGCATGGATCTCGCCATACCCAGTAGAACCAAAACAGTCTCCTCCAAAAAAAGGAAGCCAATCTGGTGGTCTCCTGCCATAAACAAACTCTACAACAGAAGGAGGAAACTGATGAGGAATAAGGTGAAGTCCCAAGACTGGAAAAACTCCCTTATCAGTCTCAACAAAAAGTTGAGATCCCTCATCAAATCCTTTAAAGCTAGCTATGAAAACAGAATTGCAACAGATAGTAAAGACAACTGCAAGGCCTTCTATAGTCATGTAAAGAATCTTCACGGCAATATGCAGATTTGCTCTGAGCTACTGCACAATGGTATCTCCTATACCGAGCCAACAGATATTGCTAATATACTGGCCAACAGATTCAACTTTACCCCTCCCCCCACAAAGGACCGATCACAATACCAGTATATTGCCAGGAACCCAGTATTACTGCTGCACAGGTTAAAACAGCACTGTCCAAGGCCAAGAATACAGCTTCTATGGGACCTGACAATATCCCTAGCTGTGTTCGACATGAACTACAGAATGAACTGGCACCTCACCTGTGTGCCCTGTTCAGTCACAGCCTCACCTCAGGCTTTGTCCCTACCAAATGGTGCACTGCTACAGTCATCTCTCTCCTCAAAGGAGGAGCAACTACAGGCCCTGGGAACTATCGCCTCATTAACCTGACGAGCCTGATATGCAAAGCTATGGAATGCATCATCATGGACCCTAATAAACAAGGATATAGGGAATCTCAAAACTCTGGATCCCACACAGTTTGGTTTTGTGAAGGGTATATCATGCCTGCTCAACTTGGTTGACTTCCTTGAGTCAGTCACCAGAGCTGTGGATGAAGGCAGTGTGGTTCAAGCAGCCTACCTTGATCTGGTCAAGGCCTTTGATACCATTCCCCACTCAGGAATCATAGAACAACTCACTAAGCTAGACATCAAACCCTGTATCACTAGGTGGGTTGCAAACTGGCTCACAGATAGAACCCACAGTGTGAAAGTAGCTGACTCCCAAGTCAGACTGCTGATTAGTCACAAGTGGAATCCCACAGGGTTTGGTCCTGGGTCTTCTCCTGTTTGGTATCTACTTCTCTGAAGTCCAGGCCAACATGAAGAGACTCTGGCTGACAAAGTTCACAGACAATTGCAAGTTGAGAGCTATTATTAACTTCCCAAGTGATGTTGACATCTTACTGAAAGGCCTCACTAGGACCAACAACTGGTGTCAGAACCATGGCCTTAAGCTCAATGCCAAAAAATGTGTTGTCATCCCCTTTGGGAAAAAGATGGTTCCCATGAATTACCACATCGATGGTAGTCCACTGAACACAGAAGGCGTTATAAGAGATCTGGGAATACAGATTGACAGCAACCTCTTTTTTGACCACCACATTGCCACTGTGGTCAGAAATTTCTTCTGTGTGGCACATCTCATTACGAAGGGTTTTGCATCCAGGAAGAAAGAGGTCATTGTCTCCCTCTACTCTTCCCTCATTAGGCCAGTCATCAAGTACAACACCCCATTTGGCATGTACCTCACAAGACACCTGCAACAACTGGAGAGGCCACAAAAGTACCTCACAAAGAGGATCCTAGGCCTTAAACACTTGTCTTATATGGACAGACTAAAAAAACTCATATTATTATGTGTCTCATATCACCTACTTAGAGGCGATCTCTGCTTGACTTACAAAGCCATGTCTGGGCCAGCTCTGTTAGAAATTATATATCTAAAGAAATCCCAATCCTTCCACGCTACATGCTCCAGAGACCTCAGCCTCATTCCCACAATCAATAGAACATGCTGGAGGGACAGGTTAATTACCCAGAGACTGCCCATGCTATGGAATAGACATCCCATACATGTCAAACAGAGCACCTCACTGGCCCTCTTCAAGAGGAATCTTGATGAGTGGATGGGAAATAGAAAATTCACCCCAGGGATCACACCAGTGGCTCTACTCGACAGAAGCACTGGGAACTAAGGTCGGGTGGCACGATGCAGGGTAATCCTATGGGCTAGGCTTGTAAAGGCTCCAGGGCCATTAGCCTAGTACACACCTATGAACCTATGTATACAAATGATGCCTGTTACACTTGCTAATGACACATGGACATGTTCCTGGGTTAGCAGCTGAGAACATTATTAGGTGTGGAACCACAGTAGCAAAAATCAGTGTTCTGTCAAGACAGCCACAGAATACATCTGGCAGCACAGCAGTGTTGTACACCATAGGTAGTGTGGTGAAGTGACTTGAGTGCATGAGTAACCTGGAGGATCCTATCTCCAGATAAGCAACTAACCATTGTCTTCTCCTTGCCCAGTCTGGCGAGTGGGGCATCTGTGCATCATACAGTGAAGTCCCCTATGACAAGAGTCCTGGATAAATTGTTTGCTTGCCTTATGGTTTTCGTTCTTGGTGGTCCATTGGAATAGGCATATGTGTGCAGTGTTTGCTGTTGCTTTTTTTGTGTGTTCTTTAGAGGGTACTAAGGATCGATGTTCCGGTTTGTAGGTTTGCAGGTCATTGAGGCTTGGGAAGATTGCTATTTAGTGCCTCAGCATAAGATTGTCTGTGTGTGTGATGGGCACTCTGTGTGATGGATTCAGTTTGTGTGCTGTCGACAACTTTGTAAGTGAGATTTATGACTACAAAAAAATTGTGTGAGTATGTCTGTCTCATACTGTGTTGGTTTCTTTAAAGATTAAAAGGTTGTCTGTGAATATGAGACAATTACTACATTGACTAAAAGGCAGGAGTCAGAGCTGGATGTAGCAGAGTTAAAGATGTTAAGATTTGCACTGGGTGTGACAAGGGTAGGCAGGATTAGGAGTAAGTATATTAGAGGGTCAGCCCAGGTTGGAAGGTTTAGAGACAAAGCCAGGGAGGCAAGATTACGGTGGTTTGGACATGTGCTGAGGAGGGATGCTGGGTATATTGGGAAAAGGATGCTAAGGATGGAGCTGTCAGGTAAGAGAAAAAGAGGAAGGCCTAAGATAAGGTTTATGGACGAGGTGAGAGAGGACATGCAGGTGGTTGGTGTGACAGAGAATGATGCAGAGGACAGGAAGAAATGGAAACAGATGATCAGCTGTGGTGACCTCTAATGGGAACAGCCAAAAGAAATAGAAGAAGATAAAAATATATATAAAGCACTACTCTACATATGTTTGTCTTTCTTTTAGTAGAGCTTTGATACTATTTTTATTATTCAGCCCTGGTGGGTGGTCTGCCCTAAAATAATTTATTCATCTGTACTTTTCAATTTCAGGTTTATTGATTAAGTCACTTCCCCTAATACCAGCGTAGATTTTAGCTAACACTAAGTTTATATGTTCAATACCACATACATTAATGTGTTTAAATAAGGCATTTGTTTCAACACCTACACTAAGTGTACACTAAGTGTACATTGTGTGCATGATTTTTATTGACAAACATTCCTACCACATTTTTTGCACTTTAGTCTAGTCACTCAGAAAGATTATACTAAGTGTACATGTAGTCTACACTTTGTGGTAACCTTTATGAATTCTTCTCAGTATTTAAAGATGCAAGAAAATCAGTAAGAAAACTAAAATTAGGAGGGAGAAGGTGTGAATTATTGTTTGTTCACTCAGAACAGTATACATTTAGTGTACACTTAGTGTAGGCTTTAATGTCTATTCATGTTTATTACTGAGTGTCTATTTAAAAATGTTTGCAATATGTTGGAGCTTTTCTCCCTGGGCCTCCGGCAGAAAGGGTTTTTTGACTAAACCCACTCCAATAAACCCAGTAAATAAAAGCAAAATAAAATCAAAGTACAATAAAGTCTCATTCTGAGGCTTGTTTATCAATGTACTGACAATAAATAATCCTCCTTAAGGCTAATGAACACAGATATGCCACACATGCACATCACAGGCTTAACTAGTCATCATTTTGGCATGCATACTGCAACATGCATAAATGTTCCAAAATCAAAATATAATAAAGTCTCATTCTGAGGCTTGTTTATCAATGTACTGACAATAAATAATCCTCCTTAAGGCTAATGAACACAGATATGCCACACATGCACATCACAGGCTTAACTAGTCATCATTTTGGCATGCATACTGCAACATGCATAAATGTTCCAAAATCAAAATACAATAAAGTCTCATTCTGAGGCTTGTTTATCAATGTACTGACAATAAATAATCCTCCTTAAGGCTAATGAACAGATATGCCACACATGCACATCACAGGCTTAACTAGTCATCATTTTGGCATGCATACTGCAACATGCATAAATGTTCCAAAATCAAAATACAATAAAGTCTCATTCTGAGGCTTGTTTATCAATGTACTGACAATAAATAATCCTCCTTAAGGCTAATGAACACAGATATGCCACACATGCACATCACAGGCTTAACTAGTCATCATTTTGGCATGCATACTGCAACATGCATAAATGTTCCAAAATCAAAATACAATAAAGTCTCATTCTGAGGCTTGTTTATCAATGTACTGACAATAAATAATCCTCCTTAAGGCTAATGAACACAGATATGCCACACATGCACATCACAGGCTTAACTAGTCATCATTTTGGCATGCATACTGCAACATGCATAAATGTTCCAAAATCAAAATACAATAAAGTCTCATTCTGAGGCTTGTTTATCAATGTACTGACAATAAATAATCCTCCTTAAGGCTAATGAACACAGATATGCCACACATGCACATCACAGGCTTAACTAGTCATCATTTTGGCATGCATACTGCAACATGCATAAATGTTCCAAAATCAAAATACAATAAAGTCTCATTCTGAGGCTTGTTTATCAATGTACTGACAATAAATAATCCTCCTTAAGGCTAATGAACACAGATATGCCACACATGCACATCACAGGCTTAACTAGTCATCATTTTGGCATGCATACTGCAACATGCATAAATGTTCCAATGTCTTACCATTCACTCCACAGTATGCAGAATAGCCTACCAATCCTTTCTTCATAGGTTCATGGGTAGTTACTAGGCTTGCAGTCCTGGAGGCTATAGAGGAACCTAGCCCCCCCCCCCCCAAGCACTGTCTGGTTAAGTGATTTGCTGAACATCTCACCAGCTGGCAAATGAGAACTGAGGGAATCAAACCCTGTACCACAGGAATTACTGCTCAGTGCCTCAATCCTCTGTGTCATCTGCCAAATATAAGGGTATCACTACAGTGCATCACCACTGACAAACACATACCATACATGTGAAGGAAACATAACTCCTCTGTAAGTATGTACCGCATACATGCTTCACGTGTACATATCTAATATCAGTGACATATACAATCTTCTTAGGTTATGGAATTTGTACAGTACCATGTGATGCTTTACAGATACATATATATTACAGGAGTTCCACTGTGGCGACCCCTAACCGGGAAAAGCCAAAAGACAACAACAAAAACTATGTAAAAATGTAGTATGTTGTCCTAGCAGGGTTTTTGGCCTCCCGTACTGCAGTGTTACATACATAGAAATATTTCAGGCCCAGGCAATAATCCCCTTCTAGCCTGCCAATACACCAGAACAGTTATTCCCATAATACGTGGTTGGGTTTTTCTTAAAAATATCTAAACTAGTGTTTGCTTTAATGTAATTTGGTGGTCTATTCCATGCATCAGCTACTCTCTCTGAGAAACATTTAGTACTTTTCATTCCTATCAAATCTTCTACATAGATTGTCTAATAATTCTCTGCTACTTTTTGATAACCCCAGATGTTCCCAGAGGTAGGTTTCTTTAAATACCCTATATACCTGAATAAGGTCTCCTGTAATAATCTGTATGAGAAGCTGTACAAGTTCAAATATTTTAGTCTTTCATAACTTAAATTTTCACATCCATGGATGTCCTTGTTATATCTCCACTATACTCTTTCCAGTTTATTCATGCTTGTTTAGTTTTAAGGTTTCCATTTTGTTATTCCACACTCAAGTTTGGGTCTAATGCAACCAACAAGCAATGATGTCATCATTTCTGTTTCCTAGACTTTAGATATCTCTTTTGTTGGAAGTGTTGTGGTACATGTTCGTGGTGACAGTCTTGACATGTTATCATTAGATTTATATTATGTATAGTTAGTAGACTGCTCTGATGTGTCCACTCTCCTCACACACAGAAGCACAGACATACCCACATTTGCAATATACATATTTCATGCCTGCCCACTGCCAGCATTAACAGACTGACACAGAACACGTTCCACACACAGACAGTGTGTCTGCAGTTTTTGTACACCTGCTAAGCCAGTAATTAAGGTCTCATTGATACACCACTGTGTATCATATGTTGCTGCTGTGTTTGTATCTGAATGGGGTGTACATAATATAGTATAAAACACATTGTTAAAATGTGTTCAAGTTTAATTCCCCATGCACATGTCATATGTAATTTGTGTCTCTGTCATATGTTGTACAGCTTTACAGGTAGATACAGACATATATTACATGTTGCATTGTGTTCAAGAGTGTGTGTATGGCATGTTAAGATTCAAAATTTTGAGCAAGATGTGGGCAGATTGCCTGAGCCTGCATAAATGGCAGCGGCATCTGTCACCTGCTTCTTTTTGGTAACTCACCTGTGCCCTCAACAGCATCTTGTGAATCCTATGCTTCTTGAGGTAGATCACCTACACCGATGACTGCCTTGGATGCGTACTGCTAGCGCAGTATGGCACACAGGATGACCACCTGTGTAGCCTTTTCTGACGTATTTTGTGGTACACCCTAGATGCATTCCAGATATCTGATTCTGGCTTTCAGCATGCCAGGCACTCACTTAATGGTGTTACATGTCACAGTGTGCATCTTATTCAATTCATCTTCAACAGTCACAGACGTGGCTCTGAAAGGTATCATGAGACAGGGCTCCAGTGGATAATGAAAGTCACCTGTTAGAATGGAGAAGAAAATACATTAACAATGTACCATTTCAAAGTACAGCAGTGCATATACAGATTCCTACAAAGTTATAACTACCAAGCAAAATGCCACAGGGATGTCACCATCCGTGAACACTGCCTGTGGGACATGTTTCTGCCATATGGTGGAAGCACAGACACTGCCAAGTTGTGCTGCAATAAGGTTGATGATGAGGCCATCTGCAAAGTATTGAGTGAGGTCTGCCTCTTCAGCCTGTAAGACTACATCAGTTGGGGTTTTAACTGGCATGTGACCACAGTCAATTGCACCAACGACATTTGGGAATGGGCTATGTTATAGAACCATTCCATTACAGTCTGTGACTCCTGTGGTGTATTTTGGAAGCAGATGTACTCATCCACCTTGCTATACTTGACTGTCAGTATCTCTGGCAGTTTACTACTAGCAGCTGTCTGGAATACCTCTATGGTATCACCTTTGTGCAGCTGGAATATCCCTCAGGCCAGTATACTAAGGCTCAGACTTACTTTTGTTTCTACTGGGGCTATGTTACTTTACAGTCTGTTTGAACTCATGTTTGGTGTACACATCCCATAAACCAGCTGTCTGTCCATTCTTTCACTATCAATAATTTCTTTGTCAGACAGATGGCTTCATTGCTTCCTTGGCTCACTGTTTATGTTATTTGTCTTCTCAGAATCAGATGCATTTGCTGGTCCTCCTCCAATATCACCTCAACACCTTGGCCTGCTGCAATGTATTATCAACATGTTTCATATTATTTCTAAATTCTGTGGATTCTGCGAGGTTAGGAAAAATGAAAAATTCAGCAATCAAGTATGGCCTCGTCCATTTATTTACCATAAAGTAATGGCATGTCCCACCAAACGCTTTCATCTCTTTTCATTTCTGTGTAGAAGTCACAATTATGATATACCATTCCCATTATAACATACAGGATTTTTGTTGATGTTTTGGAATCCCTTGTGTCCTTATCTCTCTGACAACATACTTCAGATTGTTACTCTTAGACTGACTTTTTTTTTGCAACTTTTGTTGTCCGGGTTAGTTCCACTAGACTAGTAGCCTCTTGTCAGGGAAGACCTGAGGTGGTATTTATATTACTATGGAAATTTGACCAGGACATCAGGGGACTTCCCCTACTTATATGGGGACATGTCTGTATGTGCCGCATTCTGCTTCCTGCTTCCGTTCCTGGTGTGGAGGTGGCTCGGAGAAGCGGGAAGAGGAAAATAAAAACATAGAGGAGAAAGAATCTGTTTTTTGTCTTTCACATGAGAGAAAAGCTGTTAAGCAAACAGCGGAAAAGGTAGATGTGGTGGAAGAAGAGTTAGATATTAAGCAGAGTATGGAGGATTGAGAGAAAAGTAAAGAAAATGGAGAAATAGTGTACAAAAGGCAAAATGAAGGAGATGAATGGATGTGGCAGATTTAGAAGTGCTTTTTTAACAGAACTTGTTTGTATCCAAAGGTGCAAAACCAGAGTATGTTGTTTCAACCCTCCAGTCAGGAGGGTTGCGGGATGTCTACTTAAAAGAACTGATTGAACAGAGTGAGCCAGAGACTGAGAAGGCAGCATCATGGGGAGAAATAATGGATAGAATCCAGGAAGAAGAAGTGCAGTTATAAACAAAGGAAGAGAAGAAATCCTGCATGCAGACAGTAAATGAAGGAGAAAAATGGGAAAAGAGAAAGCAGAAGTAAGGAGAAAGCATTGGGTAAGATTAAGCAGTAAGAAGGAGAAGGAACTGGCTAGATATGAGCTATGGGACAGCATTTTTCACCACTGGGTGCAAAACCCAGAGAGGTAAGAGTGTTTATTTGCATTAATAAAAATACCTTTTGCGAAATTTTTCTCAAGGAGGCATAGTTTATAAAGAAGTTTATAGAACAGTACAAAAAAGAAGGGGTGAAAATCATTGGAACATGTATGTGATGCAGGCTTTTAATAGAGAAGCCAAAAAAAGAATATTCATACGATTTCAAACTGAAATTGAAAAACACTACTTGAAAAACTATTTGAGAACTGTGTGTAGGGATATTTTGGACATTACAAACATCTGTGATAACAGAGGTCTATGGACTGGGGGTTGAGAATGTGGTGTATTGAAAATGCAAAATGATAAAATAATACATTTGCCAAGTATAATTAATGTGAAAGAGAATAAGGGAGTGGTTAGATACAGAGTCAACCAAAAACTTGTTTTCTATGTGGTAAAAAACATTTAATCAGCAATTGTGATAAAATGAAATGTTTCATTTGTGGTAAAACAGGCCATGAAATAAAATAAACGTGAACAGAAATGCATAAAGTGTGAAAAAATAGGGCATTCATGGATGGACTGCAACAAGATGGAAAATGATACACAAGCAGCAATAATAGAGCAAAGTAGGGAGGATGTGTTGTAGATAATATAGAAGAAACACAACAAAAAGAGATGATTGACACTGATATAGGAATGGTAGTAAATAAAACTATAAAGAAAATAAGAAGAAAAGAAGGGTAAATAGAGGAAGAAGCAAGTAATTCAAGTGAGAAAGGGAATGATAAAAGGAAAAAAGTTAGAAGTAGAAGAAGTTCTATTGGAAAAAGCATGAAAGACAGAAAATGCAAATTCAAAAATACAGGTATAGAAGAAAATAAGAAAGGGAAAGGATAAAAGTAACAAACACTATTTTGCAAAGTGAAAAACCTAGCCACTAATTTAAATAGTTTAAAGAATGTTCATCGAAGGCTAGGAATTTTGGAATGGTATAAAAAGTTAGATATGGACATTATAGTATTAGTAAATATAAGAATAACAACAGAGAAGACAGAGACTTCCCATACTCTGGAACAAACTACCTATCTATATCAAACAAAGCTCCTCATTAGCACTCTTCAAGAAAAATCTTGATGATTGGATGGGAGATAGAAAATTCACCCCGGGGATCACTTCTGTGGCTCTGCTTGACAGGGACACAGGAAAATAATTTTCTTGGATGGCAAAAGCCAGGGTACTGTTTGACTAGGCTTATATAGGCCCTAGGGCCAATAGCCTAGTACCTACGTATGAATCTATATATATTGTATTTTGTGATTTTAATAAAAGACCCCACTCTTCCGATAGGTGTCATGCGATCTTTTACATCCATTTGAGCTACTAGCAACTCAAGCAGATGCTGCCTCGGTATAATGTCACATGCAAAAGACAGCACACTCAGGAATGCAGCACCTCTTTATGCTGCATTGCAGTGTCAGCAATTAATCTACCTGATGTGGAAGTAGAACCCACAGCCTTCTGCACCAAAGATGAGTATGCTACCTGTGGCACCACTGACAATGGATTTTCTTTTGGAATATAGCTTGACGAGTTTTGTTTTATTTACAGTTCTAGCTTATTCTTTTCTCACCAAGTTCACTAGGGGAGAATCTTAGTTTTCTCCATGTGTTCTTCTGTTTTCTTCCCATTCCAGCTCTGTGAGTACAGTTTTCAGCATCTTAGCTTCTTTTTATGAAACATAATTACTTTTTAAGGCAGACTTTTGCATATGATACTTTCTTTTAAAGAAAATATCTCACATGACCAAGTTCCAATGAAAACAGCAGGATATCCAAATGATATTAATATTCTATGTGTATATAATTTAGTTCTTTTTGGATTAAGTTGTTGCCTTGCCTGAATTATTTTCTTACAGAAATCATCAAGCACTTTGCTTGTGAATTTTTTCTATGTTATTTGTTTGTTTCTCCTACTTTTATTTATGAACCATTCTTTAAATTAAGAATGCAGGAACATTATAATTGCCTGGGCACTTTATTTCCTTTATTTACTCTCCACACTGAATTCTTTCAGTTCTGCTATTAAGTTCCTTTGGCATATGCAACACATACAGAATGACTTCTTTTATGAAAGGCACAAGTTCATCATCTCTTACGTCTTCAGGTATCCCAAAGACTCTTATGCTTTGCCTTCTAAATCTGTTCTCAAGATATTCTATTATTTTTTCGTACACTAAATCAGTTTCATGTTCTCTGTCTTTAAATTGTTCTTTGAAGATTTCCAGGGGGTGGATTCAAAAAAGCCTACACAGTGCACTAAGACCTTGTGCGAGTTGTGGTCCAACATGCACACAATAGCTCACCATAAACACAGTAAACATTGTGGCATGCTAATTACAGCATAATCAGCTGAACTGTATACTAATCAATCAATCCAAGTTAGAGGAGCTATTCAATAAGTTATAAAGCAATTGTGTAGACTCAGTGTAAGTTTTCCATGTGAATTCCAAAACCTTTTGGAATATAGCCATGGAAACGAGTGTACACAGAAATAATGTCAGGGGCTTCTGCTGCCCAGATTCATGTATATGTGCAAGAGGCCCAAGTCTATGCTGCTGCTGCTAATAGACCTTGGCCAAGAAGGAGAAGAGTGTTTAGATCCCATTTCACATGTCATGAGCTGCATGATGTGGAAGTTGTACAGCATTATAATGTAGCTAGAGACATACTACAGGAACTCTGCAAACTCTGTCGTCCTCAACTGAGAGCAAGGGCAAACTGAGGGCACCTAATACCTGTGGACACTAAGGTATTTGTATCAGATTAGCTACAGGAAACTTCCAGAGACCAACAGGGGGCATGCTGGGGGTGTCACAGGCATCAGCATCCAGGATCCTACATAATTTCCTGAATGTTATGCTGCAACATGCCAGTACCTATTTACGTTTTCCCCATATACCTGAGGATAGAGACACAATTATGCAGGGGTTCTACCCCATAGTACACTTCCCTGAAGTTTTGGGTGCCATAAACTGCATGTGCATTGAAATTAAAGAACCACCTGGGGAACAGGGAAGCATGTACATAAACAGAGAGGGCTTCCAGTCCATTAACTGTCAGGTTATGTGTAATTTTAAAGGAATCATCTTGAATGTGTGTGCTGACAAACCAAGAAGGTACCACAGTTCCCATATCTGGCACAACTCTATCAGAGGTTTTCTAGGGGGATATTCCACATGATCATTTATTGGGGGATGAAGTTTATTTTTGTTTTGTCAACACACAAATAATACTTGACTCCCCCACCTCCAAAACAACAGGGAAGTATCAGTTTGTACAATTCAATGAATACCACATAATTCACTTGTTATAAATGCTTTCAACACAATGCTCACAAAATATGAACATATTTACAACGCAAAAGTCAATTGAATACAATTGCTAGTCACCTCTCACTGTGCCCATCACTGCCCTGATGGTGCCTGTGGGCCATCTTAGAAGCATAGCACCTCTGTATCACTAATAATATAGTACTTTACATTTCCATGAAAAAAGACAGAAGACTGCAAGATAACCAGTTTTAACAATGACACTTGCGATGACAGTTAATAATGCTATCTGTGAAAGTCAGTGTCTGCCAAAAATGCCTCTTCTAAGAGTGAACTATAAGAAGTGCATAAAGTTAAACATTTCATTTTCTAATGCATATATATGTATTTGTGTATATATATATATATATATATATATATATATATATATATATATATATATATTTTATTTGTAGCATGTTAACAAATCTAGCATGTATTTGAAAAATACAATAATATATCTTAACAACATCAGAAGCCTTCTGTGGAGAAAAATCAAAAGGAATATCAATCCTCAGTGTTCCCCAAATGCACAAGTCCCCTCACCTTCAAGTTTTCTAGGTGCATAGTTACCTTTTTATGGTGTAGATTCAGTCGTCTGAGCATGATGAAGATGAAAATGAGGAGTGAACTAATTAGAATTGCTGAATCCCAAACCTTTTATTTCGTGAAGGTGTAAACATATTGTAGGCACTACTTCAGTGTTGCTAATGGATTGCAACTGTGAATGATTATTAGTAGGTAGAAATAAAACACAACAGCAATTTGGACTACCTTACCTACAGTGCGTGTGTCACCCAGGATACACTTAAAAAGTGTAGGAGTAATTGTAGCAAGCTTTAAAATGGAAGTGAACAGCACATATTTCTCAGTTTTTATTCACTGATAGCCAAACTCTCCTTCCTTTAATGAAAACTGAATTTCACTGCCATGTAATATTCTCATACATTTTAAGGACAATGATACAAAATGCCCTATAGACTGCATGTCTGAGAGTACAGCACAGATAAGAGAAGAATGAACACAATGCAAAGAGAAGGCAGAGCTGAGCTGGTGCAAACAATACTCATAAATGGTTGTGTGATCATTCATTGCATTAAATATGTAAACAACACATGCAGAAAATGTTTTGTAATTTGCTTTATAAGACTTTACAAGATTTCAGATTTTCTTGTTTAGGCTTAGGAGGGCACTCTTCCTCTGCAGAGTGATATCTCTCTTGCTTTTGGACAACAGTTTCTTCCTCTTGTTATGTAATCCATTTATGCTTGGAGTCCACCAAGGTGGCTTGTTTTTACAGGGATACCTGGTTTTGATCCAGACAGGTACAGCACAATTTATGAAGTCTCTTATGTGTTTGTACAGGACATTTGCATACACTTCTGCATAATGTTCATTGATGTCTGCAATTGCGGGTGGTATAAAGCTTTTTGTACCATCACTTAGTAGGCTGTAGTTAGATCTGGTAGAGTTTTTATAATTTTTGTTCCTGTGAGGGTATTAGTTACAGTAGTTACTTCAAACAAGACTGATTTGTGGTCTGACCTAACCAGGGAGAGCATCATCCATAGGGAAGTACAGTGACCCTCCCTCCCCATGTTGGTGAGCACTATGTCCAGAATATTAGAGCCCCTAATGGGGTGCAGACTATTTGCTCCAGAGCATTTGTGTTAACAAAGTCCAGGAACCTCTGGATAAGTGTGTTTCTGCTTGTGTATTTCCCCAGTCTATGGAAGGATAGTTGAAATCTCCCATGACTAAGGTGTTGGGCTCTGTGGTAACGGATTCCAGTAAATCGATGTAGGTTGTGTGCTTATCTTGAGTCATGGTGGGAAATCTATAGCTAGCAATGATGTGGTATGGTACTTTCCCAATAGTTAATTGGACATGCAGTAGTTTGAGACAGTGATGCTGTTTGACCAGTCTTAAAGTGTACAGTATTTGGTTTTAATGAAAAGATGGATACACCTCCACCTTTGGTTCCTTCATGCTCATTTTGAGGTCTGAATGTGTGGGAGACTTTGTAGCCTTGCACGAGTGGGGTGCTGTCAGCAGCCTTGAACCATGTCTCGGTACCTGCACAGACATCAGCATATTGTAAGGTGAGGAGTGCTTCCAGGGAGTGGAGTTTCGTGTTTAAACTCCTAGCATTAAGCAGCACAATCCTGAGTTTGTCTCAATTAGATTTTATGTTGTAAATTTGTTGTTTTGACATTACATAAAAAGGCACTAAGGGGGAGGCAAGGGGCTTTGTCAGTATCCAAAAGCCTTGGGGGGACAGGTGCAGACCATCTCTAGCAAAGCAGCAAGGTCTCTATAATATATCCTCCTAGGCTGACAGATACTGGATCCCCTTGGATTGACACCAGAAGCTGCGCCAATTGTTGAAGTCAATTATTTTTTGTTTATATTGTGGCATCATACAGGCTGAGGGTAGGATACTGCTTAGGGCTAGAGACATACCTGTCTGAGGCACATAATCAGAGAACTCTGTCATATCTCTCTTTGTATAGTCCAAAGAGGTACATCTCAAGTCATTCACTAAACATGGACTATGACAGAGTCATAACGGTACTTGTTGTTGAGTGACTTGAGTGCATGCATGGTTTGTCAGATCCTGGCACCTGATAGGCAGCTGACTGTGACCGTCTTTGTGTCCAGTCTGGTGATAGAGAGATCTGTTGGTCTTACTATGGAGCCACCTATGACCAAGACATTTGATGTGTTTTGCCTTAGGGGCTTATTTGTTGAGACACAGGTGTGAGTGTTGATATGTGTAGCGGTTTCTTTTTGCTTGAGAGGTGAAGTGTGTGTGTTGACAGCCTGTTTGATGTCTAGTTTGTTTTAATATGAGTGGATTGACTCCAGTTCCACAGTGTATTTGCATCTCTCACATAGGGTGATAGTCTGCTTTAGAAGTAAATGGTTGTCAGTATACATGAGGTAATTGCTACATTGCCTCAAGATGCCCATATCAATCAAACTGGCAGGATAAATGATGGGAAACTGCCATTCTACTGTGGCAGGATTTTTCTGAATTTGGTATTTGGAAAGGAAGTGGGCTTGCTGGACTTAGTGACACACAGCAAAAATGAAACAGTAATTCAATTAAATGCAGTTAACAAAGTACAGTGTTGGCTTAAAATATACTTTTGTTCATTGGATGCTTTGGATTTCAGTGCAGATGCACTCCAGACCTCTGACTAAAGTTTCCAAATGTTGTGTGTGTGTGTGTGTGTGTGTGTGTGTGTGTGTGTGTGTGTGTGTGTGTGTGTGTTTCTGTTCATCTGGCTCCCATTCGAAAGACAATTTTAGAACAGCATGTGAGACACCCCTTCTCACAAACATACATTGCTGATGTCATCAACTATAAAGTGCTGTCTGACACTCTAAAAGCCAGACTTGGTGTTGTAGCACTTGCATTAAGTACTCTGCTCTGGATATACTTAGGTAGGAGATCTACTCTCACTACAGTCTAATGGTTTGTGTGTGCCTTCAGTAATCAGTATGGTGGCAATTTCAGAATGGGATGTGAGTCCATAGGTGTGTCAGACAATCCTCTGAACATCGTTTTGTAACATACATTGATGATGTCATCTTGTATAACATGCACTCCGACAGTATTCAAGTCAAACTTGTGCTGTGGCAATAACATTAAGTACTATGTTCTCAAACTTCTTGACCTAGATATTTAGGGGCTCTAATCTGATAGCAGGCAATTTGAGTGTGCATATTTTCAAATATTAATTTTCAGACACTGAGATGTGACTCCACATCCATGTCAAACACTCCTCCCAACATGTTGTTCTCAGCATACAATGATGCTATCATACTCCATAAAGTGCAACATGACAGTGTTAAAGTCAGACATATGTGGTGGTGCTAGTGTTACATTGTATGGAAGTAATCTTATATACCTACATAGATGTAATGTTCAAATCTGACCCAGTCTACTGCTGTGTTAGTGGATGGTGATACATTATTGGGATCTATATTGAATCAGCGAATGCTTAAAAAAGCAAATGTTGATTCATCGACCCTAGTTAACCGAAAGCTGACAATCCCAAATACTCGTAACAGCGATTTTTTTCCCAGGGAAAAAATCGCTGTTCCACAAAAAAAAAAAAAAAAAAATTAAAACAGTATTTAATGTGGGGTGCTTTGCCCCCCCCCCACTTAAATATGCCAACTCTGAGATTGCATCACAGTGGAGGAAACGGCAAACTCCCAAAACCGACCCAGCATTTTTTTTCCCCTGGGGAAAAAAATCGCTGTTCCGGGTGTTCAAGATTGTCAGCTTTCGCACAAATATGGTCGATGAATCAGCATTCTTTTTTAAGCATTCGCTGATTCAATATAGACCCCATTATTGTTATTGTATGATCTTGTGAATTGCTATTCATTTCACTACCACTTAGGAGAATCTTTAAAGTAGACCCATGCATCCACCATCTTCTTTTTTCATCTGGACACATGACATCCTTTCTGCCGAAGAGTAGCAGATGTCCTCATGTCAAATGTACATACACACATCATGAAGCAGAGTCTTTCCATAAGCGTCTGCAAGCCATCTCCAGACTAGTGCATGTGTTATTGCTAATTCTGTCATGTGGTGCATGTCACATATGGATAGTGGCATTATGTACTGCAATCTAAACAATACACACATACACACATAGCCTTAATACTATCTTCCATCATATAGCTATATGGAGTTTGTTTTAAATGGTAAACTAATGGCTAGGAATTTATGAAGTGTTGTCCGTTAGCTTACTAATGTTCTATGACCCTATGAATATTTCAAATGCCAAAGTTGTTGTCATCGACATGTGCTATGTTGAGGTGTGGATGTATGGTAGGCCTACAAGAGGGTATTACAATATGTGATGTGAGGAAAGTTAGTGACGCTGCTACTGACATTTGATTACATGTTCCTTCCATAATAGCTGTAGTAATATGCCTCCTGAGAACCATTGACCTGGGATGATACTATGTATACTATTGCCTTAGTGAGGCATTTGTAGTAGAGCAGGTCAACATTCTACCCAGTTCTCATTCAACCATCACAGTGCTTGATTAAATGGGCACATATGTCTTGTTTTATCCACATGTTGTGATACACACAAAAATATCGCATGTTTTGATTCAACTGCAACTTTGTCAAATTCATTGTATTTACAATTATTTTGATACTCCCAAGGATTATTGAGGTGGTCACCAGCACCATTGTGTGAGTATCAGAATTTGTGTCAGTAACTGTTCTGCATTAGCGACAATGAAGTCATTTGTAATGTGTCCTTATATGATATTAGGCCACTCAAATACAGCTTGCTGATGAAAATCATTTAGACATATGTTATGTAATTGATGTAATTATGTGACATTGCTAGACATATGACTGTGTGAACAGTACCACTGTGTGGCATGTTATGCATAACAAAGAGTGTATTTAGAGGTGTTGTCATTTGTTTAAACAATTGTGAAATGTTAAGGGGAATAGACAACTAAACAAAAAAAAACTGTAAGCCTGTTTCCTACCTTTCCTGTAGCTAGTGTTCCAGATACAGATTTGCTGTATCCAGGACTGTATGTAAGCTTCTGAGCCCCCCAAGCCTTTCTGTGTTGGGGGGAAGCCTTCTAGCTTATCAGTGGGAGTGGTAAGCACTAGGTAACCTGTCTACCACATAAGGAGTGGTTCTGGCCCCGAAATTGTAGTTATTGGCCATTTGGGCAATCTCTTCCATCTCTCTCAACTTTCTGATTTGAAAGCCTGCATTTGCACTTGTTTCTGTCCTGTAACTCGTCTAGTGCAGATACAGATTCTTAGTTTTAACACTTAAATTTGCTTATGCCTGCTCAGCACTTGTTCAGAACTTGTAAGCACTAAATAAGCTACTAATTACTATAGCACACAACCTTCCTCAATACCTAGAGGAAAACAGTTTTTGTACTTACTTTTCTCACTTGCTTAGAGAAAAACAGCTCTTGTACTCACTTTCCTCACTTATCTAGAGGAAAATAGTTTTTTATTTAGGCATGTCCAAGGGTCAGCTCCCAGTGTTCTCTCCTGTCTATCTGATGAATCTGGGCATCTTGAGGCAATGTAGAAATTGCCTCATGTACACAGACAACCCTCTCCTCCTACCACACAACACTACAACCTGTGAGAGATGCACTTATCTAGCCAAATTGGAGGTAAAGCTCTCTCCAACCAAGACTGAACTTGGCAGTCATGAGGAGAAGGTAAACATTTGCACCACACCACACTCATCACATAGTCTCACAAAATCTACACCACCAAAATCCACACATAGTAACACAAAAACATTCACGGAGGCTCTCAATAATAATCTGTCTAAGCAACAGAGACCTCCAAAGCAGAAACGCAAGCAACCTCCATCCCCCAGCACAACCCAAATGACACATAGCCCACAGACTCAGTGTCCCACTCAACCACAGCCAATAAGGCAAAACAATGTACCCAACACACTAGTCATAGGTGACTCTATAGTCAGACACACTGATGTCCCACTCACCAGGCTAAACAAAGAGAAGGTTACTGTCAGCTGCCTGTTGGGTGCCAGGATCCGCCACATAACCTACGCACTCAGGTCATTCTACAACAAATACAAATATGACTTTGTCATTGTCCATGTTGGTGTGAATGACCTGAGATGTACCTCCCTAGACTACATGAAAAGAGACATGGAAGAGCTCTCCGATTCTTGTAGCCCAGGCAGGTATGACCCTAGCCCTGAGTAGCATTCTACCATCACCCAGAATGATACCGCAGTACAAGGACAAAATGATTGACTTCAACAATTGGCTAAGCTTAAGGTGATCCAGTATCTGTCTGCTTGGGATGACATGGTCAACAGACCACGATGCTTTACCACAGATGGCCTGCACCTGTTGCCTCTGGGATTCCGGATACTGGCTAAGGATCTTGCTGCCCCTATAGTGCCTTTTTTAGGTAAGGTTCAAATAACAAATTCAACACCATAACAGGAACAGGCAAGCAAAAACTGAGGGTAATGCTACTCAATGCTAGAAGTCTAAATCTCAAAATGCACTCACTAGAGGCACTCCTTAAAATGGAGAGCATCGATATCTGTGCAGTGACTGAGACCTGGTTCAATGCTCCAGAGAGCACCCCTGCACTACCAGGCTATAACTCAAACCACACTTTTCGGCCATGTAACCTGGACCGAAACACCAAAGGCGGAGGTGTGTCCATATTCATTAAGAATATCCACACCTCCAGGCTAGTTGCTCAGCATAATGCATCCGAGGTTATCCAAGTGCAACTAACTCTGGGCAGAACTGCAATCCAAATTGTAGCTTGCTACAGATCCCCCACCATGCCCCAGGATTCCCACTCCTCTTTTCTTGATGTACTAGAAAATATTAGGGTTCAACCAAACACCCTAATAATGGGCGACTTCAACTACCCACCGTTAACTGGGAAAACTACTCGTGTACCAACTCCTTAGCTCAACGCTTTCTGGAATTCATAAACTACAATGCCCTGGATCAACTTATCCACACCCCCACCAGGGGCAACAGTATCCTAGACCTAGTCATTACTAACATGAGTAACCGGTGTTCCACACCTGAAGTCAACTCCTTGTTGGTCCGATCCGACCATAAGCTAATCACCCTTGATATCCACATCCCGCCCCCACCCCCCATTAAGGAAACCATGGTAAAAAATTTCTCCAAAGTCACCTTCATGCTTCTTAAGACAGAAGTGGTGAACTTCATGACACCCATGCAGACATACAATACAGTTACAACTGCTGAATCCTACAGTTACAACTGCTGAATCCTGAAACCATTCCAAATGCACTCTATAAGCACTTAAACGAGTGCATGGATCATGCTATCCAAACAGAACCAAGACGCTATCCTCCAAAAAAAGGAAGCCAATCTGGTGGTCCCCTGCCATAAACAAACTGTAAAACAGAAGGAAGAAACTGTTGCAAAAGAGAGTAAAATCCCATGAGTGGAGGAGCTCCCTGGTCAGCCTCAGTAAGAAGCTGAGATCCCTTATAAGATCCTCCAAAGCTAGCTACGAAAACAAAATCACCACTAATTCTAAGGACAACCACAAAGCATTCTATAGCTATGTCAAGAATCTCGATGGCAACACCCAGATCTGCTCTGAGTTACAGCACAATGGCACAAAAATTACAGAACCAACTGATATTGCCCACATCCTGGCAGATAGGTTCAGTGCTAACTTTACCTCCCCCTCACCTCCTAAAGGGCCCATATCTATAAGGAAGAATGAAGAGTCCCTGTAATCACAACTATGCAGATAAAAGCTGCACTCTCTAAAGCCAAAAACACAGCATCCATGGGACCGGACAACATCCCAGGCTGCGTTTTACATGAAATTCAGAGCAAACTGGCTCCCCACTTAAGCACCATGTTCAATAATAGCCTCACATCAGGCTTTGTGCCCACTGAATGGTGCACAGCAACAGTTATCCCACTCCACAAAGGGGGAGCCACCACTGATCCCGGGAACTATCGACCTATTAGCCTGACGAGCCTGGTCTGCAAGGCCATGGAACTCATAAACAAAGACATTGGTAACCTCCAAACTCTGGATCCCACCCAGTTCGGGTTTGTGAAAGACAGATCATGCCTCCTGAACCTGATTGACTTGTTTGAGGCAGTCACCAAAGCTGTAGATGAGGGTAAGGTGGTTCACACAGCCTATCTTGACCTCGCCAAGGCTTTCAACACCATCCCCCATTCTGGAATTATAGATAAACTCACTAAACTAGGTATAAAACCCTACGTCACAAGATGGGTTGCTAACTGGCTCACTGACAGAACCCACACTATAAAAGTTGCAGACTCCAAATCTGACCTCAATGCAGTGACAAGTGGAGTACCACAGGGTTCCGTCCTGGGACCTCTCCTGTTTGGTATCTACTTCTCTAAAGTACAGGCTAACACAGAAAGCCTCTGGCTAATGAAGTTCGCAGATGACTGCAAACTAGGAGGGAGTGTCATCCCCTTTGGTAAAAACTCTGTACCTATGAACTACCACATAGGCAGCAATCACCAATGTGATGACTTAACACTGAATGTGTGATAAGAGACCTTGGCACCCAGGTGGACAATAGTCTCTCCTTTGATAGTCACATCGCCACAGTAGTCAGGAACTTCTTCTACGTGGCACACCTCATCATAAAAGGGTTCTCATCCAGGAAAAAAGAGGTTTGTAGAGTACAATGCCCCTTTTGGAATGTAACTCACAAGACCTCTGCAGCAGCTGGAAAGGCCACAGAAGTACCTCACAAAGAGGATTACTGACCTCAAACAAATGCCCTACACTGACCCCCTCAAAAAACTCCAGCTTTACTCCATAGCATATCGCCTACTCCGAGGTGATCTCTGCCTAACATATAAAGCTATGTCAAACCCAGAGCTGTTAGACATGCTACACCTAAAGAAATCCCAATCCCTTTGAGCTACACGCTCTAGGGACCTAAACCTTGTCACCACAATAAACAGGACATGCTGGAGGGATAGATTCCTGTCCCAGAGACTTCCCATACTATGGAACAGGCTACCCATCTATATCAAGCAAAGTCCTTCATTAGCACTCTTCAAGAAAAATCTTGATGAGTGGATGGGAAATAGGAAATACACCCCGGGGATCACTTCTGTGTCTCTGCTCAACAGTGGCACAGGAAATAACTTTTGTGGGTGGCGTAAGCAGGGAACCCTGTTGGCTAGGCTTACGTAGGCCCTTGGGCCGATAGCCTAGTACCTAACTATGAAACTATGAACCTATGAAACAAACACAGAACTGTTTGTGGATGCCACCAGCCATACTCAACTTGAAAAAATAGACAGTCTGCTAGCTGACAGTTCTGCCATCAGCCAAAGTATACATGTAAACAATACTCTCAGTTTATCTTCTCAAGAGAGCAGGTCATCCATGCACTCTCTATGGTTAATAAGACAGAATCAATGCTCCCGACAACATCCAAGGTCAACTATATTAATCACAGCCTCCAGACAATCTACGTTCTTGCAGAAGGGTGTACAGCATCCATATGAATGGTGGACATCATGCATGTTATTGACCCATAATCCTGACTCTCCTCATTTGTGAGGCAGACCAAGTCATCATGGACCTTATCAAAAAGGAAACAGGCAATCTCCTAACTGCGTATCAAACCCATGTTTGATTTGGTAAGGCTATATCAAGTCTGTAAAATCTGTTTCATGTCTTCAAGAAGGTCACCAGGGACATGCATGAGGAAAACACTGTCATCCTGCATAACTTGACCTGGCTAAGGCAACTGACATAAATCCACACTCTGGTATTGCAGAGTAAATGCCTCAAGTGGGACTAAACACCTATGCCACCAAGTGGATAGATAAGTGAATCACATACACGACAAATTATGTCAAAGAGTGTGAAGTCACCTCTGTCTAGACTCCAGGGTCCAGGTCAGTATCTCTGGATCCTGTTCTAGGCCCTTTCCTGTTCATTATTTAAATATCAGATGCCAAGACAAACTTAAAAATGCTGTGTCTAACCAGCTTTGAGGATGACTGTAAATTGTGGACAATCATTGAATCCAAGATTTGTATTGGTATAATGCTGACAATATTAACACACACATACACAAAGGAATGTTGCCAGAGTCACTGAGACACAGTAAATGAACACACATTCATGTGGGGATTATTTCCTTTATGAAAGCAAATACACAAGCTAATTACAATGTAGACAGCACACCCCTACGAGCAGACCAAGTGGTATGTGACCTGTGTACTCAGGTAGATAGTGCACAGAACTTCCACAGGCATGTGCCCACAGTGGTGAATAATCCCTTATATGTAGCACAACTTCTGAGTATGTGCAAGACATCCACATCAAAGGGCATTTGTAGTCCCATTGTTCTCAGACTTTGTCACAGCAATAATTGAGTACAGTACATAATTTTTGTAGGTTTACTGTCAAAATGTGGAAAATCAAAATCATTTTCCACCTTTTGATCGAACCAATATGCCGAAATTGGTAATAACAAATTATCAACATTTCGGAAATGGTAACATGGAATCGACATTTGAAAACTGGAAGTTTCAGTGTCAAAAGTCCATGTTACCAGTAATGTTTTTGCAGGGGGGGGGCAAGCCCCCCCCGTACCCCCCATGATGGGAGGTCTACTCCTCTCCCACACCCTCTGCATATTATATATTGCAACTCCAAGATCACACTACAGTGAGAAAAGGGTACATTTCTCGATCCCCATTGTAGTTCGATCTGTTATCAGAACATTGATTCCACATTACCATTTGCTAATGTGGATTTGAACATTTTCTGGATCGGCATTACAGAAAGCTGAAAACAACCTTTCAACCTTCTCAACTTTGAGTAAGTGCCAATCTAAATGTTGATAGTAAACCCTCTTTTGCATGCACCTTTGAACATATCTTCCAGGGATTATTTACTCAAGTGTATTACTTTTGCCACAGTGAGCTACCACACATCTTTTCATCCATACCTATGTATTCTTTTTGCTGCATAACCATTAGGAGTTGACAGTGTAGATGATATACAAGATGCATGTGTGATACATGTTCCTGTGACACACTGTGATGCACCCAGTAAATGCATACTTCACTGACAACACTTATGGCATGGGTTACAGTTGTGCAAGTGCGGATTGCGGCATATATATGTCATGCAAACCTGTCAACTAGCCAGGATTCATCATAATTTAAACTACAGGTGTGAGAGTGTCTCACTTAACAGCTCCAAAGGATGTTAGTTACTGAGGAAGGTGTGCTTGATTCCCCTTTAGATTACTGACAAACCCTGACAGTTGTACGAGTGTGTTCATGCAGAACATGTATACTAACTCACAATCACATATTTTATGTCTATAACACATATGACTGGTGTTATTATTCTGATATTGTCAATGACTATGTATGCTTCCATTTACTGTTGTCCTTGAGTCTGTTGCTGATTGCCCCACTTGGTTGATATTCATATTCAAGCAACTCATTTTGCACATCTTCACAATATGCACATACCCCATAGTGCATATACCGTCCTTGATAAATGGTCCTTTCCAGTGATCATGTCCGGATGCTTATATCACAACCAATCAGCTCCATTAAATGTGACCTTGGTTCTATGTCAGATGATTGAATTTTCAGAAACTTGAAATTCCAGTGGTTGAGACCATATGACTGAGTTTCCAAAAACTCAAATATCATAAAAAACACAAAAAACTACTTTTTTACATTTTTGGAGGGGGGGGTCAAGCTCCCCTATATCCCCCATGTGGGTGGCTGCACCCCCCACATCCACTACAAATTATATATGCCAAGTCCGAGATCACACTACAGTGAGGAAAAGGATAAATTTCCCGATCCTCCCTGTACAGCGATCTCCATTGAAAAGCTTTGAGTTTTCAAAAACTCAATCATATGGTCTCAACCATATGAATTTCAAGTTTCTGAAAGCTCAATCAACTGATAGGAATCCATGACCTTGTGTGGCAGTCACATAAAATATAGTAACTGTGTGATGATATGACTATAACCACACAGGAGGTGTAAACAGCAGTATGTCCTGCATTATGTACATATGTGATTAATGTTCAGGCTACAGCTGTCTTGTCTTTGTGGTGTATGTACATTAACATGCCCATTCTGCTGTACATTACCATGTTTCAATTGTCCTCTTCCCCGTCTTAATTCCTACAATTGATGTGTGTTGCCCTTTTCAATATACACACTTCCCCAGAATAAATTATTTACATTGCAGTCTATGTACCTGTAACAAAAGGAAATACCACCAGCCTAGCTATCTGAAATTTTGTAAAGAATTATGTCATTTGTGAAAATCAACATGATTCATATGCATGTGTTACAAATGTATTAGAACTATATGTCATATAAGATGGTTTGTACAGACATGTGCTGAAGAGATATTTTGTAAAGTACTGAGCAGAAATGTATATGCACTATTGTAACTGTTTAGATGCATATATTTCAACAGTGGAGACTGAAACACAGGCGATTAACTAGCAAAACTTCAGAAGAATAGTTGAAATTAAGTTACTTTATGGCTGGGCCATAAACAAAGGATGTTATATTTCAGTTTCAATCAAGAGGAGAAAGAATGTCTGCACTAGAGAAGTTTTTTGTATTGTCTTTAAATGAGAAGGAATGTAAATTATTTTACGACTTCCACCATTTGCCAAAAGATCCGAAGTCTATGTATTTTCACAGGAAGATGCTAAATGCTACAGCTGCATCAATGGTTGCGAGCCTGGGAACTGAAGCAAGGGAGCCCGCAGGATTTTTTGCAGGGGGGTGCAAACCCAGAGCCCCACCCACATAGCTCACCCCACCCCCTGCCAACACAGCCCCGCCCAAGTCCACCCACCCCAAGCCCTGCCCACACAGCCATTCCAGTGTCCCATTACTTGGCTATTTCTCCCCATTTACTGTAGACACTGTTCAAATCTGTGTGCATACTGTTTTATGCTTTAGTTCTACAATGATTACAGGCAGTTGGATTTAATTTACAACTTTTATTTCAAACATTATAGCCCACACACTGAGACATTTACTAAACCTAAACAAAGCAATAGTCTTACAATGAAAACAGACTTGGCATTAAAGCTTCTCTACTTTTGACAGCATTGAAACCCACATTCAAAGAAAATGCATCTGGCCAGTGGCAGGTTATTTACCTTTGAACTGTTTTCAAGCAATAGGCATTTACAACTTTTATTTCAAACATTATAGCCCAAACACTGAGACATTTACTAAACTTAAACAAAGCAATAGTCTTACAATGAAAACAGACTTGGCATTAAAGCTTCTCTACTTTTGAAACTCACATTCAATGAAACAGCATTGAAACCCACATTCAAAGAAAATGCATCTGGCCAGTGGCAGGTTATTTACCTTTGAACTGTTTTCAAGCAATAGGCTCCTTGCACGCCATTAGGGCCATGCAAAAGTTATTTGATTTACCTGATTGTATTAATTATAATATATAATTGAATTATATCCCTTGTATTATACAGCAACACTTGTTTGAGTGTCTCTGCTGAAGTAAAAGTAATCTGAATAATTCCACATTAAGGATATCTGAAACTAATGAAGATGTTGTTGCTAGAAAACAACTGTATATTTCAGTGTTTCAACTACAAATTCAGTGCCTGCTGCCGTCAAAGAATAAATTGCCTATGTTAAATTAAAAAAATGGTAAGCTGGTATATTGCAATAGAAAATGGATGACAAGCTGAAAAACAGGTTCATAGTTATTAGGCATCTCATCCAAAGGAGGACATCCTGAGGACTGCAGCATACAAATGTATATGCTGTAGGAATAGAACCTCAAGCCTTTACATTAGGATGCAAGTATTCTACTTGTGGTGCTACTAACATAGCTTAAAACTTTATACCACAATAGAGATACCATTTGCTAAACAAAACAGTTGCACATTGTAAATAGACTTGGCATGAGCAGCAGTGAACTTAGCTTCCCTTAAAACTCACAGTTCCTTGAAAATGCACTTGAAAATTCCACCTGCTAACTCTAACTTGGGCATTTCACTTTCTCTCTCACAAACATACCACACCCCTCAAGGCCTCAAACTTAGTTCAAGAAATCTGGACAAAGCCTAAAATAAATAGGGACAGATTATAAATATGGCTCTCAGAAACTTAGAAAATTGCAAGAGTAACAGGATTTGTGTTGGTATGCATTTTTCTAAATGACATGACATCTAAAACTGAAATGTCTCATTTAGCAACTTCAATCCTTTTTAGGAGGAATATGGGGCAAAAATCTGGACAACTGAGGGGTATGCTACCTCCCTCTTATACACACACCAAATAATTCTGGTCAGACTTAAATTAGTTCTGGGAAGGTTGCACTGAACGGCACCGTGCTTGAGCTGAAGTGGATGAAATCCTGGTAGCCAGTGATAACTGATCTGCAGCTCAGCAATGTGGAGCATTAAAGCATTTTTAGCAGAGCATTGTTTCATCACTACCTATTGTGTTTGCACATAAGCTGTAGTTATTTTAAACATTTGCCTTTTTTGATTACTACAGAGTACATTTACCCACCAGAGCTATTGTGTTTTGACTTCAGTGTGGAGCTAGTTGTTGCAGGGCTTGGCTTTTAAGTAAGGTAGCAATGCTTATTTACCATATACCATTAAAGCCACCCAACTACAAGTGTACTAACACACAGACACTGCTATAAGACACTGGTCTCCAATAAAATGTAATGAGCTTCTGAAAATACTGTAATCCTGTCCTTTTATTGCAATGAATATAAAATACTTCGAAATAAGATAAAAAAGCTCATAATCTTCGACCGACAAAACTACTTTTCCACACTTCAAAACAATAATAAAATCAAACCCTCAGAAAATTTGGAAAGGTATCTCTACTCTACTTAACCCCAGCAAACCAGATACCCCTACCCCAGACCCAAACACTCCTGACCAAGACTTGGCTACCCAATTTAATTCTTTTCATTGAATCCATTTCCAAATTAACGTCATCTTTCTCTAACACCACTACATTCTCCAAAACTCCCTTACCATCCCCAACCATCTCTACCCTACTCTGCTACTACTTCCTCATTCCCATCTACTAACTCCCATCCCTCCACCTCCTACTCCTACTACTTCATCAGCTTCATCTTCCCTAATTCTCCCTCTTCACACTCCTTTTTCTCATTTAAACCTATACCCACTTCTACTATAAAGAAACTCCTTATGAAACTGAAGCCATGCACCAATGCTCCTGATAACATCCCTTCTTACTTTCTTAGCAAAGCTGCTGAAGCAATCGCTACCCTATTAGCATTTTAATCAACCGCTCTATCCAAGAATGTATAGTACCCCAAGTCTGGAAAAGGGCCTTTATCATACCTCTACATAAAGGTGGCAACAACAACAATGTTACTAATTTCCCCCATCGCTATTCTGTCCCCATCTCTAAACTCCTAGAAAAGTGTATCCAACTACAACTCCTTCCACATCTCTTAGATAATCACCTACTAACTCCCACACATGGATTCAGACCACATCATAGCACTATGACCGCCCTCCTCTCCTTCCTTGAAACTGTAACTAAAGCCCGCGACTCTGGCCAAATTGTTTCTACCCTACTACTCGACCTCTCTAAGGCCTTTGACACTCTCTCACAGCCTGCTACTAACTAAACTTTCTAAACTTAACCTATCTCCTCCTCCTTGAACTGGTTCTCCAGCTACTTATCTAACAGATCTCAAGCAGTCAAATGGAAAAGGCCACCTCCTCATTTCTAAATACTCCTACTGGGGTACCCCAGGGCTCTATACTGGGTCCCTTCTCTTCAATATATTTATAAATGATTTCCGCAACTCTATCCCATTCTCAGACATCATCCAATATGCCGATGATTCTGCTATTATCTGCTGCCACCTCTATCCCTCACTCCTAAAACTGACTCAAGATGCTTTTACAACAACTGAGCAATGGATGAAAAGGAATCACCTAGCACTCAATGCCTCTAAAACCAAATTAATGTTATTCACCCCTCTAAGGCAACTTCTTTCAATATAAACACATTCCACATCTCTAGTCAAAATAATCTACCCTGGAACTGGTGTCCGAGACCAAGTTACTTGGGGTCCAAATTGATAACCAGCTCAAATTCAACTCCCACCTACAGTTAAATATCAAGAAAACCCATCAAAAACTAGGTATGCTTTACCGACAAAATCATTACGTTACACCTGCTACCAAAATCACCCTCTCTACCTCATTTCTTATCCCCTCCCTTCTCTATGGAGCTCCACTCCTAACTAATCTACAGACCTCTCTAAAAACACAACTTTCCTCTTGCTACAACAAAATTGCCAAGTTCGCTACCAACCACAAGTCCTCCACCCACCACTGTTCCTCTCTCCAAAAACTAAAATGGCTAGAGCTACCCAGTTATCTCACATATACTCAACTAAATCTTGCACATAAGATCATTTTCAACCCCTCCCTTTGTCCCTCCCTTTCATCAGCCTTTAAAATGAACCTTCCTGCTAGAGTATTAAGGTCAAACAATCAAAATCTATTAGAAGTATATAAACCAACTCGTCCCCCAGGCAAAAATCTTCTGTCTTATGGCCTTGCATGCCTTTGGAACTCCCTACCACCTTCCATTCGCACCACCCCCAACCATTTTATATTTTAAAGATCTCTTCACTCACATCTAGTATCCCAGTGGGAATGCTCTTGCTCCCACCCCACATAACTAACACTTGCAAACTCCATCTTCTTTCTTCCTCTGTTTCCTCCTGCAACTTTCCTAATTACCCACCCTAACTCATACATATTATTATTCCTACAATAATCGGAAAGAATATACTAGGCCACACTTCCTAAGTATTGCTTCCCTAATGCTTATTACTTCTCAGTACTTTTGTGCATTGCTTCCTAATATGTTATTATTCCTCAGTATTGTCATGAAATGCTTCCAAATATGTTGTTATTTCTCAGTGCTTTTGTGCTAAATTTCCTTTAGTCTGTATTACCTATTAATTTCATCACTAGATTGTACTCACTCTAGTTTTTGTTGTATTATTTGCAAATTGTTATTTCTTGTATGATTAACTTCTGTGTAATTGTATAATTTGTATATCTATTAATAACCTACTTAGTTTTGGAGCTTTTCTCCCCAGGACTCCATTGAAAACGGGTTCATTTGGCCCAATGGACTATCCTGGCAAACCAACTGCAAATAAAATAAATAAATAAAATACTGTCATATGCATTTCAATACCCAAGGCTTATACATTATCTAGTCATGTAAATATTCTCTGCATGGCAACAACGAAAAGGCTTTCAATGCTGGTAATTCTTTAACACTATACTTACTAAAGCTTACTTGCATCTTACAATGTCCGACAAGCTTACTAAAGCTTACTTGCATCTTACAATCTCCGACAAGCTTACCTGATGTTCATTAAACCATGGCTACTTAAACAGAGCAACAGGGCACTGTGACAGCATACAGTTCCTGAATAAGAAGCATAAATCAACAGTACAAAAATCTGATAGAAAACCAGAACATTTTGCAAAATCAAGGACAGATGAAAAGCCACGGTCGATTTGTGATCTACTTTGGATGGGGGAATACTCTGCACACTTACACTGCATAACTGCTCCTTGCCTTCCATGGACACATCCAGAGCCACTACAATGGGGAGTGGGGTGCAATAAGTATGTCACAATTTGAAATGTCTCTGGCTGACAGTGATGGATCTGACACTCATACCTCTCAACTTCAGAGCAAGAAATCTGGACAAAGCCATACATAGAACTAGAAGTGGGACACAAGCCCAAAAATAAGGCCAATTTTTAAATATTGCTCTTATAACTTAAATAGAACAGGTAGATCTTGCATTAGTACACATTTTCTGAAGGGTATGAAATCTGAAACTCAAATGTCTGCCATTATTTTCTAACTTCAATCTTTAATGACTTGCCACTAATTTGCCAGAAAACCACAATTTTATGAAAACGGACCAAAATGTGATGCAAAATACCTGTCAAAAAAGGGACACCTTTTTAATATTAACAGTTAACTTGAAGCAGCTAACAAAATAAGAGCATCCACATGCATTTCTGAAATAAAGGTAATCTATAAGTGATCATTACAGTTATATATAATTGTAAACCCTCCACATTTTCTAACAAAATTGCCATTTTGGAGGAGGGATTATTAGGGGAGAGCAACATTTTGAGCCAGAATTGGGGACAATTGAGATGTTTGGATATTCCTAATCTACAAAGTGATTTGCACGTACCTCTCAACCTCTTAATGCAGGAAATCTGAACAAGGCCAAATATATTGGGGAACATACAAACACTACTAAAAATTGCTCTTGTATAAACTTAAAGACAGTCTTGCATTAGCATGCATTTTTCTGAAGGTTATGACATCTGAAACTCAATGTCTGTCATTTAATGGCTTCATTCCTAAATGATTTGCTAGAAAACCACAAATTTGAGGAACAAACCAAAAATAAGCAGCAAATATCTATTCATTCTGCAATGATATGGACAACTGAGAGGTATAGTTCAACCGGGGCTGTCTGAGTTTGCTACCCCCCCTCACAAAATCATGGTCAAATGGAGCCTCCCCCCTGCAGCCACTCCAATGTCCCATTCCTTGGTTATTTTGCCCCATTTATCATAAACACTAATGTGCATACTGCTTTACTTCTGCGATGATTTAGGATTTCATTTGAAAGTTTTATTTTGCATTTTACAGCACAAACCCTAATACATATCTGTTAAAGCAATGCAGTCTCACAATGAAAATAGACTAACATTAAAACTTCTCTGCTCTTGAAACTCACATGCATTGAAACAGCACTGAAACCCACTTTCAGAGAAAATACATTTTGCCAATGGCAAATATTAACTCTGGGCTGTCTTCAAAATCATAGGCCCCTCGAACATAACATACACGTGCTCTTTGATACACCTTCCTGACTGTATTACATTATATTCCTTGTACAATACAGTACAGTTGTTAGAGGGCATTTTAAATTTATTGTTTTGAACATTTTTCCAGTAAACAATGAAACAAAAAGCATCCACCAATGACAAAACTGCCCAATTCAGAACATTTCCATCATAAAAATTCTACTCAAGTCCACCAGTATCAGTAAAAAATATACACAATCTCTGAAGTAGTAAACTCCACATTGAAAAAAATTGTAACTAATAAAGAGGTTGCTGCTAGAAAACACTTTATATGTCATTGTTTAATCTACAAATAAAGTGCCTGTTACCCTTGAAGAATAAATTGCTTTTGTTGCATGCAATAAAAAAATGAAAAGCTAGTAATACCGCAATAGGGAATGGATAGCAAACTGTTAACAGGTTCATAGTTACTAGGTATCTTTGCCAAAAAGACTGCAGCATCCACCCCCTTTACAACACAATACAGCATCAGCAATGCATTTACCTACTGTGGGAGTAGAACCCACAGCCTTCAGCATCTAAAGCAAGTACACTATCTGTTGTGCTATTAACAATGCAAGCAGACTAAACATAAGCAGCACTAAACTTTTGCTCCCCTGCAGCTCTCAGCTCCTTATAAAATCTACTCGACACTCAGCTGTATCTCTGAACTTTTCAGCACAAGAAATCTGGAAAAAGCCAAAATTTATTGGGGGGGGGGGGAGACAAAAGGCCAAAAACCAGGGACACATTTTAAACATTGCTTGTATAATGTTTGAAAGTTGCTAGAATAAAATGCTGCGTTACCACCATACATTTCACTGCCACGTCTTGAACCCAGGGGACCCCGTGCAAAACAGTCAGGGCAACATACCACTACGCCAAATCAACTGTTTTGTGAAAGAGGAAGACTGAAACTTAATTAGCTACCATTTAGTGAATTCAGTTCTCACCATAGCACAGCTGTCAACCTCTTAGCACAAAATACCTGAACAAAGCCAATAATGGGTGACTACAACCACCAAACATTCAGTGAATTCAGTTCTCACCATAGCTCTCAACCTCTTAGCAAATAACACCCGGACAAAGCCAGTAATGGGAGAATATAGCCCCCAAACATATTCAGTGAAATCAGTTCTTACCATAGCTCTCAACATTAGCAAAAACCTGGATGAAGCCAATAAATACCTGAACAAAGCCAATACTGGGTGAATACAGCCCCCAAACATATTCAGTGAATTCAGTTCTTACCATAACACTCAACCCTAGCACAAAACCTGGATGAAGCCAATAATGGGGGGAATACAGTCCCAAACACTACCTAAACAAAGCCAATACTGGGTGAATACAGCCCCCAAACATATTCAGTGAATTCAGTTCTTACCATAACTCTCAACCCTAGCACAAAACCTGGATGAAGCCAATAATGGGGGAATACAGTCCCAAACACAGGGATACATTTCAAATATCCATCTTGTACACTTAGAAAATTGCTAGAATAAAAGCTTTTGTTACCATGCACTTTCTGAAGAATATGAAGTCTGATATTGAAGTGTGTCCATTTTTTTTAACTTTTGTTAACCAGGAAAGTCTGACTTTGAAAAAAAGCTAATTTTTAGCAGAGGCCCAGGGAGAAACACTCCAGACAGCCAAGAATAAAACCAGAGAACATGTAGCTGTCAGGCAACAAGGACACAAATGCAGAAGCCACAGATTTTATGAGGAACAGAAAAAGTATGAGGGGAAATCCTGCAACATTTTTACAAATGGTGGTGGGTAGGGAATTCAGGCTCTTGCCACTTGGGCCCAAGGTACAGGGTTCAAGCCTTATTCTCTACCCACCACCATGTACACCTGGGGCATTACACACACACACACACACACACACACACACACACACACACCTGAAAGTGTCCCATCTTCTGTTCGTTTACTCCCGCTTGCTATTCCGTTTCAGGTCCCATCTTCCGTTCGTTTCAGGTCCCGCTTGTAAACCCGTCTGTGTGAGTTCCCGCTCACAAACTTCTAAATGAGAGCGATGATGTCAGCACGCCCGCGACTGGACTGTTAGCACGGACTTCTTTCTTCTTAAAGAAGAACGCACGTAAAAAAAAAAAAAAAAAAAAAAACTTTTTTTGAAATTATCTAGCCGATTCCAGGGGGGTGCAAGTGCACCCCCTTGCACCTGCCTGCGGGCGCCCTTGAACTGAAGTCAGATGACAAGAAATTATGTTATTCTGTAAGCATCCCAGCAGTAATATTGGAGACATTAATTTAAGAACTGACTGAAAGAGAGAGGGAGAGAGAGAGAGAGAGAGAGAGAGAGAGAGAGAGAGAGAGAGAGAGAGAGAGAGAGAGAGAGAGAGAGAGAGAGAGAGAGAGACTGGGCATTTTGTATTTTGTCTTTGACCTGACAAGAACATCTACTCACCACATCTGCCTACTTGCTCTGTAAGTAAGTAAACTAGGGTATAGTAATTCTCTTAGATTCAGTCAGGAATATAGTGAAGTGTAGTTTAGATGTTTTCTGTATTTATTTGAAATGGTCCTGCAATGTTGTTTTAAGTATTTCCTGTGATTTTAACTCTGATGTAACTGTGATTATTTACTGATTATTTTCTTCTTCTTTTATTATTTATTATTAAATATATTTAAACCTTTCATTGTGGCTGATATTTGTGAGACATATTTAAGTTCTGAGAGTACTTATATATTTATTTGGTGACACTGTGGGCCACTCGTAATAGCCTTGCTCTTGGTCCAACTACCATTTGTATTGATGATTTACTATCAAATGGGCGATCAGACTTTGTTCAATTTACATTAGTCCCAATGCCCAATTCAATGGTATCAAAAGAATGATTAAATAAATGTAGAAATGCACAACAGTGAAAGCACTACACTTTCGCTGTTGTGAATTTCTATATTTTAGTGCAGATCAACTATAGTGGGGATCGGGAAATATACCCTTTCCCTCACTGTAGTGCAATCTCGGAGTTTGTCTATATAAGTAGCAGGGGGTGAGGGGTAGTGCGGCTTCCCACATGGGGGCTGCAGGGGGCTTGCCCCCCTACAAAAACATTCTTAACTGTGTGCTGCACAGTAATAGCAGTTGCAGAAGTATGGTGAATATTCGAGTTGTGTCGAATTCGAACATTCTCCACTTCCGCGTTTGACTTTTTTGTCAGCCGCTGTTTTTGTTTTAATTTCTCCAGTTTGCAGAATTGATAATTTGCCCAAAGTGCGATTGCTGAAATGACAGTAAACCATATTGATAGTAACATTACACAGTAAGATTAGGCACTCTTTGTTAAGTGCCTTAAAGTAACTGATAAGGATTGGCTGGTGGCAGTAATAACTACCTTATAGTCTGGGCAGAAGGGTGCATAGCTAGTGAACCTATGCCAGCCTTTCCCAGGTGTGTGTGTGTATAAATCAAACCTTAAAATTTGTGTCTGTGTCAGCTACTTGCTTGGGCAGGGACACAAAGTACTGGTTGGACAGAGAGGGTTCTAGAGGTCTTGGCTTGGCCACTCAGCTGGGATCTCAACTATATAGCTGTGCCAGTGGGGAGCCTTACTGGGGATCAGGAGAAAGAGGGAGTAACCAGCCCCAGACTGACTGTGGTCTCTATGTGCTCTTAAGGGAAATTGCACTTTACTGTGTGTGTGCTTGTTATCCTCCCAATGTACGCCTCCACTAGTGCTAGTTGTGAGGATTGAGGCTCCTTGACTACTGGGCCAGTGCTGGGGCATCACATTACATTGGTGGGCAGTGGTGGGATATCCACATCACATATATTGGTTGGCAGTGGTAGGATTTCCACATATTGGGCCTCAGTGATGTGGATATTGAAATCCTGTAGCCTGTAAACAGTAATCACTGAAGGTATTTGGACCTCAATCAGTCATGTAATGAACATTTAGAGTTTCATATCACAATAGTTTTATATTTTTTGTTAGCTTAGTTAGTCAGGGAGAGCAGGCAAGGATGACAGCAGAGGAGTATGGCAAGCTTTCAAGGAGCCAGTTGGCTGAGATGTGCTAAGACAAAGGACTGGTGCATGTCAACCTGACTAAAGCAGAAATGAATGCAGCCTTAGGCACAGCTGCATCACAGACCAGCAACCAGGAGGACAACCAGATGGGCCTTGGGAAGGTACAACTCTCAGAAAATGAGCAGTTCAACCTTTCCACAGAGGACTTAAAAATCCATCTGGTGTTAAAAACACTTGAACTGGAGGCCAAACGTTTAAAAATAAAATCAGCAGAGATACTGAGATGCCTGGAGGCTAAAGAGAATTAGAAGCTGAGATGACTGCAGGCTGAGGAAAATGAGAAACTGCAACATCTGGAAGCTGAGGAGAATGAGAGGCAACATCAACACGGAAAGAAGATCCTGACTCTTCACCAGGGTCATGGAGATAATGGGGAAGGGGTACCTGAACCCCAGAAACAACAAAGGGCAGTAAATGTCTTCCACATTTTACAGTGGGGGATAATTTTGACCGATTTATTCATATGTTTAAAAGGGTATGTAAACAGGATAATGTTGACCAAGGGCTCTGGGTACTGTTCTTGACCTCCTTACTCCATGGAAAAGTTGTAACTGATATTTCTAAATTGACCGGTACTGATTACTTAAATTATAATACTGTTAAAAATTGTCTATTAGAGTGCCTTATGTTAACATCTGAAGCTTTTATAAAAAAGTTTAATGAGCATAGATGCAAGACAGATGAACGTGTGTGAATATATTGCTGAGTTAAGCACTTATTTTCATAGACAGGTGAGTGGGTGTCAGGTCACTACTTCTGAAGGGCTGGCAGACCTTTTGGTGAGGGAACAAACCCTTAGCACTTTGCCTGAGGACATGAGAATCTGGTTAGCAGATAGGGAATGTAACACTGCAGATGAGTTGGGGAAAAAGGGAGACCTATACCTAGCAAGCAGGGTATCACTGCACAGGAAGAGGATACTCAGTGCTTCTCATGGGTCTAAGAGAACCCATGTTGGGCAGCCTAGACCACCACAACAGAGTCTGCCAGTAGCAGGGGAAGCCACTAGTCCAGGTGCAAGTCCAGGACCAAGGGTTAAATGTTTTAATTGCAACCAGTACGGCCATGTAGCATATAGATGTCCACAGAGGCAAGGTGGGGAACAAAAGTTGGGAGAGCCAGTAAGTGGGAATGACAGAATGATAGCAGTACGTTATCTGGTGACAAGAAGGGTACCAAACTACACAAGAAGTCATATCCTATCTTAGTAGATGGAAAAGAGGCCACTACTAAGAGAGACACAGCCTCTGATCTAACCATTGTGAAGCCTCCAATGATTAAAGAGGAGTAGTACTTGCTTGGGCAGTCTACTCCAGTCAGAGCTTTAGGAGGGACCACATTCCAAATACCTTTGGCTAGGGTTCACCTTGACTGGGAGGATGGAAAAGGAAGCAAGCAAGTAGGTGTGTTTGAGAATATCCCTGTAGATGTCCTGATAGGGAATGATTTTGATAATGCAGTAACTTGTGTGCATGCAGTTACATGCAGTCAGGCTTGGAGAGAAGCCTGTAGGTCTGGTAGCCTGGGGGGGACCTGGCCAGACAGCAGAATCAAAGCCAGGACTGGTGTGGTGGTTACTTCAGAGAGGGAGCTACCCTGTAGCAGTGAGACTGAAGGTGAGCCACAGCTGCTTGTGGTAATTGGTGTTTGCTTGGACAGAGTGACTGCAAGGTCAGAGGTGAGTAGTAGTACCCAGGCTGACAGTGAGGCACCGCAATCAGAGAATACTAGACTTCCTGTAGAAGGGGAGTTGGGAAGGGATACAAAGAGACAGTTGAGAAAGGCTCAGCTCTCAGACCCTACATTACAAGGCCTGAGGGAGGTACCCAGGGAGGCACCTGATTCTCAAGGGAAGGGGGAATCTGTATACTGGGACAAAGGGTTACTGTATAGAGAGTGGACCACTGAGGGAGGGCTAGTGGATGAGAGAATACAGCAGTTGGTAGTGCCCAGTGCCTACCATCTGGAATTTCTTGTCATAGCCCATGATATTCCCTTTGCAGGTCATATCGGCATAAAGCATATCAAGAGACGTATTATGCAGAACATTTATTGGCCAGGGATTTCTAGAGATGTATCAGGGTACTGCAGGACCTGTGAGTGGTGCCAAAAGGTAGGCAAGGCAGTAGACAAGATCAAGGCTCCTTTGATGCCTTTGCCTGTGACTGAGGAGCCATTTCAGAGGGTATCTATGGATACTGTGGGGCTTCTGAGTACTCCACATTCCATGTAGATGTATATCCTAGTGATAGTAGATTATGCTACCAGATACCCTGAGGTAGTGGCCCTGTCCTCTATTGAGGCAGAAAAGGTGGCAAATGCATTGATAGAGATTTTCAGCAGGATAGGTTTCCGAAAAGAAATACCGACTGACAGAAGTGCCAATTTCATGTCAGACCTGCTGGCTTGTCTGTGGAAGTACTGTCAAGTGAAGTATCTAAAGACCACCCCTACCATCCCCAGACTAATAGTCTTGTTGAGAGGTTAAACTATACACTCAAGACCATGCTATGGGCATTTGCAGATAAGTTTAGGAGGGACTGGGACAAATATTTGCCCCATCTGTTGTTTGCTTACAGAGAGGTGCCTCAAGAATCCTCAGGTTTTTCACCCTTTGAGTTGCTGTATGGGCATTGGTGAGAAGACATCTAGATTTGATTCATGATGACTGGGAGGGTGAGTGTGAATCTCACAAGGAGTCTGTTGTGGCATATGTCCTAAATCTCAAGACAAGGCTCAGGAAACTCATGGGCCTGGCCCAGGAGAACCTGGCAGAAGCCCAACAGCAGAAAAAGGTCTGGTATGACAGGAATGCTTGAGCTAGAGACTATGCTGTAGCGCAGCAGGTTATGGTTCTTATTCCTGTCAGACACAACAAGCTGCGGGCAGAAGTGGTAAGGAAGGTCAGTGATGTTAATGACATGGTAGAACTGCTAGGCAGGAGGCAGAAGCACAAGTTGTACTATGTTAACATGATGAAACCTTGCCATGATACCATGATAGAGAGGCCCTGGTGCTAAGTATTTGCAATGGATGGCAGGAGGAGTCTGAGGGGGATCTGGTGACTGATCTCCTCAGTGAGGCTTGGACTGACACCTTAGTGGAAGGGATAGCAATGTTCCAGCAGCTAGCCCTACTCAGGTTTGAGAAATCCGAGCAGTGCTATAGGAGTTTGGGGTCATGATCACTGGGAAACCAGGGTGCACCCACCTAGTGCAGCACCATGTGGATACAGGACCCCAAAGGCCTATTAAACAGACCCCTTATAGGGTACCTCAGAGAGTCAAACAGACTCTGAGGGAGGAGATACAGGAAATTTATTTATTTATTGACATTTGTTAACCGGATTTTTCCAGCTGGGCCAGAGACCCATTTTCAGTGGAGACCCGAGGAGAAAAGCTCCAGTTACAGACAATATACTATACATAAAAGTTTGGTTTACAATACATAGAAATTCAGTTTATAATACATACAATTGCAGTTTACCATACAAATACATAGAAATTCACAGTGATTAGATAAGAAAATGAATTAGGTGAATCAAATCAGTACATATGTACATAATAGTAGTAACCCCCCCCCTCCATTATTTTGTTATGGTATCAATAACAGTTTTGAAGTGGTGGAGTACTGTGTATATTAAGAATTAGTATTTTAGGAACAGTACAAATTGTGAGGTGTGAGAGATGAGACTGTTTGTATAAGGAGGAAGGGGTATCAGGAGGCAGATTAAGATGCAAAGGTAATATGAGGGAAAAAGTTGTAGAAGATTAGGATAAAGGATAGTAATGAAGTTAGGTAGGGTCATGACAAGTACAAGTTTTGGTGTTAAGTAAGTGAAGTCTGAGTTTTTTCTTTAAGTGAATTGGATGGGTAATGGCCGTATGCGTGATGGAAGTTTATTCCAAGCCTGGGATACAGTGGATTTATTAAGTAGTTTACTGATAGTTTTTTTGGTTGGTAGATGTCTAGGAATTGCTGGTTAGAGGTGCGGAGTGTGTCAGTGAGAGTATAGCTGGATACTAGGGAGGACAGAGCAGGGCAGGAGGATGGTTTATATAGTATGGAGTGAGTGATTTGAAAGTGTGATAGAAGGAGTTGTTGTGGAAGTTGAAGACATTGTACAGAGTTGAGTGCGAAGTACTGGTGTGAGTTATAAAGGGAGCTTGTGACAAATCTTGCTATTTTGTGGTAAGTTTGTTGGAGTTTGGCCAGGGTAGTGGACTGGATGTTAGTTAAGATTGGGGTGGCATAGAGAAGGAAGGGGAGAAGAAGTGCCTGTGCTAGGGAGTGTCTAGCATTAGAGGTCAAGAATTTATGGTTTTGATAGAGCATACCCAAGTTTTGGTGAGTTTATTTTATACTTTGTTGGATATGTAAGTTAAATTTAAGTTTGTCATCAAGGATGGCACCTAGAAGTTTTGTGTGGGAGTCAGGTTGTGTGGTGGGCTTGAGTGAGGAGTCTGTACTAACTTCCAAATTACACCCAAAACAAATGGAAAGAGGCAGTCTTCAATGGGTCTTGGGTTCAGGTAGTTTCCAAGCAGGGTGCCCCTGGTTCCAAATGTTAGAACCTGGGGTAATCCAGGAGTCCAGCAGTCCCTGGGCCTCCCCAGTGGTGCTGGTACCAAAGAAGGATGGCAGCACCAGGTTCTGTGTGGACTACAGGAAATTAAATAGTCACACAGAGTCAGATGCTTACCCTATGGCTAGGACAGATGAAGCCCTAGAGCAGCTGGGTGGGGCTAAGTGTCTTACCACTATTGATCTTACCAAGGGATACTGACAGGTGCCCTTGACTCCCAGCACTAGAGAGAGGTCAGCTTTTGTGACTCCTTTTGGCTTGTAAGAGTTCACAAAGATGCCCTTTTGGATGAAAAATGCCCCAATGACTTTCCAGAGGCTAGTAGATCATATCCTAGCAGGAGCACGAGATTATACCCTTGCTTACCTGGATGATATTGTCATCTACAGCCATTCCTGGCAAGAGCACCTTCAACATGTCAGGGAGGTGCTGGGCAGACTACAAAGGGCAAGGTTGGCCATTAAGCCCAGTAAATGTCAGGTGGGTATGGCAGAGGTCTTCTACCTGGGACATAGAGTGGGGGAATGGTAAGATCAGGCCAGAACCTGCCAAAGTGGAAGCCATTCAGGCATGGCCTGCCCCTGTTACCAAAAAGCAGGTGAGGGCATTCTTAGGGACAGCAGGGTACTACAGAAAGTTTGTCTCCAGTTATAGTACTATAGCTGCTCCCCTCACAGACCTGACAAGGAAAAACAGGCCAGATAAGGTAGTGTGGACCACAGCATGTTAGCAGGCATTCCAGAAGCTTAAAGCAGCTTTGGGAGGATCCCCTGTGTTATCCAGTCCAGATTACAGTAAAGAATTTGTTGTGCTGGTGGATGCTTCAAACCTTGGGGTGTGGGCTGTACTCAGCTAGGTTTCCCCAGAGGGAGAAGAGCACCCAGTGGTATATCTCAGTTGTAGACTTCAATTCAGGGAGGAATGCAATGCAGCTGTAGAAATGGAATGTCTAGCCATAGTGTGGGCACTACCAAAACTTCAGCCTTATCTGTATGGAAGCAAATTCACTGTAGTTACAGACCACGATCCCTTAACATGGTTGCAATGAACCAGCCAGCAAAATGTCAAGTTACTAAGGTGGAGCCTAGGGTTGCAGGCATATGACATGAAAGTGCAGCACCGCAGTGGGGTTAGCAGTGCCAATGTAGATGGGCTGTCAAGACAGGAAATGGGGAAAGGTATTCTCAGTTAAGCTGAACCCTCTCAAGCAGTGTTTCTCAAGGGTCACTTGAAAAACTAGCTTGAGTCTTCGGGGGAGGGTAGAAATGTAAAAAAATGGCGATACTGCCAGCCTAGCTATCTGGAATTTTGTAAATAATTATGTAATTTGTGAATATAAACATGATTCATATGCTTGTGTTACAAATGTATAAGATCTATATGTCATATAAGATGGTTTGTTAAAATGTGTGCTGAAGAGATATTTTATAAAGTACTGAGCAGAAATGTATATGCACTATTGTAACAGTTTAGATGTATATATTTTAACAGGGAGACTGAAACAGGAAATTAACTTGCAAAACGTCAGAAGAATAGTTGACTGTTCATAGGTAGGTACTAGGCTATTGGCCATAGGGCCTATATAAGCCTAGCCAAAAAGGTACCCTGGCTTTTGCCAACCAAGAAAATTATTTTCCTATGCCCCTGTCAAACCGAGCCACAGAAGTGATCCCCGGAGTGAATTTCCTATCTCCCATGCAATCATCAAGATTTTTCTTGAAGAGTGCTAATGAGGAGCTTTGTTTGATATAGATAGATAGTTTGTTCCAGAGTATGGGAAGTCTCTGGGACTGGAATCTATCCCTCCAGCATGTTCTGTTTATTATTGTGACAAGGTTTAGGTCCCTAGAGCATGTAGCTTGGCGAGATTAGGATTTCTTTAAGTGGAGCATGACCAACAGCTCTGGGTTTGACATAGCTTTGTATGTTAGGCAGAGATTGCCTCTGACTAGGCGATATGCGACGGAGTAAAGCTGGAGTTTTTTGAGACGGTCTGCATAGGGCATCTGTTTGAGGCCACTAATCCTCTTTGTGAGGTATTTCTGGGGCCTTTCCAGTTGTTGTAGATGTCTTGTGAGGTACATACCAAAAGGGGCATTGTACTCTATAATGGGTCTAATGAGTGACGAGTAGAGGGAAACAATGACCTCTTTTTTCCTGGATGAGAAACCTTTTGTGATGAGGTGTGCCACATAGAAGGATTTCCTGACTACTGTGGCGATGTGATTATCAAAGGAGAGACTACTGTCCACCTGTGTCCCAAGGTCTCTTATCACACTTTCAGTGTTAAGTAGACTACCGCCTATGTGGTAGTTCATGGGTACAGAGTTTTTACCAAAAGGGATGACAATGCACTTTTTATCATTGAGCTTGAGGCCATGGCTTTGACACCAGGCATCTGTCTCAGTGAAGCCCTTTTGTAGGATGTCCACATCGTTAGGAGTTTCGATTATGGCTATTAATTTGCAGTCATCTGTGAACTTCGTTAGCCAAAGACCTTCTGTGTTAGCCTGTACTTCAGAGAAGTAGATACCAGGCAGGAGAGGACCCAGGCCAGGACTGAACCCTATGGTACTCCACTTGTTACTTTACGGCTGGGCCATAGACAAAGGATGTTATCTTTCAGTTTCAGTCAACAGGAGACAGAATGTCTTTAAATGAGGAGGAATGTAAATTATTTTACGACTTTCACCATTTTCCAAAATATCTGAGGTCTATGTGTTTTCACAGGTAGATGCTAAATGCTACAGCTGCATCACTGGTTGTGAACCTGGGAAAAGAAGCCAAATGACAAGAAATGATGTCAATCTGCAAGTATCCCAGCAGTAATATTTGGGATATTAATTTAAAAAAGCTCTGAGAGAGAGACTGGGCATTTTGTATTTTGTCTTTGACCAGACAAGAACATCCACTCACCACATCAGCCTGCTTGCTCTGTAAGTAAGTTAACTAGGGTATAGTAATTCTTTTAGATTCAGTCAGGAATATAGTGAAGTGTAGTTTAGATGTTTTCTGTATTTATTTGAGACTGTCCTGCAATGTTGTTTTAAGTATTTCCTGTGATTTTGAACTCTGATGTAACTGTAATTATTTACTGAGCATTTTCTTGTTCTTTTATTATTTATTATTAAATATATTTAAACCTTTCATTGTGGCTGATATTTCTGAGATATATTTAAGTTCTGAGAGTACTTGCATATTTATTTGGTGACACTGTGGGCCACTCCTAATAGCCTTGCTCTTGGTCAAACTACCATTTGTATTGATAGTAACCTTACACAGTAAGATTGGACACTCTTTGTTAAGGGCCTTAAAGTAGCTGATAAAGACGTGCCTGGTGGCAGTAATAACTACCTTATTGTCTGGGCAGAAGGGGGCATAGCTAGTTTACTTGTGTCAGCCTTTTCCAGGTGTGTGTGTGTGTGTGTGTGTGTGTGTGTGTGTGTGTGTGTGTGTGTGTGTGTGTGTGTGTGTGTGTGTGTGTGTGTGTGTGTGTGTGTGTGTGTGTGTGTGTGTGTGTGTGTGTGTGTGTGTGTGTGTAGTCAAAACTCAAAGTGTGTGTGTCAGCTACTTGGGCAGGGACATGAAGCACTGGTTGGACAGAGAGGGTGCTGGTGGTCTTGGCTTGGCCACTCAGCTGGGATCTCATTTCTATAGCTGTGCCAGTGGGGGGTCTTATTGGGGATCTGGAGAAAGTGGGAAAAAACAGCCCCAGACTGACTGTGGTCTCTGTGTGGTCTTAAGTGATATTGCACTTTACTGTGTATGTACTTACCATCTTCCCAATGTACATCCCCCAGTGATGCTAGTGGTGAGAATTGAGGTTCCTTGACTACTGGGCCAGTGCTAGGGTGTCAACAGTACAGTTGCTGATCACCAAGAAAACTTTTATTCAGCATGCCTAAAGCAGGTTTGCACAGTACTTTGCAATGACTACACTTTCCTATAGTGTGCTAGAACTTTATTCATTTCCTTATATTAAACTCTGGTTGTAATTGGGCGGCCACGGTGGTGCAGCGGTTAGCGTTGCCGCCTCACAGCAAGAGGTTCTCCGGTTCGATCCTCGGCTGGGGTGCCATCTGTGCGGAGTCTGCATGTTCTCCCTGTGGTCGCGTGGGTTTCCTCCGGGTGCTCCGGTTTCCTCCCACATCCCAAAGACATGCTGTAGGTGGATTGGACACACTAAATTGGCCATAGGCATGAGTGTGTGTGTGTGTGTGTGTGTGTGTGTGTGTGTGTGTGTGCCTTCTGTGGAAGGTTGGGTGCTGGGCTGGCAACTTGACACCGTAAAACTCCACTGCCAATCATGAGTGGGACAGTGATCCACTGTGGCGACCCCTAACAGGGAAAAGCTGAAAGAAGAAGAAGAAACTCTGGTTGTAATTGTGGCTGTTTGCACAATCACACACAACTAATTTGCCGTTAAGTAAACATGTCTGCATGTCTACAGGTGTTCCTGCTGCTTTACACGGTTTCCTGGCTGGCAACACTGTTGCTGGCCACAAAACCGCACTTGTATTTGTGTAAGCATAATGCATGGCATGTATATGCAATCTGATACGCTGCTCATCACGTTAACATGTAAACTTCATGTAGGCTTTGTGCTAAGCCTGTACGGAGTTTATTGAAATCCCCGGGCATGTCTTTTTTTATGTTCCAATAGCTCATTGTTCACCTCATTTATTTAATGCTACAGGCTGACTAAAGAGTTTCTGTACTGAGTCACATCTGTTTCCATAGCTGGCAGCTTTTTAAAAAGGATGACTTTATTATCCTGAGAAGATTCTTAGGAAATTTCTAAGTCTACTTCTTCTGTTTTTACATGGTTAAAATATCGAACTCTAAACAAATCCCACACCTTTCTTCACAGAATTGAATTCTGACAGGATGATTACAACCCTCTTGAAGGCTAGGCCATGAGTTCCCTGCAGCTGATGATCATGCTTTTATGGTGATATTATGTTGACATAGTACAGTTTTATTTTTTAGTATTCACATTCTTGGAATGAATATTTGTAGCAATTTCTGAGGCTTTCATTCAAGCTGCTTTCCGGATATTTACTCAGATTATACAACCAACTTGTTATTAAAGTAAGTATTGGTTAGTTTGAAACTGTTCATAATATTTATCTAAAAGGAGATATTTCTCCTTAGAATATTAAGCTTTGTCACTGCACACTAGAGCAGGCCTTCTTCGCATTGTACTGCTATTCTGCCTTCTAGTTGCCACTAGATGGCACCAAAAGCACACAAAACTACATGCTGTCATTCTCTGGCTGTACTTAAATGCAGTGATTATTTATGCGGATTTGGAAATGCACTGCAATTAATTATTGAGTGCAGTTAAATATATTATTATAATTGAACAAGAAATTTAAAACCTGTGTAAAATCATCTGTTCATGGGGTACACAGTGTACGAGTAAATGTTCTGGAATTAAAATGTTACTCTGCTGAGCTATTGTACATGCTGTACAGATGTATCAAAATGGTTACAAAATAATAGGGACTCCTTTAAAAACAGAAATATATCCAGATTCAGATTTTCAAGCAGAAATCACAAATCCACAAGTTTGAATCACTCAGTCCTTGAAGTAAAATAAACACAAAATAATAAATTTTATATGTGTTTTATGCATCTATGCATATATATTAAATTATTTTACAAGACATTTAACTAGGAGGTACATTACAACAACAGCAATACATTTTCTACAGTGATCTGTGTTGATATTAAAAATAAGTATAATCTAATTAGTAAATGACATATTTTGGTGCCAGATATTGGGAAACGTAATGTAGTGTGTGATGCATAGCTCTCAAATAATCAGGGACATATTTCAACAGAATCAGGGACAAACCCAGAAAAAATCTAGGACAATCAGAGACATTTATAAAATATTAATACTATTAACTTGATACATTGGCAGAATAAAAAAAATAATTACTGTGCATTTTGTCAAATAAAATAAATCTATAACTCTTACTTGCTGCCATTATTTATTGAGAATAATTCACCACCTTTCCTCCAAGAGTCACCAGTTTTAGGAGGGATTAAGAGGGACAGAGCTATATTTTGGAGTCAAAATCAGGGACATCCCTGGAAATCAGGGACAGCTGAGAGGTATGCAGTGTGATGTAACAGTGGGAGCAAAAAGATAAAGGCACTCCGGCTCGAGGTCAGCTACCTAGCTAAGGCAAACTACTGGTTCTCCGGTACTCAGCGCAGGCTACGCCCTCTGCCCTGTGTACCGATGACAATACATTACTGGTGTCTATTCCTACTACATACTACACTCACTCCTGGGGAAACTCAAAAGAATTTAGACAGGCAGACATTTTCTCAAGGGGTCTTCAGGCTCCTCCTTCTCTATTAAAGCCTATGAGGGCATTAAACGGTCAGTTCATATGTTAAAAGTATCAACAGTTTTGATATCTCAGCTGAAAAACAAGATGAAAGAAAAAGGAATCAATGCAAACAGTGAAAGATTTCTGCCAGGTACAGCCTCCACTTTTCAGCGAAACTGGCCTTCAAAAAATTGGTCCTTTCCAGCAAATCAAAGAGGGGGCACAAAACAAATTTCAGCTCTAATGAATGAAGAGTACCACAAAAAAAGAAAGGTCAACAAGGTCAAATTCCAGACTATTTATTCAGACTATTCCTGAAACCAGGAAGGAATGAGAAGGGATCTAGAGACCTATCCATCCTAAACACATATCTATAGGTGCCAAAATTCAAGATGCTCACATTACAGCAGCTTTATCAGACAAGATTACCTCAGATTCAGCAGAGGTTTTGCAGGTTCAACATTCTCAATTCTGCTGCTTGGCTTATCTTTATCTACTGGCTCCAGAGTTTTCCCATTATTTGCACATGTAATAACTTCTCTGCCTTCCAGAAGGAATAATAATCTACTACCCCCTACTGACCGACTGCCTGATCAAGCGGACAGCAAGGACATACTACTGCAACAGGATTCATGGTGTATCCTACCCTCCTATGTGCAAAGCTGCATATGAGAAAACTTCAATGGTACCTACACAAAACTTATGGTCTCAACACAGCCCAGCCAGAAGGGCTTAATTATACCACTCATTCCATGCCTTCAAAAAGAATTTATGTGTTTTACTGACATCTCATTACATACATTGTGATGCATATGATTTACATGGTAAATGAATCAGGGTCAGGTTTAGAGCCTTGTAGGCTAGCATAGCTAAGTATACAAACTGGGCAGAGCACTCTACAAAGATCAATATGAACAGAGATGAGCCGCCTATAAGCACGCACTAGGAGCATACACAGGGCAACAGAGCTGACAGTGAAAGAGGCCAAGAAGCCACAACATTAACACCATTAAGAGGTGGCATATCAGCCATACAGCCACATATAGGCAGATCACTGGACAGTTTCAGATGTCAAATGTGAGGCTTGGCTTGGGAGTGCCTTCTGTGCGGAGGCTGCATGTCCTCCCCGTGGTTGGGTAGCGTTCAAAAGACATGTGTGCGTAAATGGGCATGCCTTCATTGAAGGTTGGGCATCGAGCTGGCACCTCGGCATTTCGTAAAAGTCTACTGTCAAGCATTAGCGGACCGGAGTTCTGCTGTGGCGACCCCTTACCAGGAAAAAGCCGAAAGACAAACAACAACAACAACATACAATACAGTTATTCAAATGCATATCTATTATGCAATTCCCTATTGCAACTTGTTAATTAATTAATTAACTAATTAATTAATACGTTAACTGAACATTACGCTAAACAAGTGGAAGATATTAAGAACGAAATGAATGACTTGGATAGAAAGATTAAAAACTTCTCTTGTTTTCACATGTTTAATAATTTATACTGTGGCATAACAGCTAAAGGAGATAGACAAAGAGCCACAATAGTGGCTAGAAAACAAAATAAATTAAAGCGTGATATTTTAGCTTACGCGAATAAGACTGCTTATACTGTTAATAACAAACTTTCAAGTGTTCACAACGATAATACAAATGTTGAATTGGTTATTAATGACACTAGTGACAGTCATTCTAAAAGTTGTCCAAATGTTAATTCTGATAACAACAATGTAAGAACTTCAAGTGGTACTAACACTAACATTACTAATGAAGTTTTGATAAATAATCACAATGGTGACACATCAAATACGTATTCAAACAATAATGGTGTTACAAACTCTACTGAAGGGGTAGTTAACACTGCCCCTTTTTTGGTAGACAAACAAGGGAACAAGAGGGGACCGACTTGGTCTAAGGTGGCGCAGAACAAGCCAAAAGGGAGGGTCAAGAGCAAAAAGAGGTGGTAGGTGGAAGTAGTCTCACTGGTTATGATATACAAATTCACAACTTATCCAGTGTGACTCTTTCACAACCTATGCTGGATTTTTTGAGAAAAGGATTTTCCTTTATCCCTAGTAACACCTTTAATTTAGCTAAGACAATTATTGATTTCAGATTAACTTTGAGAAAGTTGAATTTGAAATACATTATGCAAGATATTAATTGTGGGACTCTAAGTACAGGCCCTAAAAAAGTAAGTACTTATAATCCACCATTGACAGGTACATTACAAGTATTCTAAAATATATGTGAAGCAGGTATTAGAGCTATTCAACCTGTAAGAAATGAGAATAACTTGAATGAATCTGAATTAAAGGCACTAAAGGTTTTTAGGGAGAACAGTCAAATAAGAATAATGAAGGCCGACAAGGGGGGTAAAATAGTCATCATGGATAAAGAAGATTATATTAAATCCATGGGAGATCTATTAAGAGATGAAAAAACATATCAGAAGGTAGATATCCATTTTATCCAACAGAGTTTTCTGAGACTAGATACAAGCTTGCTTGATATGTTTTGTCAAGGCGAATTGGATCACCAGAATTATACTTTTTTGCAGGTAGAACATCCAAAAATGGCTGTTATGTTTGGTATTCATAAAATACAGAAGAATAGTTTAAATCCCCCCTTTAGGCCTATTATATCGGCCAACAAATCTAAGACTGAAACTCTTTCACTTTGGTTGGATTATATTCTCAATCCAGTTGTGCAGGAGTCTAAATATTATTTGAAAGACTCGTGGCATTTACTTGAGTTACTGAGAGATTTAAAACTATCAGATAGAGAATTCTGTATGGCATCCTTGGATGTGGTATCTTTATACACTTGTATAGATCAATAGATAGGAATAGAATATTTGAGAGAATACCTATTAAAACACAATAAGTTACACAATAGCAAGATCAATACTGTGTGTGCTGTAATGGAGCTAGTACTTGACAACAATTTTTTCATATTTGATGACAATCTATACAAGCAAACTTCAGGGGTTGCAATGGGTGCAAGAGTAGCTCCAGCATATGCCAATTTAGTGATGGCTAATTGGGAAAACACATTTATTGACAACAGTAATTATAGTAGAGACATTTTATTTTACTGTCGTTACATAGATGATTTGTTTTTTCTTTGGCATGGTACCTTTGAGGAGTTTAACGACTTTGTTAGTTACTTAAACAATACTACTAATTTTTTTAAATTTTCTGTAGATGGGTACGGTTTGAGCCTAAATTTTCTTGACTTAAACCGTACCTATGATTTAGCATCTAATAAATTTGTTAGTAAAATCTATAGAAAATCTACATTTGCAAATCAATATTTGCACAAAGAAAGTTTGCACCCGTTGCATATGAAAAAAGGAGTAATTAAGGGGCAACTTATTAGATTAAGTAGATTAACATCACTAGATACCATTTTTTCAGATGAGATTAAAGTTTTGAGAACATTTTTTGTGGCAAGAGGCTACCAAGCAGCATGGCTGGAACCTATTGAAAAAGAAGTCATGGGACTAAGGAAGGACAAAGCTTGTCCTATGTTGTCCCTTGGGCCATTATCTTCTACAATCAACATGGTAATATCTAATAAAGAATGTTTAAGAGCTTTTGTTTTGCCCATTTCTAATGAAATGTGGCTTATCAAAAGCATTATAATAGACAATTGGAAGATATTGTTAGGTAATCAGGAATTAACCAAAGCTATAGGAACAAGACCAAATTTTACTTTTAAGAAGGTTGTAAACATCAAAAGTATTTTAGAAAAAGGAACAAATCAAACAAAATTATTTAGTGAAAGTAGAATTAAATCTAAAGGCACTTATGCATGTCAAAATTGTAGACAGTGTAGATATATTAGTAATTCTTCTTCAATATGTTTTTCTCATATAAACAAGACACATTGGTCCAGAAATTATTATACCTGCCATAGTGAAATGGTAGTATATATAGCCCAGTGTTTGTCATGTTCTGGATATTACATAGGAATGACCACTAGATGTCTTAAGAAAAGAATTAGTGAACATCTTTTAGCCATTAAAAAGAAAGATTTGACTAATGCATTGAGTAGGCATTCTACTATGTGCAATAATTTAAAAAAAATTACCTTTTCTGTCTTAGACTGTGTTCCTCAGGGAACTTTTATAGGAGACAGTAAGGTTATGTTGGAATGTAAGGAATCATTATGGCAAGTATATTTAGGAGCAGATCAAGCTCCTGGATTGAACGAATCAGTTAACATAAAGTGTTTTTTACACATGAAATGAATCAATTATTAAGTTTATAGTATATTTTTTATGTTTATAACAATTTACTAAAGTTTTTTATAATATACATACATACCATTGTATTTTAAAATACATCAATTAACTAATTTCTGACATCACTGAGCATGTGATCAGTTTTTTTATATAAAAAGTGCTTGTGGGGTGAAGTGAGTTGTTTCTGAAGAAGTTCACGTAAAATAAAGTGAATGAAAGTGCTAAAACTTTGGTGTCCGTACTTTTTAAGCCATATTGGACTTTTTCTGTGTGTATTTCCTTTCTGGTATCCAGTTTTGTGCTATTTATTTCGTTTTCGTGCTGTTAATTAATTAACAAGTTGCAGTTCAAATGTAAGTTTCCCCATTTTTCTACATATCTGCATATGCTACGTTTTTCATATGTATGCTGTTTTTCTGTCTTATATACATTTTCTTTTGAAAATTACTTTTATATCTTTTTCTCGGGTCCCCTCTGAAAATGGACTCTGCTCAGCAGGGTCAAACTAATCAAGAAAATGTAATAAATAAGTAATTAAGTAAATAGATAAAACATGTAAATACAGTGTCTCTGATGGGAAACAAGGGCATAAAGCTACAGTACAACAGCAGAGGACACATTATTTATGAAACTAGCAAAAAAGGCATCAGTAGACCATGACGCATGCTGACAAACACAATCTAGACAGTCCAGGAGATGAAGTGGAAGTCAGTAGTCACAAGAGACACAAGATATGTGGACAAGAGGAGACTGTATCCAAAAATTATGTTCAAAAATGATGTTGTAGTGTAGTATAATTTTCAATTTTTTGCAAAAGTAAACAAGGCTGTAAGGGATGGTGGGATAAGATTAACGAGATGGGGCAATGAGGTATGTAGGCTGGGGTGCACAAGGAAGCAGTGAGGTACAAAGGGATCCAGACTTGGTAAAGATACACACAGATATGGATACTGCGGGGTAAATGGCTGGCCTACTGCCTATTACCCTGCTTCCTCTTGTTTTATTTCAGATGAAAGAGCCTGGCAGTCTAACTCCTTCCAGGAATGATTGTTATACTGCTCAGTTTAATTACATAAATCTTTTTATACCTAGATTTCTATCCAGATCACTCTTTATATGAATATTCAACATTTTTACCACTACTTACAGTAACTGAATCTATGATGTTGTATAATCTGTACCTATTCATGACATTACTGACCTACAAATTATTGTAAAGCTGCCTGCATACATTGTGCATTACTACACATCTAGCAAACTATTGTAAATTCCCATTTTCTGTTTTTGGTTTTGTATTTTGGCCTGAGAAATGGCTGAAAAGTGTCCTTGGACCAGCCCTTTCCCTGGTTAGAAAACTTAAAAGAAAAATGATTGTGCCACCTGCAGACTCTAGGTCAAGTGCACTTGGGCGTTGCGTATATGTCAGCTGGTGTGAAGATTGGGGGAAGATGGGTGGAGGCTGACAGCCTAGTCAAATAGAATTTGATACATCATTTTATCATTTGTAAATATAAATGTAAAATGCAGGCTTGGTTCTTAAATGAAAGAAAACACTGGAAAATGTGAACTTCAAGATTGTAGCAACATTGCCATCTGCTGTAAGGAAAACTAAGCCAAGCATTTCAAATGTTCTTTGAAGTAAAATTATCTAAATAGTGGTGCCAACGCGGCTGGCTGAACACATTCTTTCTATTGTCTTAACTTAAGGAATAATTGCTAGATTGTACATGTGAAATGTCTTTTATCGTTGTAGTTTCCTGAGCAGGCGTTAGATTGCTAAATAATGTAGTCTTTTTTGCCTGGGAACTACAGACTTGTGTCAAAATGATGTAATGTGTATACTGGGAAAACCTAAGTGTCAAAATAATGTAATATGGGAGGGCCTAGCAAAGATGTTTTGTTAGTGAGTTTAAAAACTATTGTTCAGAGAGAGACTGTGAGCATTTTGATTTTGATATCCCACTTATCAGAACTCTGCCTATTGTCTTATGCAAGTAGTGTCTTAGAAGTATGTTTTCTTGTAGTAATAGCTGGGAACTTAGAAGAAAGTTAGACAAGTGTTTTTCTGTTATATCAGAACTTTCCTACTGTATTGTTTTACGTTTCTGTGCGATCTCTGAACTCTCAGATATGACTGTGGTGTAGTAGTATTTGTGATGACCGTGCCCTGGCCCAGCAATCAAGGAGCCTCAATATTCACCACTAACACCAGGGAGGTCATCTCCTAGAAGAGGAAAGGATAACTAATGCACACAGTAAAGTACAATTTCCCTTAAGTGCACACAGAGAACACAGTCAGTCTGGGGCTGGCAGCTCCCTTGCTCACCAGGTCCCCAATAAGACTCCCCAATGGCACAGCTATAGGGTCCAGGTCTCAGCCTAACTGGGCAAGCTAGAACCTCCAGTACCCTCTCTGTCCAACCAGTGCTTTGTGTCTCTGCCCAAGTAGCTGACACAACACACACACTTTGAGATAAGTATTTATACAACTTCACAGACACTCCTGGGAAAGGCTGACACAGATTCTCCAGCTGTGCCCCTTTATCCAGACTATACGGTAGTAATTACTGCCACCACCCAGTTAATAATATCAGCTACTAAAAGGCCCTTAAAAGGGTGTCCAATTAGTACTGTGCAATATTAATATCCAATGGTAATGTGACTATACAGTCTAAGGCTTATCAGAGTGGCCTATTTCAATAAACTCTATATAAATATGCAATGTACTCTAGAGCTTATCCCTACACAAAGCAGCCACAGGTAGAAGGTTTTAAAAATATTTAATAATAAATAATTAAAACACAAGACAAAACTACTACACCACAGAGATATCTAAGAGTTCACAGATCACAAAGAAACTTAAAATAATACAGTAGGACAAGTCTGGTTTCAAAGGAAAATGCCTAATTAATCTTTACTAGCTCTAACTATTCCTACAAGGATATCACAGTGCTAAAAACTTACATGTGAGCATAAGCAGAGTGCTGATAGGTTAGATGTCCAGATCAAAATGCTTTAGGTCTCTTGTGTGAAATAGTATTTAAACATTACTAACAAACATGTCTATAAGGCCCTCCCAAAATTACATCATTTTTGACATTTAGGTTTTCCAGTATTCATATTGCATCATCTTAACAGCTGGTCTGAGTTCTCAGGCCACAAACTGCATTATTTAGCAATCTAACACCTCCTCAGAAACTTACGATACAAGACATTTCACATGTATATGCTAACAGAAACTAAAGCAATAAAAGCTCCTTCCACATCTAAATTCTGGTCATAAACTTTAGCCTTAAAACAATGAGCATGAAATCTTCATCCAGCCGCCCTCGGGCCAAATTCTAACATGAAAGGATACAACATGTTTCACTGGGCTAGTAGAGTGCAATATTGTCACATATTTTGCATTTCCACATTTCACAGTGTTTTCTTACATTTAAAAACACAAGCCTGTATTTTACATTTATTTATACAGTTGATAGAATTATATATTAAATTCTATTTGACTAGGCTGGCAGCCTTCGCCCATCTCTCCCCAGTCGTCACACCCCCCCCCCTGGAAACTCAAGCAAGGTTTTCAAGTGCCCCTTGAGAAACATTGCTTGAGAGTGTCAGGTCTCTCTGACACCTCACCCCATTCCCTGTCTTGAGAGTCCATCTGCATTGGTATTGCTACTCCCACTGCAGTGCTGCACTGACATATCATATGCTTGCAACCCCAGACTCCATCTTAGCAACTTGGCATTTTGCTGACTGGCTCTGTTTAACCATATTAGAGGGTTATGATCTGTCATCACAGTAAATTTTCTTCCATACAGATAAGGCTGAAGTTTTTGTAGTGCCCACACTAAGGCCAGACATTCCTTTTCTACCGCTCCATAGCATTCCTCCCTGGGTTGGAGCCTATGACTGAGATAAACCACTGGGTGATCTTCTCCCTCTGAAGAAATCTGGCTAAGTACAGCCCCCACCCCATAGTTTGAAGCATCCACCTGCACAACAAAGTCTTTGCTGTAGTCTGGACTGGCTAACACAGGGGTCCTCCCAAAGCTCCTTAAGCTTCTGAAATGCCTCCTCACATGCTGGGGTCCACACTACCTTATCTGGCCTGTTCTTTCTTATCAGGTCTGTGAGGGGAGCCGCTATGGTACTATAATTGGGAACAAACTTTCTGTATTACCCTGCTGTCCCTAAGAATGCCCTCACCTGCTTTTTGGTAACAGGTGCAGGCCATGTCTGAATAGCTTCCACTTTGGCAGGTTTTGGCCTTATCTTACCACTCCCCACTCTATATCCTAGGTAGGAGACCTCTGCCATACCCACCTGACATTTGCTTGGCTTAATGGTCAACCCTGCCCTCTGTAGTCTGCCCAGCACCTCCCTGACATGCTGAAGGTGCTCTGGCCAGGAATGGCTGTAGATGGCAAAATCATCCAGGTAAGCAAGGGCTAACCCTCCTGCTCCTGCTAGGATATGATCTACCAGCCTCTGGAAAGTCACTGCATCATTCTTCATCCCAAAGGGCTTTTTTGTGAACTCATACAAGCCAAAAGGAATTACAAAGGCTGACTTCTCTCTAGCACTGGGAGTCAAGGGCACCTGCCAGTAACCCTTGGTAAGATCAATGGTTGTAAGATACTTAGTCCCACCCAGCTGCTCTAGGGCCTCATCTGTCCTGGGCATGGAGTAAGCATCTGACTCTCTGTGACTATTTAATTTCCTGTAATCCACACAGAACCTGTTGCTGCCATCCTTCTTTGGCATCAATACCACTGGTGAGGCCTAGGGACTGTTGGACTCTTGAATCACCCCTAGTTCCAACATCTCCTGTACCTCCTCCCTCAGAGTCTGTTTGGCTCTCTCAGGCACCCTATAACGGGCCTGCCTAATAGGCCTTTGGGGTCCTGTATCCACCTGGTACTGCACCAGGTGGGTGCTCCCTGGTTTCCCAGTGAACACGTCCCCAAATTTCTGCAACACTGCTCAGATTTCTCGAACCTTGGTAGGAGATAGCTGCTGGGATATTGCTACCCCTTCCATCGAGGTGTCAGCCCAAGCCTCACTCAGGAGATCACTCTCAAGATCTCTCTCAGACTCCTCCTGCAATCCACTGCAAATGCTCAGCACAAGGACATAAAATTGGCACCTCTGTCAGATTGTATTTCCTTTGGGAAACCTACCCTGTTGAAAATCTATAGCAAAGCATTTGCCACCTTCTCGGCCTCAATGGAGGACAAAGCCACTGCCTCAGGTTATCATGTACCATAATCTACACTCACTAGGATATACATTTTCCCTGTGGAACTTGGGGTACTCAGAGGACCCACTATATCCATAGCTACCCTCTGAAATGGCTCCTCAGTCATGGGCAAAGGCATCAAAGGAGCTCTCACTTTTTCTCCTGCCTTGCCTACCTTTTGGCACTGCTCACAGGTCCTGCAGTACCCTATTACATCTCTGGAAATTCCAGGCCAATAGAAATTTTGCATAATACACCTCTTTGTATGTTTTATGCCCATATGACCTGCAAAGGGAATATCATGGGCTATGGCTAGAAGCACCAGACAGTAAGCTCTAGGCACTACCAACTGCTATACTCTCTCACCTTCTAGCCCTCCCTCAGGGGTCCACTCTCTGTACAGTAACCCTTTGTTCCAGTATACAGATTCCCCCTTCCTTTGAGAATCAGGTGCCTCCCTAGCTACCTGCCTCAGGCCTTGCAATGTAAGCTGAGCCTGACTCAAGTCTCTCCTTACAACCCTTTCCAGCTCCCCTTCCACAGGATGTCTTGCATCTTCTAACAGCGGTGCCTCACTGTCAGCCTGGGTACTACTACTCACCTCTGTCTTTGCAGTTACCCTGTCCAAGGGAACATCAGTACCCACAAGCAGCTGTGGCTCATATTCAGTTTTACTGCTACAGTGTAGCTCACTCCCTGAAGTAACCAGTAAAAATTGGACACCCTTTTAATGGCCTTTGAGTAGCTGATAAGTATTAGCTGGTGGTGGCAGAAGTTACTACCGTATAGACTGGATAATGGAGCACAGCTGGAGAATCTGTGTCAGCCTTTCCCAGGAGTGCCTGTGAAGTTGTATCTCAAAGTATGTGTGGTGTGCCAGCTACCTGGGCAGGGACATTAAGCACTGGTGGGACAGAGAGGGTACTGGAGGTTAGCTTGCTAGCTAGGCTGAGATCTGGACTCTATAGCTGTGCCAGTGGGGAGTCGTACTGGGGACCTGGAGAGCAAAGGATCAACCAGCCCCAGACTGACTGTGATCTCTGTGTGCACTTAAGGGAAATTGTACTTTACTTTGTGTATTTGTTATCCTTTCCTCTTATATGAGACGACCTCCCTGGTGTTAGTGGTGAGGATTGAGGATCCTTAATTGCTAGGCCAGGGCACGGTCGTCACAACTGGTCAGCAGGATGTATATGTATATGGTAGACATCTGCTGGGGTGGTATAGTACCTGCAGCAGGATGTGCATGTATATGGTAGACATCTGCTGGGCTGGTATAGTACCTGCAGCAGGATGTGCATGTATATGGCTGACATCTGTTGGGGTGGTATAGTACCTGCAGCAGGATGTGCATGTATATGATAGACATCTGTTGGGGTGGTATAGTACCTGCAGCAGGATGTGCATGTATATGGTGGACATCTGTTTGGGTGGTATAGTACCTGCAGCAGGATGTGCAGGTATATGGTGGACATCTGCTGGTGTGGCATAGTACCTACAGCAGGATGTGCATGTATATGGTAGACATCTGCTGGGGTGGTATATTACCTGCAGCAGAATATGCATGATAGCTCCCTCCCTATCCTGTGGTTTGATTGCTTCAGCTCCTGCAGTCAAGCTGTCTGTGGTCCTTGGGAGACTCTCTATGTCCTCTTGTTATGTTTGGGGACAACTGCCCCAACTGCAGTTTGCCCTAAATTAAGTACAACCTCCTGCTGTTATGCTGCCAGTACTTGATCATCATCCACAGGTGCTTACAGGATAGACAGTTCAACAGGATGCAGCACAGCTTGATCCTGTCTCCAGGTGGGACATGAAGCACTGTCAGCTGAGAAGGGTACGGAATTGCGATTCAGGGCATGCAGCTGAGTAGAAACAGCAGCAGATATTATGGAACACACTGAAAAGCACTGCAGTTGTACAGAAACACATCTTAGTTCTTTGCTAGTACAATGAAAATAGTGCATGATAATAGGTCTAAATGGATAACTGATTCACTTAAATGAAAATCATACAGTCTAGTAAAAGTGGCTTGTAGGAAATTATGGTTTTATATAATTTCTTAAAAGCTACTGTCATTCATATAGGTAACTGCAAAAGGGAACTCTCCTTTCCCTTGTACTGATGCAACATTTGGTTTGACTGCATTAAGTCTGGGAGTGTATAACCCTCTTGTATGAGGGTGGGCAGCTTTGCCCCCAAACAGCAAAGGGTTTCAGCCATTTTGTGAATTCTGCTTCTAACATCTGGTGTTCTTTGAAACAAGAGCCACAAAACTGAATCCAGTTCAAATGTAAGTCACTAGAAGCAGTGAACAGACTCCTTATCTTAGCATGTGTGTACTGTGAAGAGAAGACGAGCAGATTTATTTGTACACTAGAAAATAGTATGAAAATAATTGTCAAGGCAACTAAATTGGAATAATTTGTGCAAAAACAGCTTGAAAGCATCTCAAACACAATTACATTCTGGAATCAGTATTAATTTAATGTCAGGAGAAAAAAACAAAACAAAACAAAAAACACAATTTTTTATTAAATGGTCAACAGATGACAGACATGTGAACTATTATTGAGACATTTAGATTGTTCTTTAATTGTAGTTCACCAATAAGTTGCCAGGTTAAAATCGCATTAGCTTTATACTTAACAAGTAGTATGGAAGCCAATTTAGGAGCAAAGCACTACAAATGGACAAAACCAAAATAAAGTCTTTGCTGTTGCGATCTGTACTGAGACAGGTTAGCCTTGGGCAAAGAATTATAAATTAACATACATTTTACACGCAAGAAAAAATATCTGCACTATCTAGGGCATGTGCTAATCAAACTTAGTCCCATCTAAAATTACATTTACCACTCACCCCAATTAAGCATGAAGAAACAGTGAAACAGTTCACGTACCTTGTTCTAAGGCTATACCAGTCTCTGACTATCTGTTATCATCACAATAACCTGCATTTTACCAAAAACACTGCAATGGTCAACAATAGCTAATGACCGCTTCACTTCTATTTCCTTCTTCCAACTGCATGATGCTCAATAGAGAAAGGAGCCTTTATGCGACAAATGGACTATGAGCTACTGGCACATTACAGGTCATCACAAAATTGACAGACAAGTGGCTTTAGTTCATAAATTTAATATTGCTGTGAAATTCACTACAATGTGTTTGTATGAACTGGCAGAGGGATTTTGGGGTATGTTTCCCCTTTCTCCACTGTGATGTATCCATGGAGTTAGTATATTTAGAGGAACGTGGAAGGTGGAGCCCCCTCTGCAAAAATATTTTTTGTGTGTTTTTAAGGTTTTTGATATTCATTTTTCAGAAACTGGTGAGATGAAGGAGTGTGCTTTATTTGGTCAGTTACAGCTCACCTACTTACAATCCCTTTTGCATCTTCGTCTAGCAATAACACGCTGTACATATCTGCTAGCTAACAAAATTTGTTATGTTTTCATCTCTTGCCTTTCAACAAGCACCTCTGAATTACTATAACACCCTGCCTGTCTATCTGTCAGCTACCCATACTACCTATAACTTAATACCTAAGCTTCTCAGACATGTTTTTCTCTTCTACTTCCACCCTCAATCATTGCATTGCACTCACTAGAACTTTCTGCTCTTCAGATGCTGAACCACTACTGCAAGGTATGTTATGAAGACAGGCCTTAATAAAGAAGTACGACTCCAAGAAATGAATCCATACTGTACATTTATTGAACAGAGACTGACAGCAGGAAAGAGATTGCTTTGCCATACAGCTAATTATCAACCAATTTCATCATACTTACAGCTATAGCACTGATTTCTGTACCTATGATATCTCCCTTAATTTAAAGCAGTAAATTGTACTATAAATTATATTGTAGTTTGTTTATGTAGCCAAAGTAGTAAGAACTATCTAGGGTATGCTTGTACATTTGTATTCTGCAAACAGCAGCTGTATGCAGTTTTAGTATCCCAACATGTAGCATATTCATCTTTAGGTCTGGAAGCTTGGAAGGCTATGGGTTCAACTTTACCCACAAGGTAGTTGGATTCATTTTCTAATACTGACTCTTCTGTTCAACATAAGAGGGGTGCTGTAGTCCTGAGCCTACCATCCTTTTGATGAGGCATCAAATCAAGGCTCCATCTTCAAGAGTTGGTTGTAGCTCAGGTGGATGTAAAAGATCCAACAGCGCCTATCAAAAGAGTAGAAGAATTTGTTACCCGGCCAAATTTCCCCTAGTAGTATAAACACCACCTCTGGTCTCCCCTGAAAAGAAGCCCTAACCCAGTCATTGAACTGCAAATAAATAAACAAAAAAGAAATAAATAAATATTCAGTACTGTTACATTCAAATTAAATGTTGAGAAAATACCAGCATATTTAATGAACAATATTTCATTCTTTTTCTTTTTTCAGTTTAATTACATGCCGTAGTCATTGTATCAAAGCAGCTTTATAATTAGTCGACCATTTCTGGTACTGTAGGGAGATTTTTTTTTGCTGCAACAACAAAAGAGAGAGAGAGATTTTTATTTTGTGAAAGATGTTATTTGCATATTTTTGTGAGATTATTCTATTGCTATTTTATTCCATTAAACCTGTTTTTTTGCAGTGATCACTGGCTTGTTTTTGTGGTTGCTGTGAACTATCTTAGGGTGTGGTTTTATAGACTTGTTTTAATTGTCTGGTAATGAATTCACTACAGTTATCTTGAATTGTTCTGTCATTATGTTTCCTGACAGTAAGTCCTGACTTAATGAATCTGACTTTCTTCTTCTGCTGTTTGAGATGTAACCTTCATATGTCACCATCTGTCTCCACCACACTTTCAGAAGGAGGTGAATATACTATAGATGATTCTGTCATCTTAGAACACGTTACTGACCCAGATACTATCTGAAAGCCATTCTTTCTGTCTGGAGTGTTTGGAGTCATAGACATTTTGGTATGTATTTACCATTCCTTCTAGAAATTCTAGAATCATTACCATGCACCAGGTATGACGTCTGTTCATCAGTAATGGCTTCTGCTATGTCTGCTTGGCATTCTCATCATCACCCTGTCTCCTTTTAGGTTCATAGGTTCATAGGTTCATACTAGGCTATCTGTCCTAGGGCATTTATAAGCCTAGCCAGAATGTGTTTGGCTTTTGCCACCCATTTTAAATTTTTCGAGGCTAGCATACTGTGCCTCTGTCTAACAGTGACACAGAAGTGATACCCGGGGTAAACCTATGATCTCCTAGCCACTCATCAAGATTCCTCTTGAAGAGAGTCAATGAGGGACTCTGCCTAACCTGGACTGGGATTTTATTCCAGAGTGAAGGGAGCCTCTGGGTTATGAATCTGTCCCTCCAGCATGTCCTATTTATTTCAGTGCTGAGGTTCAAGTCTCTTGAGCGCGTAGCTCGATGGGATTTGGATTTTCTGAGGTGCAGCATGTCCATTAATTCCGGGTTGGACATGGCTTTATACGTCAGGCACAGATCGCCTCTGAACAGGTGGAATGCCACTGAGTAGAGCTGGAGTTTCTTTAACCGGGCAGCATATGGCATCTGTTTGAGCCCTTTGATCCTCTTGGTGAGGTACTTTTGGGGTCTTTCCAGTTGCTGCAGGTGTCTGGTAAGTTACATCCCAAAAGGGGCATTGTACTCAATTATGGGCCTGATGAGGGATGAGTAAAGAGGCACGATGACCTCCCCTGATCTAGATGTGAATCTCTTCATGATTAGGTGGGCTATATAAAATGTTTTTCTAACCACTTTGGCCACGTGGTTGTCAAATGAGAGATTGTTATCAACTTGGGTCCCCAGGTCCCTAATTACTTCTTCTGTACTTAATGGATTACCACCTATGTGGTAACTTGTGGGCACTTTGTTTTTGCCAAAGGGGATGACTATACACTTTTTGGCATTTAGCTTGAGGCCATGGCTCCAGCACCAGTTGTCTGTTTCTATGAGGCCCTTTTGGAGGATGCTTGTGTCGGCTGGAGAGTCGATTATGGCGCCCAGTTTGCAGTCATCTGTGAACTTGGTCAGCCACAGTCCTTCCGTGTTGGCCTGTACCTCCGAGAAATACATACCGAACAAGAGAGGTCCCAGGACTGAGCCTTGTGGGACACCACTTGTAACTTTTAAAAAAGTAAAGATCTTTATACCTCTTTTAAACGACAAATTTTGGGTTGTTTGCCTTTTCTTTAGTTTCTCCAGAATCTTTGTACTATTCTTTGGGTGCAGTAATGCATATGAAGTAAGCAATTTAAATTTAAGTATCTGTCCATCAGTTATTGGGCATGAAGGTTAAAAACATGTTTCTTGGAAAAGAAGTTTTCTGTACTGCAATGGGATAGGTAGGAATCAACTAAGATAAACATTTCACATGTCAGTCCATTACTCTATGGACAATGAGGACCTGATAAATTGTTAGGTATTTGAGACATTTTAAATTCTGCTCTCATGAACTGAAGTTTGTTATCAAAGTTTACTTCTTACTTGTTTGCAGCATAAAAATATGTTTTTGAACACATTATCCACAACAGAATTGGTTATGTTAGAACTGGGGAGTCCACCTCTACAAAGAGGCCAGTCACAAATCCAGTCCCTTGGTGATAAGTCCTTGGTTCGCTCCTTTTTAGCACTTACTTCTCAGACATCAAGGCCATTGTCAGTGGTCTCTGGCTGACTAAATTTGCAGATGACTGCAAATTAGGAGCTGTCATGGAATCTCACACTGGCACAAATGTTTTCCAGGAGGGGCTGTCACAGACAAACAACTGGTGTCAGAGCCACGGATTGAAACTAAATGCCAAGAAATGCATAATAGTATCCTTTGGGAAATCATCCATCTCTGCTAACTATCATATTGACAACACACCCCTTAGAGCTAACCCAGTAGTCAGGGACTTAGGGACACACATAGATAGTAATCTAGACTTTGACCATCACGTGTCTACAGTGGTGAGGAAATCATTCAATGTTGCACAACTTATAAACAAAGGTAGGGCATCTAAGTCCAAGGAAGTCATTGTTCCACTATATTCAGCATTCATCAGACCTATCATTGAGTACAATGCCCCCTTTGGTATGTACCTAAACAGACATATCCAACAACTGGAACATTCACAGAGGTTCCTCACTAAATGAATACAGGGTGTAAGTAAAATGTCCTGTGCAGACTGCCTCAAGGCCTTTTCCCTGTATTCTGTCTCCTACAGGCTTTTGAAGGGAGATCCATGTCTGGCATACAGGACATTGTCAGACCCCACACTGATGGACCTCCTGCATATCCACAAAACAAACAACACCAGAATTATTCATTCTAAAGACTTAAACCTTGCCTGTGATATAAATAGGACCTGCTGGAGAGATAGGTATGTATCCCAGAGACTGCCAAGTCTATGAAACAGGATCCCCAGCCATGTGACTAACTTTATTCCATGGAAGAGATGGAATTCCATCTGGTATCTTTTTCTGTTCTTCATTTGGATTTCTCACTGTAACACATATTTTACAGTTATGTACTAGAATTCCTATATGTTCAGATATCTTTGACCAGAACAAAATATTGTGTGCCTTTTCTTTGTACTTTGTGATGTTTAGGTATTTCTTATGAATCCCGTTTGATGCTTTTCAAACCAAAGGGCGAAAAGGACACACAGACAAACCATTCAATAAAATCTGCAAGAAAGACCCAACCAAGCTAGTGACTTCACTGCATATATAATAACTTTTTTAATAACCTTTTTTAGGAGATACCTCCAAGTCTGTATTTATTATAGAACTGGTTTTATTTTGATTAAAGAATATATATTTTTTAGTTTTAATACAGAAGTTTTTTATCAAAAGCAAGGTACAGCAATGGGGGCACCTTTTGCCCCCATGTATGCGGATATTGTAATGGCTAAGCTCAAAGTAGAGTACCTGTATCCACATTTTTGGTACATATGTGGTTAAATACTTTTGTTTTAGTGATGATTTTTTTTTAATGTAAAGGTGGTAAAATTTAATGCAACAGTTTATTAGTGATTTACAAGTTAATAGATTTGAATTTAAATTTGATGGATCACAAATGGGGGCTAGAGTTAATTTTTTTGGATGTAATGTTATTTGGGTCCATTGTAGAGAAAATAATTATAACTTCAGTTTATAGCAAATTTAATGATGGTAATATCTATTTACATGGTTCCAGCTGCCATCCGGACCATTTAATTGCAGCACTTCCTTAAAGCAAATTTCTGAGACTTCAAAGATTATGTACTTTAGACAAGGATTTTTTGGTTGAAGCTTATCAAACTTTTTGTATTTTTAAAAATAGAGGATGCAATATTGATATTATTAAGAAGGCTTTACAATGGGTAGTGTTTGAAAGAAAACAAACACAGGATTTATGGGAGGCTAATAACAAGGTAATAAACAGAAGCACTATTAGGTTACACAGTAAACATGATTAAAAATTAATAAGTATGAATGATAGATCAAAAAGGGATTTTTATTTTGTAACTATATATAATGTGTTGAGTGAACAGATAGTGCAACTGGTAAAATATTATTGGCCAGTGTTATTAAGGGATGAACAGTTATGTAGTTTGATTAATAAATTTCCCCATATTTCTTATAAAAAGGGTAGAAATATAGCTAGGTTTGTAGTACATAGTAATTTTGTTTTTCCTAGTCCAGATATTGGGTTTTCTATAGAGAATACAAGTGGAACACACAGATGTAGTAAATGCGTTATATGTCTATTGACTGTAAATTTTGATAAGATTAATAAAATAAAATTTCAACCTACACAGAGTTTTAATTGTAACACTCAAGGGATAAATTATATTTTACAATGCCCATGTAAGTTGTTTTACACTAGTTAAAGCCAAAGGGCTTTCAAAGTGAGATTACAAGAGCATGCTAGAAATATAAAAAAATGTATGCTTTGAAAGCCCTCTGGCACTTCATTTTAAAGATTTTTATAATAGTGATGCTTCTTTGCTAAAGGGATTTATTTTAGAACAGATTAATCTTTATATTATGAGGGCAGAACTTTTAAGGAGAAATTGTTGCATAAGGAAACTGTTTATATTTTAAAGTATAATACTTTGAACCCTAAGGGGTTAAACAAAGACTGTAATTGGAAGTATGTTATTAATTAGGCAGTAATTGTGTTTAATTATTAATTGTTTTATTGTGCTGATTATTTAATCTGTGGGTCCTTTAAGAGGGATTTTTGTTCTCCAGTGAAGGCATTATGCCACGGCACTAGAAATTGTAATAAATTTGCATTGTGTTCTGTAGCAGTGGTTTGTGTTATTTGAACTTTAGACTTCAGTGGTTTCCTTCTAAAGACTTAAACCTTGCATGTGATATAAATAGGACCTGCTGGAGAGATAGGTATCTATCTCAGAGACTACCAAGTCTATGGAACAGGCTCCCCAGCCATGTGAATCAGAATTCCTCCCTAACCTAATTCAAGTGCAACTTGGACAATTGGATATAAAACCAGAAATTCATCCATAGTTTGGCATCTATGTCTCTAATGGACACAGGTAACCTATAAATGGTTCATCTCCCAGGCCCATGCATACACTTATCAAAGGTATCAGAACTTGTCAGAGATTTGGGATGCATGGCTAGGCTTAAAATGGCCCTTGTGGTTGTTAGCCTGGTAAACACCTATGAACCTATGCCTTCCAGATGAACAACTGGTAGGTAGTTTGAATATTAGACAGCACATGGTACATAATATTCCTTCTTTTACTGTACTGGATCAGTACTAACTTTATTCCATGGAAGAGATGGAATTTCATCTGGTATCTTCTTCTTTTCTTCATGTTGATTTCATTTCTCACTGTAACACATAGTTCACAGTTATGCACTAGAACTCCTATATGTTCACATATCTTTGACCAGAACAAAATATTGTGTGCCCTTTCTTTGTACTTTTGTGATGCTTAGGTGTTACTTATGAATCCTGTTTATGCTTTTTAAACCAAAGGGTAAAAAGGTTACACAGACAAACCATTCAATAAAATCTGCAAGAAAGACCCAACCAAGTTAGTTCCTTCACTGCATATGTAATAACTTAAGCTTCCTGTAGGGGAGGCCATGGGTTATATGCAAATTAAACCTTAAGGACATACCAGTATTTCAACTACATGGTTTCTGCATGCCCATGACTTTTTACATCTTTGTGGGTACATTCAGCCCAATAAGGCAAACTCAACTAGCTGTAGGCATCCTATTTCAGCCTTTCTTTCTTTTTTTTTTTTTGCCTTGGCAGTATAGCATAAGTGGATTATTTAGCTATATTTAGGAAACTTAGAATGTAAAATCTAGACTGATGTCTACTTAGGCCAATAAAATTCAAATGTTATTTGGTGCCTGAAAAATAACCTAAATAACATCCAGACCAAAGGGTAATAAGTTCACAAAGAGAAACGATTCAATAAAAATGAAAAGAAGGACCCAATCAAGCTAGAGTCTTCATTTTGTAATACCTTAAACTTCCTGTAGTGGTGGCCCATGGAATATATGCAAATGACCACTTAAGGACAAACCTCACTAGTTGCAGGCATGCATGTTTCACCTTTTGTTTTGCCTCATCAGTACAGCATAAGTGGATTGCTTAGCTATACTTGTAAAACACATATTTTAAAATCAAGCATATCCATAAACATTAGAGTGCCTTCAGAATATCCCCCCAAATATTTGGCTTTATTGGCTTGACTATACTCATAAATGGAAAAGAAAAAGTCATGGGTGTTACAGAAAACATGTACCTGAAACACTGTTATGTCCTTAGACATTCCGAAATGAGCAGTAAGAGACATTATTTCCTTATACATCTACTGGAATCTGGACAGCCCAGCTCTGATAACATAAGAACAAGGGAACATACTAGCCAAGCCAGAAGAACAACTAAAATTCCACTCCAGTGACATTAATAGTTTTTAAACAACTAACCACAAATCATTTATTGTTGTTTAAAGGAATTATCAGTATAAATGGCACACAGGGCTAGCTGGGTACTGGTTGAAAGCTCTCCATTGGTCATTAGTTATGTACATGCTAATTAAGATTGTTTACATTGGCCTACTAGTTCAGTAGATTGCTCCATCCAACCAGACTGAACTAAAGCTAGTCCCCCCCCTCTTCAACATGAATATAAAGGTGAGAATTTAACTCTATAACTTCATTAAACAGTGTTACTTTTTTTAAGTTACTGTTGCTGACAATGTCACTCATTCATCTGTCAAAAAAAGGTTTTAGATCTAAAGATGTATACTGCTCCTTATTATTCTGGACCTAAGGAGGGTCAAACAGAGAGAAACTAGTGGTGTTTTAACTATCCTTCTGGCTTTGTTTGTTTGCCAAGAACTAAACCACAATTCAGCTTGGATAGTCAAGCCTGGCATAAAGATCCAAAGTGGGTCATTCATTTTTCCTCATTGTAGTATAGAAATATTTATGGAAGCCCTTCCATACAAAATCGTAAGCATTCAAGATTTAAACCATAACAGAGATGTGAGGAGATAGCTGTCCCTGGCATTAAGGTAGAGGACTGACTTCAGTTCCTTGTTATTTGTGAAAAATGAAAAACAAAAACACTTAAACATTACAATATTAAGCAACAGTAATCTTCTTCTTCTGGCTTTTCCCAGTTAGCGGTCACCACAGCAAATCACCTGTCCACTCATGATTGGCAGTGGAGTTTTACAGTGTCGAGTTGCCAGCCCGGCACCCAACCTTCCACAGAAGGCGCACACATGCACACACTCACACCTAGGGCCAATTTAGAGTGTCCAATCCACCTACTGGGATGAAACCAACGCGACCACAGGGAGGACATGCAGATTCCGCACCGAAGGCACCCCAGCCAAAGATTGAACTGGAGAACCTCTTGCTGTGAGGCAACAATGCTAACCACTGCACCACCATGGCAACAGTAATAAACAGTCCAAAACTTCAGATGTTGATTTCTCTTCTGTGAAGGTACAGAAGAAACAAACTCAGAATGGGCTTAGTCACTGGAATAACTCATGTATGATAAGCACTTTCATCCACTAACTATACTTCATCAGATCAACTTTTTAATAACAGCTTTAACCCATGGAAAACTAATATATACATAAAAAGCACAAAGGGTTATAAATCATGATTGACAAACTCATACATAGTAATGAACCTAGCCTACAACTAAAAGCTGATGTAACACAAGTCATTTTTTACAATTCAAACTGAAATAAAAAAAACAGAAAGAGTAGTAACAAAACAAAGTCCAAATAAACTGAAGTGTAGAACTAGTAATTAATTCCTAGTCTGTCTCCAGAGACAAGATTTCATAAAACTCCCTTCAGTAAAAGCTATTTAGCATGAAGGTGACGATAAGTTTCTTCCAAAAGGAGTGATAAACTAAAGAAACAAAATAAAAAAAAATCAAAGAGCAGAAGTGCAGAAGTGTGTGTGTGTGTGTGTGTGTGTGTGTGTGTGTGTGTGTGTGTGTTTGTGTGTGTGTGTGAGTGTGTGTGTGTGTGTGTGTGTGTGTGTGTGTGTGTGTGTGTGTGTGTGTGTGTGTGTGTGTGTGTGCTTAAATAACATGAATCAAGAAAACAGCATACGCTATACTAACCTTGTAAAAGATGATATAAATAAAAATCACAGATTAAAAATATAACCATAATACAAATTGTAATCATTCAGTATTAAAATAAACAAAAAAAGGCTTTGTAATATAGCAATGCTTTGCAGACCATTCTGCACATATGTGTGTGTGGTCTTAGTGAGTGACAGGTGAAAGGGGCATGTTATTTTTTGGGAAATATGCATGATTGACAGCCATGCAGATGCAGCATGAATATCCATTGTCTATTTATACTTCAGACATTTCCTCAATGTAGTGCGAACTCGGAGTTGGCATATTCAATTTGTGAGGGCGTGTGGGGGTGCAGGAGTGCTTTCCCCCTGAAAAGGTGAAGGAATAAAATATTTGCAGCTATAGTGCTTATTTTTCCCTTTGTTTTGCAGGGGGAGCAAGCCTCCATGCACCTCCCATGTGGGGGGTGCACCCCCCCCACATTCCTTCTAATTAAATATACCAACTCCGAGATCGCACTACATTGAGGAAAAGGGTAAACTATGGATAGACAATAAATATTGATGCCGCCAATGGTATGAGTATTACTTAAATTTACTAAGACGTCACCAATTGTAGGACAGTGGGTGGGGTTTAGGCGGGACTTGCTACTGCGCATCCTGCGAGGTACTACAGTAATACAAAGCCCCAAAAAAGCAGTTTTACCAATAGAGCTTCATCAGATCAAGTTAAGCCTTGAAGATTTCAGACAGTACTTATAGTCAACTTGCACAGTATGTAGTGCAGTATTTGCTATGAATCAGTCGTGTTCAAGCATTTTGCTATTAATAGCACCAGCCAACAATACTGAGTAGTGAGTAAATCTGCGTATGAAAGGTTTATACAAATGAAAGCAAAATAATGCACAAATGTGCAGTCTAAAAATGCCAATGACTGCCTCTGAAAACGGTGCAATTCATTAAACTCAGGGAGCAGTAGAGGTGTAGCAAGATGTATAAAACTGTAACTGTAAAAAGCACAGGAATTGGTCTTGCTGCAAAAAGTAAAAATTCCAGAAGCAGCTGCATTTCATTGGGGACCATTTATTGTCTACAAATGCCACAGCGTCTCATCTGGTAGTGAGATGCGGCAGTAGGCAGCATGATGGAAAAGTAACAGCAGCAAATCAGCTAAAACCAGCTAACAGACTAGCACTTGACATACCGTGTTCAAGTGAATACAGATATTATATGGGCATTGCCTGACATGTACTGCCTACAAACATTCGGAAAGAATGTATAAACTTCCTGTGCTAGTGGATACTGGGTTATCGGAAACATTAATTGTACTAACTATGAGGAACTTCTAGAGACAAACTAGGGACACACTAGGCATATCACAGGTGTTAGTCTGCAGAATACTCAGTACATTTCTTAATACACTACTCCCACAGGTAGATGAGCATATTTGATTCCCCAGCATACCATAGAAAAATCCACCACCATGCATTGGTTCTGTGACATTGCCTGCTAGCCTGAAGTACTAGATACTATAGACTGCACACATGCAGCAATAAAAGCCACACCTGGTGTCAGTGGATTATGTTTTGTCAATGGGAAAGGTAACACTTCTATCAACTGCCATGTAGTATGTGTAGCACACCCACAGGTGTAGCTGAATAGTGTATGGGTTCCTTTCTACCTGACTCTGATGACACCCCTATTTATGCCCAACACACCAACATTGCAAATAATAACAGATTTTATTCTAGATGGAAACTCTAGTCTTAACAGGCAACAGCACAGTAGCAAACAAATTATTGCAATAGCATAAAGTTTAGCAATAAGGAAATATGAGGTATGCATACAGTGAAATCACATCTCCCAGAACTCAATTAGAGAGGTCTTGTCATTCAAATATGAGCAAAAATGCAATGTCATTAAGCAGTAAAGATCCTATAATGCAACAATAACAGCAGCTATAACCCTGATCAGTTCTAATTAGACCAAACTGTGAAAACACTCTGTTATACCCTGTTCACTGGCCAGTGACAGTCTTAATGCCGGCATGATGGGGCCCGAAGTTGGAGCTCACATGAAACCCAGGTATTTGTAATCCACAAACATTTAAGGGGAAATCCACGCTGAGAGGTGAGTAACATGAGATCCACAAAACAACAGCCAGTAATATTTTGAAATAAAGCTAAACAGTTTCAGTTCAGAAAAGGAAAAGGGGAAAAGCCTAAGCTCACAGTCCCAGTCGAAGCTATAGCACAATCCTATGAAAGTATAAAATGGCGGCCAAAGCCTCACACCACTCATTTGATAATATTCTGGATGTCCTGCACCGCAGTTCCACTGCTGAAAAGTGTAGAGATCACCCAACAGCTGTCTGGTAGTTGAAAATGGATTCTTTATAATAGGCCCAACAGTATTCCTGTCCTTGCTGATCAGATGCAGGCATAGGACTACTGGTTCCAGACTTCTCTCCTGATTCCACAGATCACCATCGACCAGGTTTTCAGAGGAGGGAAAACATGATCTGCAACTTCACATCCCTATCCCAGACACTAGAAAAATCCAGTTTTAATGCAAGGCCCCTTATTCCTTCACCCTGTGTTTCTGCCTTCTCCCTTTCACATTTGTTTCTCTCTTTTATATCACATGAAAAAACTCCATCTTGTGGTGTATTGGAAAACTACAGTCTGTTAACCATACAGTGAAATACAGTGGGAGCTACATATGTAATACACAATGGTTGATAACAAATGTCTCTAGTTAGCACCCTGGCAGTGCTCATCATTTCTATATCTGACATAAAATTGCAGCTTCCTACATAGTGTGATTCCACAGAGCTACCTAGCTGATAAGTGTTGGCACTGTGCTAATCAAACATACACAGTATCAAAAATGCTGTGCAGAAATGTGTCCCTTCCTTTCTCTGGGTACCTCTGTTTGCTATGTTCCCACATTTCATATTGCCCTATACGTCCCTTTCCATAGTCTTCATGAAACCACTAAGTGTGTATTTGACTGGTCATCAGACAACAGTTTTTTTCATTGTGCAGTAAGTCATTAATATTTGGCAGTTGTTAACAGTTTGCACCACCATGAGCTGATTTCCATTTAGTCCTATTGTTATGCAATCTGGTGTGGTTACTGCAGTCTGTGCATTGCTGTACATTGCTGAGCCCTTGCTCTACAACTTAACTTTTTGTTCTTCATCACTGTGGTTGGCGTTAAGTTTTTTACAATTGCTCTGCTTTCCACTTTAGAACACAGCTAGCTGCTCAGATATGCAGGTTGTCAGCATTTTGGTATTTTGGTGTACTTTACAAAGCTGTGTATCATTGTTATGTGGCACAAGTCTTGCTCTGGCAGACAGCTCATATCCCTGAAACCCAATCTTAGGGGTCTACCTTAGCAGTTGATGTACCCATTGCCAAATCACGCTCAAACTCCATGCGTAAAATACCCTTCTATTCCTGTCTCATTTGACAAACAATTCATATTTTGATTCTTCTAAAGCCTCGCATGTCCGACTAATCAAACCTTTCACCAGTAAGTGTTCTCCTTAAGCTTCTAGCCACAAAAATATCAGCGCAAGTGTCTTACTAAACAATTCAGTAAAGACAATTAGTTATGCAATGTCTGCTTTCATATTCTTTCTCTCTTTAAAACATTATACAAACCAGCCTTCTGCTGGACTTGAGTCCAAGTATCCCACTTGTATCCTTTTCATAAGTTTTCCGAATAAATAATGAGCCCTTATACTTTTTCATTGTTATAGACCCATCTTCTCCTCTGCAATCACGTCTTAGTATCTGCAATGGGTAAAATCAAGTTTAACTAAGGTTGATCTTTGGGTTAACACAATGCACTTTAAATTCTACATTAGTTATTTTCTCACATGAGAAGGTATTTCTGGCTATTATACTCCATGCAGGAACTCAGTTCAGATATGAATAAACACTAGACAAACTTGTCAATCTCTTCAGTTTATTGTCATATTTAATAAATATATTGCCTTTATCTGCTCAGTGTCATGTTACAAATAAAGATTTGGAACATTAAATCCTCCTTCCTCCCTTGACAAAATTAACTTTTTAAAAAAAAAATCAGACTTACCTCATACCCAAATAATGTTTTGCAACATATTTTAACGGTTTAAAAAATACTTGGTGTATCTGCTGGAAATGATTGGAAGACAACATTAACAAAGGCAACAGAAAAAAAAAACGTGTTAAGCCTGCATTCACTAGTCCAGTTCCAAACTTATAATTTTCCACTTTCTGAACTTTTCTTTAGCCTTTTTATCAGTTCTGCATATGCCTTAGTAATGTATTTTTTAAAGACCCAAGCATATTTACCTCTTGCTTTCACTGTTTGATGCAGTTACATTTTTTTAAAAAAAATAGGCATAATATTATAATTTTTCCAGACACATATTCCTAAAACTTAGAAAGGAAACCATGCTACCTTTTACTCCCTTTTCTAGCAGGGTTCCAAGCCCACTCCCGAAGCAACTGTAATTTAAACTAACACAACAGAAAATTCATTGTTAACCTTGAACTCATAAGTGCTGACAGCATTTTAAACAAATATAACCAGATGCATGCCTGAATAGAACATAATCACAGCATCATTGAAATTTGTAAAACCTGGCTCAAACCTGAATCACTTTACTTGGATAACAAATCCCTACACTACAAATCGTATCATCAAAAGAAATCAGAAATTAATCCTAGAGGAGGAGACCTTCTCCTACTTACAGAACATCTGCATAGCTTCTTACGTGTTTCTTTATCTAATACATATGAATTTTCAGCCAACTGCAAAGTGATAAACATTGCCTTAATTTCTGCACTACCACTGTTCTCTTTGTATACTTCCACCACCAGGAACATGTCAAAACTTATACACACTACTGAAATAGATCCAGCCCTACAGCCAGAATAAATATCATAACAATAGGAGACCAATATAAACATCTGTGGTTTGCATAAATCTTTCCATGTAACTGATTAGGTCTGTTCCAGGCAATCTTTGAATTAACCCAACCAGACCAATCATCATCATGAACAAACATTCAAAGTTCCACAGTATATCTTTCCAGCAATCAAATGTTAATGTCCACTATTCATGCACTTTTACTTGGTCCTACAACAGAAACATGTTATCGAGCAAGATATATGCAGTCAGTGGTGGATTAAGCATACCTTGGTCTCCAATACAATTTATACCTTTTAGTTGACTGTTACATTGTCCAGTAAACTTCCTTTACTCATCTAAGTGACAGCTCAGAGTGTGCCACCTTTCTGAAAACTTCTTTACATTTTTCTCACTCTTATGTCCAGTAAATTTCCTTATGTCAGACAAAACTCGGTTCATACAAAATATGTCAAAAAGTGAAGTTATAGCACAGCAGTATTTTAGTCATTAAGTCTCTACAAATGTTCCTGCATTTCTTGCCATGCAATGTCTCTCAGTGACTTTGTTCTCATTACATCCTAACAAATAACGGCTATGCTTCCTTATCTTAACTTTCAAGAAGTAGTTGTAGCATGATATCTGAAATAATTTCACAGAACACACCGTTTAATTTTTTTCTGTTTTACTCTTTGTTGACTGGATTAGTCTCACTAGGACAGTGTCCTGTTTTCAGGAGACACCCGAGGTGGTAGTCATACTGACCAAAGGTAATTTGGCCAAGGTACCGTGGAACTTCTCCTTCTCTTTGGAGGAGAGGAAGTAAGGCACTCTTTGGAGCTGCTATGTGGCTCTGGAGGGCTGCTACTGCAATTTCAGGAATTCCAAAATGGAGGACAGTGCAGTGGAGCTGGAGAGAGGGGCAGGAGAAAACTTATTGAAAAAAAAGGAGATGAAATAACTGTTACAGAGTTGGAAAATGGAGGAATGGAGACACGTGCTGATAGATTTGATGAACCTAGCAGAGCCAAAGGCATATTTTTAGGGTTGAAAACTACAATTCTCTTCTTCATTAAAACATTTTATGCATTTTATTGCTAACCAGCGTAACCTTCTGTAATGAAGATGTAAGATTTAATGCATAGGTATTTAAAAACGCTATTGCATGAGTATCAGTCTTTTGCACTGAAAGTCTGATAATAGCTTAATTCCTAGAGCTATCAAATACAAAACTGAATCAGTTAAAAAGGGAGAAATTCAACTAAATATTTCATATTAAAAAGCATTTTTCCACATGCTAGTCTCATTTATAGCAATGTCTGTAAAATAATGCTGTTTATTTTTCCCTCATTCTCTGATATGAATTTTGTGTAGTTCACATTTGGAATGCAGATTTTCTGATATATGCCTGCTAATCATCAGGCCAACAACATGGTTGCAATCATCCAATCATTCTCCTTTATTAAGTGAAAGCACAACAACGGAATAGCTGTCATCCAGACATTGCCAGAGGGTTTTTCATTTTAAGTCCTACCATTCCTTGGTGCATGACTATATGGTCCCAAGGGTTAGGCATGCAATTGAAGTGTGCAAGGACCTTTCATATACTTCCACAAGTGGTACTAACTCCATAGCCATTTCCCCTTTCAGGCAGACACCTCCTGTTGTCAGTCACCCCCTGTCTGCAGCCTCTGCCTGAGATTGCAGGCTGAGTGCACGTTTCATGTCACATGATACACTCTCAAGCCTTACACACTGTGATAGGTAAGCAGGCTTCACTTTGTCATTTCTCTCCCTTCACACTGGACTTCCACAGAGCATGGGCATATGCCAAATTAAGTCAAAGTAATCAGGATCATATTTAGTGATTCATCCCTGATTGCCTCAAAGCTGGCCTGTATGAAGAAATGCACTGCTACTATTTCATTAATACAGAAAGATAGGGTCAACCCATAACTCAGATGAAATAAGTATAGCCTGGATAACTGAAGGAGTGTCAAGCTGTGCTCTCAGCTGCAGGTGGCAATCAGAGGAAGCTTCCTGGCTCCATCCAGTATTCTTTCTCAGGTGCAATAACAGCAAACACACAGTAGCAGAATATTCATACAACACGTCTGATGAATTTAAAATAGTAAATGAATTGTTCAGTGTGCTTTCCTTCCTTAAATAATGCTTTTATTTGTCGTTGCACAGATACTCAGTATCCCCATATACTCTCTTTAAATCTATCAGTAACTTTCAGATCTCCAACATGCATATTGTAAAAAAAATGCTTTTATATTCTGCATAAAAACATTGGTCATCTGGTGTGTGTGTGTGTGTGTGGGGGGGGGGGGGACTTGGCCAGTTGCTGGGCAATTTCTTTTAGCTTGTGCCACATGATGGACAATGTTGTAAAAATGCTCTTTTAAAACCTTCCAGGGTAGGTAAATCATGCAACCACGTAGGGAGAAGGTTCCATGATAAGAGATCCTGGTAACTGAAAGAGCGGCAATCAGAAGTGTCAAGATGGTAAGAAGGAAGAACAAGCAGTAAAGTACTGGAATGCAGTACTTAGCTGAGATTGTAAAGTCACAAAATGTCTTTTAACTAAAGACGGCCTAAGTAGTGAAGGGAAAGATGGACTATAACCAAAATCTTGAAAATGATAAGTTGTCTCACTGGAAGCCAGTCTAGGTCATATAGCACTGGAGTGATATGGTGGTAACATGAAGCTCCTGTAAGAACAAGAGCAGCAGAGCTTTGTACAAACCGAAGCTAGGTGTGTGTCAGGTAAGCCAACATACAGAGCATTGTTGCAGTGCAAACATGAGGATACTTATGCATGAAAAATAGTTGAAAGGATACTAGGAGGAATAAGATGCTTGGTATGGCTGATATTCTGAAGGTGGAAGCATATGATGACTTGACAACAATGGAAACATGGCCCTTAAGAGTTAATCTTATTTCAAGAGTCATACTGAGATCATGTACCTTTAGATACAAACATTAGTTTGTCATGCTGACAGAAAACATCAGGGGACAAACCTGGAAGGAAGAATTCCTCAAGGTAGCATATGCCATCAAAGCCAGTCTTTGGGTTGTTGACTTTAAGCTTGTTGCTGAATATCCAATCATGGATAAGTTCCAGGTCATACAAAAGGGAGATAAGGGCTTGCTTGGAGTCCTTTGGTAATGTGAGGTAAAGCTGTTTGCCATCAGTGTAGTAATGATAATGTAAACCTCTTGAATGGATGGTGACCAACTGGGGACCTAGAACAGAGCCTTGAAACACCCCACAAGTGAGAGGGTAAAAGAAAGAGGAAGAGGAATTAATTCCTGAAACCACTCTCTGGGTTGGACCAGATAGGTAGGATGCAAACCGGTTGTGAACCATATCATGGAGACCGTGGTGATGCTCCAAATGGTCCATAAGGTCAAAGTGGTCCACCAAGTCAAATGCACAGCAGTTATCAAGAAGGACCAAAACAGAGCATAAGTGTTGATGCCTTTCAACTAGGAAATAATTAAACAGCCTAACGAATGCTACCTCATTACTATATTGAGCTGTAAAACCAGATTGGAATGGATCAATAATACCATGAGAGATCAGGTGATTCTCCAGCTGATAGCGTACCACCCAGTACTAAAATAAATGAGGCCCTTAATTCCACACTTGACTTTCAAGAGGATAAGGCCAGAGGAAAGGAAGGTCTGAGATAGAATGATAGTTATCAAGATGATCTAGCCCAGCTTTTTTAAGAAGTGGCTGATTAAAACCTCCTTTAGAAAAGAAGGAAAACCACATTCCTTAGGGAGGTGGCAATAATCTTGTAAATCAGTGGACTGATTGTATCAGGGGAAGCCTTCACAAACCTTGAGGCACAAGGGTCCAATGAACAGGTGGTGGCAAGCATACTGGAGATGAGAGCATATAGTTTTTCAGTGTCAGGAATGGCAAACACTTCCCAACTAGAAAAGAAGAAATCCTCCTGTGTTCCAGATGCAGGACATGCTGTAAACAATGATGGTAAAGAAGATCTAATGCAAGCAATGTTATTAAACAAGAAACATCTTTATTACATTATCACTTATGACATAGGCAATCATACATTTATATAAATGAAAACAAACCATATTGACATAATTTTAGTTGCTAATATTATTCATCACTTATAATATATCCACTCACTGTCAGTCAGACATTACATAGATTCATAGGTTCATAGGTTGATACTAGGCTATCTGCCCTAGGGCATTTATAAGCCTAGCCAGAGTGTGTTTGGCTTTTGCCACCCTTTTAGATTAGTTGACTGTGCCTCTGTATAGTAGGTCACAGAAGATAGCCCTTTTGATGTTAGTTTACTGTGCCTCTGTCTAGTAGGGACACAGAAGAGATCCCAGGGGTAAACCTATGATCTCCCATCCACTCGTCAAGATTTCTCTTGAAGAGGGTCATTGAGGGACTCTGCCTAACATGGATTGGGATTTTGTTTCAGAGGGAGGGGAGCCTCTGGGATATGAATCTGTCCCTCCAGCATGTCCTATTTATTTCTGTGCTGAGGTTTAAGTCCCTGGATCATGTAGCTCTAAGGGATTTGGATTTCCTGAGGTGGAGCATGCCCATTAATTCTGGATTGGACATGGCTTTATACGTCAGGCACAGATCGCCTCTGAGTAGGCGGTAAGCAACTGAGTAGAGTTGGAGTTTCTTTAGCCTAATTGCATAGGGCATGTGTTTGAGTCCCTTGATCCTCTTGGTGAGCTACTTTTGGGGTCTTTCCACTTGCTGCAGGTGTCGGGTAAGGTACATCCCAAATGGGGCATTGTATTCAATTATGGGCCTGATGAGTGATGAGTAGAGGGGCACAATGACCTCTCTTGATCTAGATGTGAAACCTTTCATGATAAGGTGTGCTATATAGAAGGTCTTTCTAACCACTTTGGCAACATGATTGTCAAAGGAGAGATTGCTATCTACTTGGGTCCCCAAATCCCTAATTACTTCTTCCGTACTTAATGGATTATCACCTATGTGGTAATTTGTGGGCACTTTGTTTTTCCCAAAGGTGATGACTATGCACTTTTTGGCATTTAGCTTTAGGCAATGGCTCTGGCACCAGTTATCCATCTCTGTGAGACCCTTTTGGAGAATGCTTGTATCAGTCAGTGAGTTGATTATGGCACCCAGTTTGCAGTCATCTGTGAACTTGGTCAGCCATAGTGCTCCCATGTTAGCCTGTACCTCAGAGAAATATATACCGAATAAGAGAGGTCCCAGGACTGAGCCTTGTGGGACGCCACTTGTAACTGGTTTAGAGTCTGACATGGCACCTGCAATTCTGACCATGTGGGTTCTATCCCTGAGCCAGTTTGTAATCCATCTTGTGACACAGGGGTTGATGTTTAAGCTGGTGAGCTTATTTATGATGCCCGAGTGGGGTATTGTGTTGAAGGCTTTTGCGAGGTCCAGGTAGGCTGTGTGGACTACCTTCCCTTCATCTATGGCCTTGATGACTGTTTCAAAGAAGTCAACCAGGTTCAAGAGGCAAGATCTGCCCTTAACAAAGCCAAATTGGGTAGGATCCAGTGTTTGGAGGTCCCCAATGTCTTTGTTTATGAGTTTCGTGATGATACACTCCATAGCTTTGCAGACCAGGCTAGTCAGGCTTATAGGGCGATAGTTTCTGGGGTCCGTTGTGGCACCACCTTTGTGGAGTGGGACCACTGTTGCTGTACGCCATTAATTGGGTACATATCCTGTAGTAAGGCTGAGATTGAACAGTGACTTTATGTGAGGGTTCAGTTCTTCTTGGAGTTCATGTAAGACGCAGCCCGGGACACCGTCTGGTCCCATTGGTGCTGTGTTTTTTGCTTTGGAGAGGGCAGCTCTCACCTGTGCATCTGTGATGTCAGGGAGGCTACACTCTGTTGGGATAGACATTTGCTCTTTTGGGGGGGAAGGGGGGGAGAAGTTTGCACTGAACCTGTCTGCCAGGATGTTGGCAATGTCTGTGGGTTCAGTGTATTTTTTGTAATTTTGAACTAACTCAGAGCATATCTGGGAGTTGCCACCCAGGTTCCTGACATAACTAAAGAAGGCCTTGTGATTATCTTTAGCATCTTGTGCAATTTTTCTTTCGAAGCTGGCCTTAGATGGTTTTATGAAGGATCATAGTTTCTTGCTAGTACTGATCAGAGATGCCTTCCCTTTTTGGGATTTTGCTCTATCATGTAGTAGCTTCCTCCTTCTGTTGTATAACTTATTTATGGCTGGGGTCCACCAGACAGGTCTCCTGCCTTTGGAGGAATGAGTCTTGGTTTTATTTGGGATAGCACAATCCATGCATTCCTGTAGGTGTCCATAGAAAGCATTTGTAAAGGATTCTGCGGTTTGGGCAGTATTTTCCACTGGCCTGGGGGCTTTGAAGAATTCCACCTCGGTTTTGAGAAGTGTGAAGTTTGCTTTTGAGAAATTCTTCACCGTGGTTTCCTTGGCTGGGGGTGGGGACGGGATATGGATGTCCAGTGAGATTAATTTATGGTCAGATGTTACCAATGAGAGGTATACCTCTGGTATGGAACATAGAGTCCCCATGTTGATGATGATCAGGTCCAATATGTTTTCCCCTCTTGTGGGAGTGGTGACCAGTTGTTCTATAGCATTTGAGTTTATAAATTCTAGGAACCGTTGGGCGAGGGTGTTGGGGCTTGAGTAGTGCTCCCAGTTTATGTTTGGGTAGTTGAAGTCACCCAATATAATGGTATTTGGAGAGACCTTCATATTCTCCAGTGTTCTCAGGAAAGCTGAGTGAGGTTCCTGTGTTTGGGAGGGTGGTCTGTAGCAGGCTACAAACTGAAAGGCAGTTTTGCCCACTGTTAGTTGCACATGGATGGTCTCCGATGCTTTGTGCAGTGCCACTAACCTAGAGGTGTGGGTATCTTCGATAAATATGGATACTCCCCCTCCTTTTGTGGTTTGGTCTGAGTTTTGGGGCTGGAAAGCATGGTATGAGGTATAACCTGGTAGTGCTGGGGTGCTTTTGGGAGCCTTGAACCAGGTTTCTGCTACTGCACAGATATCGATATTCTCCATACTGAGGAGAGCCTCGAGTGTGTGCATCTTGAGGTTTAGACTTCTGGCGTTGAGCAGCATTACCCTTAGTTTCTTTTTCTTTGTGTTGTCTATGGACTCATTCATATCCTGCCTTCTTTTAAACCTCATTCCTTGTCTGCATGTATTGTTCCCACAATTTCCATTTTTTATGTAATTTGCTCCTACCCTTCTGTAAAGATCCCGATTCCAGTTGTTTTATCTCTGTTACTATATGTACTACTTTTAGTACTGTTGGTTTAGACTTTGATTTCCATTTTCTAGTAATTGCTTTTTTGGCAGCCACCAAAATTAGACTCAGCAAGGCCTTATTATGTCTAGGCAATTCTGATTCTGTACCCTAGCTCAAAAAATAATTTTTTAGACATACCAATTTGCTAACCCTACAATGACCTAACATTAATGAATAAGAACATGAGCAAGAAGGAAATCAGAAAATTCTTGCAAGAATAATCTGATGTTGCCTGGAGGATGGTAAAGAGAGACAGCCGATAGAAGAACAAAATCCCAAGGCATATTCAAACGTAGACTACGAGTCCTGCAACTGGAACACCAAAGGGATTTTTCTTTTCTAGCTGGGAAAGGTTTGCCATTCTTGATAGATACTCTGCTCCCAATATGAATAGATTTGAAATACTGAAAAATAGAGTACCCAGACAGGATAAGGGCTGAAAGAATAGAACTATAGAATCTAATCAAGTTTCAGTAATGAATGTAATGTTGATAGCAGAAATAATATCAAATAAGGATGCTGTTTTATTACAAATTGAGTATGCATTTAAATATGTGACCTGAACAACATTAGATTGTAATGACCAGGAACTCATCTGCTCAGTAGGAGTAACAGGAACTGCCAGTTGTGTACAGATTCTATCATCAGATCATTTTTTAATAAGGTAACGTTTCCTGATAAGAATAGAAACTGTGTAAATAAACCAGATGGAGAAGGGGCCTAATGGGGCAAGGATGATAACTGCCCCAATGCCTTTTAATAATACCTAAATTAGAGCAATGCTCAGAATTTAAAGAGAGAGTTTAGATTTAACAAATGGATGATAAGCCAATAACTCTCTCCTAGAGTATAATTCAGTCATGTTCCGTGGTGGTGGCGCTGCGGTAGCGTTGTCGCCTCACAGTAAGACACTGTCCGGTTCGATTCTCAGCTAGAACATCTTCTGTGTGGAGACATGCATGAATGGGCATATCTTCGTTGAAGGTTGTGCATCAGGGCTGGTAACTCGGCACGTAAAAATCAACTACCAAACATTAGTGGACCGGAGTTCCGCTGTGGCGACCCCTAAACGGGAGAAGCCGAAAGACACAACAAGAGTATAATACAGTCATACTAGTATTAGTGAACATAAAAAAAAGAATAAAAATAGTAGAATGGAATAGTTAATCATAAAATATAGGAAGCAATAAAATAAATAATATAATAGTATTTTAATCAGGACTGATTTTATCAACAAAGTATCAAAAGCAAGCTACAATAGTCCAGATAATAAAATCGGTACTAAAATAGTCTAACTGCAAACAGTTGTTTACTTTCTAACGTCTCTGGACAATCCACAAAAAGGAGGCCAGGACAGAACCAATTCATCAGCAAAATAAATGAGGTAGTGAATGTTTGCATCAATACTAAAATTAATCAGGCCCTTAACTTCACAAGCTGACTTTTAAGGAGAAGACCAGAGTGGCAGTCCATAAATAAGACAGCAACATCCAGGAATAGAAGAACACAAGAATTCATAAACATACACAAATGATGGTCCAGATAGCAGTTAACATAACAAAATCAGTGACTCCAAATGACAGGTCAGAGCTCAAAAGTGCATCCAAGTATCCTTCGAAAGCAATGGAAGCCACAGCAGCCCAGATAGAAACAGAGGCAAAATCAGAAAACAACAGTGAAAGCTGAAGTTACAGGTGCCACTGAAGGTCAAACACAAACCACAAGCAGTCTGGTCCAGCCACCAGTCAGGAAACTCAAAACACTACAGCCATCACACCACTGGTATTGAACCCCCCCAGAAAAGCAGCAGCACAGTCAGTCATACAGACTCAGGCACCAGAGATATTCAAAGTCATGTCAGGTAAGAGCAAACCCCATGCCTGGAAGAAAATAGTAAAAAATTGTGCAGCACCAGTGGGTAAATGCTTGATGGTCTTGGTGGTCTTAAAGTGCAAACAAATAAGTACGAGAGTAAACAATGTCTCATTGGCAGCCAGCTTGCCATCATATTCATTACTAAAGGTTAGTGCAATCTTTGGTAAAGGAGCAGTAACTCTTGAAGAGGGCAATGATATGCCTGCCATGTTACCCATGTCTGACAATGCTACCATGACCACAGAATGTGCCATATTGTGGCAGCTATTATTATCTGGCTCAGACATTTCCCTGGAATCAGGCATGTCAATATCCACAGTGGAGGACTCTGAAACTGAAGCACCTGATATAAACAGACAAACATACCTAACTACATAAGTGCTGCTGTGTAACAGTCACAGAGGCCATTAAGGTTACAGCTATAAAACAGAATGACATGCATAGGCCACACACCTTACGAAAGCTGATGTTGCATCTTGAGCCCCAAAGTGCCTGTAAGAACAAAGTAACCATACTGAGGATGGTTATTACTTTATTATATATATATATATATATATATATATATATATATATATATATATATATATATATATATATATATATATATATATATATATATATATATATATACATACAAGATAATACCCACCTGGGGCATTGCCACTGATTCAGTAGTGCTTGGCTGAACTTCCACACCAATGTTAAGTCTTCCAATAGGCATAAGGAAGCTGTCATGCCCCCAGACAGAAATGCTAGGAACTCCTCAGTATTGGATAGGAATTTATTTCTAGTTGAACTTTCATCTGTAGACCTCTGCTGTGTGAACATGTAGTGTAGTCATTATATGGCGTAAGCATATGTTTATTGCAAATTTTATAACAGAGGATCATGGGTAGGTGGTGCTAAACATAGAAAGTAAAAACTGTATGTATTCTACAACTCCAGGAGTGTGGCACACACTGTGGCATACTACATACAGATATAACAAAGGACATAAATTGAAAGGAATTAATTAAATTTTAGTAATTAATACTGTTTGAGAAAAAAAGAATAGAATGACTCAGGCAGTTAATTCCTTCATCAAAGAACAAAGATCAGATATAGTATGCATGCACGATTCTAGACTTGCAGATAAAGTAGATTAAGAAAATAGAAGGATAAGATTTTTTTCATAATAAGAGGTACTGTGGTATGTTGGGTAAGACAACAAGTTAACCTTCTATCTTGGGAGTATTTAATGAAGATAGAGTATCATTCATTCTCAAGACGACCATGAAAAGTTATAACATGGTTAATACTTGTTTGGCTGTAGGCATGAGAAAAGAGTTGAGGTAAGAGAAAGTGCAAAATAAAGAAATAATAGCATAGACTGGTGATTCTAACTAAGACTTAAGGAAGATCAGGAAAAACAAAGACTACAGAATGTTAAAATTTATCAGAAGGGTATGGAAGCAGTTCCGTGGCAGGGCTAGCCACCCAGCATTGTGAGCATTGTCTGTACGCGATGGTCACAGTGAATGATATGACACCCCAAACTCATGTACAAAATCAGAAAAAGGGGTTGATGATAATTATAAATTATAGAAGCAGGTGCAAACTATCGTAAAGGCTACAGAATAAAAGAGAATGATCGCACTATTGTTTCACAAACTATTGTTGTAAACTTCCGAATGGATTTCCATGTCATGTCATTTTAATAGTCAATAAAGATAAGAAATAACTAATATTAAGAATATATGTCTGTAAGCTAGATAGCAAACTTATGTTTCAGGAAGTGTACAAAATATTTGGGGAAATATTAAGGAATGTGCAGATAGACATCAGCATTTTTAGGATTCTCGGTTTGAATTGTGGGTTTCTTTAAAACTCAGACCTCAAAGAAAATCTTTGCCTAAAAAGATGAAAAAAGTAGAAGAGGAAGTTAATAGATATAGCTAGAGAGTAGCTGAATGAAAATTTGGAGTGAAATAACTCATGGGAAGTTCAAGGCAAGGAAAGGAACCGTTTAGAAAAGGAAACCGAGAATCTGCTCGGACTGTGGATGGTAAACGTATGCCTCAGTTGCTAGAAATTAAGAAATATGTATTTTTCTGGGCAGCAAAAAGAAACAAAATATTTAGAGGATTAAATAATTACTGAGTAAAGTAACAAATTACATCAGAAGATGAACTGATGATGACTGGGCCAAATTATATGAAATATAAATGTAGCAAAGTGGAGAATTCAGATTTTTATAACATAGAGTGCAAAATAGAAAGAAATAAGAGTAAAGGAATTAAGAGTCAATTAAGACAAGTATTAAAATAGTTAAATTACATGGAGTTTGTTTGTTTGTGTTTGTGTCTTTCGGCTTTTCCTGGTTAGGGGTCGCCACAGTGGAACTCCGGTCCGCTAATGATTGGTAGTGGATTTTTACGTACCGGGTTACCAGCCCTGACGCACAACCTTCAACTAAAGCACGCCCCATTCACGTATATAGGTTCATAGGTTCATAGGTTCATACTAGGCTATCTGCCCTAGGGCATTTATAAGCCTAGCCAGAATGTGTTTGGCTTTCGCCACCCATTTTAAATTTATTTTGCTATGCCCTTTTTCGAGGTTAGTATACTGTGCCTCTGTCTAACAGTGACACAGAAGTGATACCCGGGGTAAACCTATGATCTCCCATCCACTCATCAAGATTCCTCTTGAAGAGAGTCAATGAGGGACTCTGCCTAACCTGGACTGGGATTTTATTACAGAGTGAAGGGAGCCTCTGGGTTATGAATCTGTCCCTCCAGCATGTCCTATTTATTTCAGTGCTGAGGTTCAAGTCTCTCGAGCATGTAGCTCGATGGGATTTGGATTTTCTGAGGTGCAGCATGTCCATTAAGGGTTGGACATGGCTTTATACGTCAGGCACAGATCGCCTCTGAACAGGCGGTATGCCACTGAGTAGAGCTGGAGTTTCTTTAACCGGGCAGCATATGGCATCTGTTTGAGCCCTTTGATCCTCTTGGTGAGGTACTTTTGGGGTCTTTCCAGTTGCTGCAGGTGTCTGGTAAGGTACATCCCAAAAGGGGCATTGTACTCAATTATGGGCCTGATGGATGAGTAAAGAGGCACGATGACGTCCCCTGATCTAGATGTGAATCCCTTCATGATTAGGTGGGCTATATAAAATGTTTTTCTAACCACTTTGGCCATGTGGTTGTCAAATGAGAGATTGCTATCAACTTGGGTCCCCAGGTCCCTAATTACTTCTTCTGTACTTAATGGATTACCACCTATGTGGTAATTTGTGGGCACTTTGTTTTTGCCAAAGGGGATGACTATACACTTTTGGCATTTAGCTTGAGGCCATGGCTCTGGCACCAGTTGTCTGTTTCTATGAGGCCCTTTTGGAGGATGCTTGTGTCAGCTGGAGAGTCGATTATGGCCCAGTTTGCAGTCATCTGCGAACTTGGTCAGCCACAGTCCTTCTGTGTTGGCCTGTACCTCCGAGAAATATATACCGAACAAGAGAGGTCCCAGGACTGAGCCTTGTGGGACACCACTTGTAACTGGTTTGGAGTCTGACATGGCTCCAGCAATTCTAACCATGTGGGTTCTGTCCTTGAGCCAATTTGCAATCCATCTAGTGACATAGGGGTTTATATTTAAGCTGGTGAGCTTATCTATAATGCCCGAGTGGGGTATTGTATCGAAGGCTTTTGCGAGGTCCAGGTGGGCTGTGTGGACCACCTTCCCCTCATCAATGGCCTTGGTGACTGTTTCAAAGAAATCAACCAGGTTTAAGAGGCAGGATCTGCCCTTAACATAGCCGAACTGGGTAGGATCCAGTGTCTGTAGGTCCCAATATCTTTATTTATGAGGTCCATGATGATCCTTTCCATAGCTTTGCAGACCAAGCTAGTCAGGCTTATGGGGCGATAGTTTCCAGGATCCGTTGAGGCACCACCTTTATGGAGAGGGACCACTGTTGCTGTACGCCACTCTTTGGGCACATATCCTGTAGTAAGGCTGAGATTGAACAGTAGTTTTATGTTTGGGTTTAGCACTTTTTGGAGTTCATGTAGGACGCAGCCCAGGACACCGTCTGGTCCCATTGATGCTGTGTTTTTTGCTTTGGAGAGGGCGGCTCTTGCCTGAACATCTGAGATGTCAGGGGGGCAGCACTCTGCTGGGATAGATATTTGCCCTTTTGGTGGGGGGGGGGGAGTTTGCGCTGAACCTGTCAGCTAGGATGTTGGCAATGTCTGTGGGTTCGGTGTATATTTTGTCATTTTGGACTAATTCTGAGCATATCTGGGAATTACCACCCAGGTTCCTAACATAACTAAAGAAAGCCTTGTGATTATCCTTAGTGTCCTGTGCAATTTTTCTCTCGAAGCTGGCCTTAGACAATTTTATGTGTGCCCATAGTTTTTTGCTAATACTGATCAGTGATGCCTTCCCTTTTTGGGATTTTGCTCTATCATTTAGTAGCTTCCTCCTTCTATTGTATAGTTTGTTTATGGCTAGGGTCCACCAGATAGGACGTCTGCCTTTGGAGGATTGGGTCTTGGTTTTATTTGGGATCGCATGATCCATGCATTCCTGAAGGTGTGCATAGAATGCGTTTATAAAGGATTCTGCAGTCTGGGCCGTATTTTCCACAGGCCCGGGGGCTTTGAAGGATTCCACCTCAGTTTTGAGGAGTGTGAAATTTGCTTTAGATAAGTTTTTCACTATGGTTTTCTGGGCAGGGGGTGGGATCGGGATGTGAATATCCAGTGAGATTAGTTTATGGTCTGATCTTACCAGTGAGGGATACACTTCTGGTCTGGAGCATAGAGTCCCCATGTTGGTGATGATCAGGTCCAGTATGTTTTACCCTCTTGTGGGTGTGGTAGCAAGTTGTTCCATAGCATTTGAGTTTATAAATTCTAGGAACCTTTGGGCTAGGGTGTTGGAGCTAGAGTAATGCTCCCAGTCTATGTTTGGGTAGTTGAAGTCACCCAATATAATGGTGTTTGGAGAGACCTTCATATTTTCCAGTGTTCTCAGGAAGGCCAAGTGGGGTTCCTGGGTTTGGGAGGGTGGTCTGAAGCAGGCTATAAACTGGAAGGCAGTTTTACCCACTGTTAGTTGCACATGGATAGTCTCTGATGCTTCGTGCTTTGCCACCAACCTGGAGGTGTGGGTATCTTTGATGAATATCGATACTCCCCCTCCTTTTGTGGTTCGGTCCAAGTTTTGGGGCCGAAAAGCATGGTATGAGGTATAACCTGGTAGTGCTGGGGTGCTCTCGGGAGCCCTGAACCAGGTTTCTGTTACTGCACAGATATCGATGTTCTCCATGCTAAGGAGAGTTTCGAGCGCATGCACCTTGAGGTTTATACTTCTGGCGTTGAGTAGCATTACTCTTAGTTTCTTATCCCTTGTGATACCTATGGAGGTGGGATTGTCTTTTGAGCCTTGCCTAAAAAAGGCACTATGGGGGTAGCAAGAGCCTTTGCCAATATCCGAAAGCCCAGGGGTGACAGGTGCAAGCCATCCCTAGTGAAGCATCATGGCTTGTCGAGCATATCATCCCAAGCTGACACGCATTGGATCCCCTTTGAATGACACCAGTACTTAAGCCAATTGTTGAAATTGATCATCTTGTCTTCATACTGTGGCATCATTCTTGGGGTAAGATGCTACTCAAGGTCAGGGTCATATCGGCCTGGGCTACATGCTCAGAGAGCTCCTTTATGTCTCTTTTCATGTAGTCCAGGGAGGTACGTCTCAAGTCATTCACACCAGCATGGACAATGACTGAGTCATATTTGTACTTGCCTTGGAGTGACCTGAGTGCTTGTGTTATGTGGAGGATCCTAGCGCCCGACAGGCTGTTCACCGTGACCCTCTCCTTGTTCAGCCTGGTGAGCGGGACGTCAGTGTGCCTGACGATAGAGTCACCTATTATAAGTGTATCAGGTGTGTTGTTTAGTCTTAAGGGCTGTGACTGTTCGGCACACTGGCTTTGTGAGATATGTGTTGCACGTGTTTTGTTTTGGGGTAGCGGCTGCTTGGGTGTCTGCTTTGGAGGTCTCTGCTGCTTCGGCAGATCTTTATTTAGAGCCTCTGAGTATGTTTTTGTGTGATTATGTGTTTGGTTTGCTGTTGTGGTAGGTCTATGTGAGACTGGAATTGTAGTGAGTGTGGTTTCCTTCTCCTCCTGTCTGGTTATGTCAGTACTGAGTTGAGAGAGCTTAGCCTCCAGTTTGGCTATATGGTTGCATCTCTCACATGTGTTAGAATTTGTTGGGAGGAGGAGAGGGTTGTCTGTGTACATGAGGCAGTTGTAACATTGCCTCAAGATTCCCAGATTCACCAGCTGGACCGGAGAGGAGTTTGACAACTCACCTTTGGACATGCTAGAATAATATTCGGAATTCCTTAATAATTGAAAACCAGGGCCAGTGGGGAGTGAGGGTGTAGTGCTTTTAATTTTTAGTGCTGACTTATATAATTGCTTTAGTGAGCAAGTGCCAGGTAACTTAAGTGCAATGTGTTACAGGTAACTTAAATGCAAAAACGACAAACAGTAACTTTCTTTCAAGTGAAACAAGGAAATAAGTACAGTAAGCAATGCAGATATCACTAGTGATCCACAGAAGCGCTGAGAAGCCACGTATTAGGTGGAATTAGCGTTCCAGGGAAATAACAAGCGAACAAACAAGCATATAAACAAAGCTAGATTCAGCAGGCCTGGATCTAGTCTATGCTACAGCAAACAAGGTGTACCAATTTCAGTAAGATACAGTTCAAATATTCAGGCACTATAAACCTTTAACCAGAAATTCCCAGCTCAGAAGGGCAGAGTCCAGCCTCTTCTCCCACAAGAGTGCAGACCACAAACCTTCTTAATGTAAAATAACTGGCCTGAAGCCCAAGTGCTTAAACCAGAACTAATACACTTTAAGAATAACAGACACTGGGCTCTCAATCAGCAGTTCCCAACTTAGAAGGATGAAAGCTACCTGTCCTGCCACCACAGTGCATGCCACAAACCTTCCTAATGTATAACAACTGGTCTGAAGCCCAAGTGCTTAATCCAAAAGACTTAGAATGATAGCTACACTTTAATCAAGTTACTACCAAGCAGTAATAAATACAATTGAATACTTTAGAGAATGCCTGGATTAGTGCTCAAGTTACACAAACAAAGCTAGATCCAGCAGGCCTGAATCCAGTCTATGCCACAGCAAACAAGGCACACCAACTTCAGTAAGAAGCAGTTCAGATATGCATGCACTATAAGCCTTTAACCAGAAATTCCCAGCTCAGAAGGGCAGAGTCCAGCCTCTCCTCCCACAAGAGTGCAGACCACGAACCCTCTTAATGCAAAATAACTGGCCTGAAAGCCCAAGTGCTTAAACCAGAATTAATACACTTTTAGAATAACAGGCACTGAGCCCTCAAATCAGCAGTTCCCAACCTAGAAGGATGTAAGCTACCTGTTCTGCCACTACAGTGCAGACCACAAACCCTCCCAGTGCAAAACAACTGGTCCGAAGCCCAAGTGTTTAAACCAAAAGGCTTAGAATGAGTTACACCAAGCAGTAATAAATACAATTGAGTACTTTTAAGATGATGCAAAAGTAAAAAAGTAGGTAGAAACACAAGTACAGTAAAAGCAGATGAAATTTTTTTTTTTTTTTTTTTTTTGAATAAGTGCTGAGATCAAAGAAACAGATTTGAGTGCTGAAACTAGAAAACTGGCTAGTTATAAGAGAAAAAAACTAAGCTAGAAGGCTTCTCTCCAACACAGAAGGGCTTGGGGGCTCAGAAGCCTACAAATAGTCTATACCACTTAACAGGAAAGGCAGGAAACAAGCTTAATTTTTTTTTTCTGTTTCCCAGATGCTCTCTTTGTACACAGTAGGAGTGCCTGAAATCAGAATATGATCTCACTGCACTCAGTTGAGTGAGCAAATGAGATGGGCCCAGAAGGAGTATCCAAACACAAATTTACAATAGGGGCGGGCAGTTGCAAGGCCACTAAGATTAACACCAAAACAAAAACAGGGAGGGTGGGTGCAACTAACTGAAGAGCAGAGTGAAAACTTCCAGTTCATTTAATATTCCTTCCACACACAGTTAAAATCAATTTAAATACTGTATTTTTTGAAAAAAAAAAGTGCAGATAAAGGTACTTAAATTCTCTTATACGTCCAGTTGAATACAGCAAGTCCTTAGCCGGCCAAAGCTGAGGTTTTTAAATGAATGATATTTTCATTTAGAATGGGAAAATTAAAATAGTGTGCTTACAGAATGGTTACTGAATGCTAAAAGAGATTAATATAAGCATATAGGAACTGTGAAGTTTACAAAAAAGGGAAAGAGAAAGCAAGTAAGACCTTGGGAAACTAATTAACGAGTAACAATTATAAGCTGCTAACAAGACTAGTTCAATGTATATTAATAACTACTTTTAAAATGTTTTATTCAGAAAGTAAATTATGTAGGAACTAGTGATGGTAATAATATTTTTTTATTGTTTTGGGAGATTAGCAATGAATAAAGAGGAAAGAAGACATTTTAATCAGGACAGATTTAGAAAAAAATAAATGATTCTTTAAAATAGAGATGCTAAAATATTTATATAAAATGCATACAGAAAGAAATATTTTAGAATGTATTCAAGAAATTCATAGCAATTCATATATCAAACCAATGGTAATTTTTAAATATATTAAGTAAAATATCGAGAGGTATTCAGTGATGGAGTCCATTCAATAATTTTTTGTTCATAATATAAAGTAATACAAGTTTGTGACATTTACAAGAATGTAAATGGAACCTGCATCATATACATGATATTACTAGACCATATTTTTAAACATTTTTTATTAAACATAACCTTTTTAAAAGGTGATATAGGTATTTATACATTAATAGAAAACTATGCCATAATTTTTGGCCAGGATTCATAGAAATGCACTGCAATTCTGAACAAAACATGTGCAGCTTAATGGCACTGCATCCTAAAAGGAAATAATGTCATGCATGACTTATGGACAGTTAGCATGTATGTAAGTTGACCTATCTGTGCTGTGTAACCATGCAGGAAGAGAAAGCCATGTTGTGAAATAAGCACATAAATGTGCAAGAAGAAATCTACAGGGTGGCCACATTCTACATAGCATGAGCTCTCAAAAAAGAAAATGTTTACTCAGACTGATATATATCATAATATAAAGTAGTGCTTATAGCAAGCAGGCTGAGCATGTTACTATGTCCATCTTCTGGATGGCACGTCATACTGCAGACTACTATGTAGCCATATATACATGTAGCTGTACTACTGTGGTGTCCCTATGTGGTCATCAGTTGGAGTCATAAAAGTTTAGGAAAGGAGTGTACAGGAAACGTTGGAAATGGGGAAGATCATGCAGGAGGTCATATATAGTGTCAACATATACAGTGTGCAGTGTGCAGACTTGGGGAAAGAGGTGAACATTTTTGGGGATAGGGTTATTTTTCAGAGAGAAGGAAAGAGAGGAATGGGCAAAAGGGAAAACATGGGGTATGAAAGGTATTAGGCTAGTATGTAGGATAGACAGACAGACACAGAACAGCACAGACAAATGGAGTGGAAGTGCACACAATAGGATGGGCAGACAGTGGAGGGTCAGAGAAAAACAAAGTAAAGAAAAATGGAGATGGAAAGAGATGGGCAACATGCAGAGTATGGGGCAGGATACATGGCTAAAGGTAGGGTGGGGTACACTGCTTTGTCATCTCCATCCCAGCACAGAGTGACATTACAAGGCTCCATTATTATGTGAAAAATGAGAGTGGACAGTGGTATTGCACCACATCTTCTACTGATGGACAGTGGTACGGACTGATCAGTCAAGTGAATCTGCCATTCACTCCAGGAGGCTGTTCACATGGATCATATGTTTACCCACTGCTTCCTGCAACGCAGCATCCCACATGTACTCCAGCTGTAGTTGGATCACCTCAGTCAATGAAGGTGGGCTACCTGCCAGGGAGGAGTCATTATCTCCCTCCACCATGACACTTCCTGTCTTATCACACTCATTAACATCGGCAACAATGTTAGCAGGGGATGGACATGATGGAGGTGCATGCAGAGAAAATCTTCCATTCAGACTTGCAATAGGGAATCAAGATGGGAGGGTAGTTGTAATTGAATATTTCAAAAGTAGACTGAAGAATCTAAGACATATTAGCTGTTGTGAAGAAAATTAACCATGGCTGTCTGCAAGACTGCCTCCTGTGGAAGGTCACACTAATTACATCACATTCTGTTCATGCTGAAAAAGAAAAGGCACATCAGAGGACTGTGATAATTGTAAGATGAGGTTACTAGAAAAACGTGAAATCATATAAATATTTCCAATTAGCTGTGTGACAGGTAGCCAGGCAAGTCAGTGACTTTTACAGACAGCTCTGTGGAGGGATGTTGTCCTGATTGTGACCCAGGTGACTGGGTGTTGATAAGTGGCCCCAGTACTGGTATATCTAGGAAGTAATGAAGGGATGTTGTGCACCTGCCTCTCCTGTGGGGTGGCAGGGGTTAGAACACATTTAGGAGCACTGTGTCTAGTGTGATTTCCTCAATGGAGACAGGGAAAACCCCCATGCATGCTGTGCAGGTATGGGCATGTCTGCTTGGAGAAAGCATCCCTTGTGAAAGTGAGAGGATGTCCTTTGTGTACAACCCATTACAAACTTCTCCCTGTGCCTTGCTAGGTGTGTGCAGCTAGGGCTTGGGAGAAAAATCAAAAAAAACAAAAAAAACAAACCACCCCTCATGGCTGACTAATGATGGCCCTCTCCTGGTCAACTCTCACCCAAGTAATGGGGAATGAATGGATCAATTGGCTGGGAGAGACAGATAATTACCAAATAGTGGGAGCAAATTGAGCTAAAATAAGGAGAGAGAAGGAAAAAGTGTGTGGCAGTCTGGGGAGCTATTGCAAATGTCATTAAAGAACGGTGTAAACCATTTGCAGTAACAGTGGCTCTAATCCTTTCTCTTGCTTGCACCTCATGAATGATGACCAAGAAATGATGTAGAGGTATCAGCAGCTTAAGAAATATGGATTCCATGTTAAATGTGATGTACTAAACAGCAAGATAATGCACACTGCTTATGAATATCTAAGGTAGCTAGCACAGATGTTCCCAAATTAAATGAATCTGAAGAGGTTCACTCTCTAGATAGAGAGAGAATCTAACCAGAATGGCACTGTTTTCTTCATATTCCCAGATGAATATGCTTAACTTCCATCATGTCAGAGTCCTTCATCATCCCAAAGAATAGTCTTTAGTATCAGACACCACAGAAACAATACTATATAGAATAGGCAAAAGAGGCATTCATTTATACTGCCAGAAGAATGGTATATCATGTTTGTACCACTGAGTTATATTTTAAAACAGAAACAAGATGGTAAGATTATGTCTGGCTGTGTAGAACAGAGAAAGGAAACTTTTACCATGTGCCATGTGCTCCACGGTTGAGTAGTGGTTCTAGTGCTGTAAAAACTGGATAGGGTGGGAATGAGTGGCAGGATCAGCTTGCCCATTCTGTGTTCCAGTGAAAGAACAGGCTTGATAAACAAGCCACTGACCATGGGACATAGGCTTGGAATCCCAAGCTTGTGGCAGTAGCCCTCAAGGATGTGTGTGTGAGAGCATGCACACATCAGGGGAGGGCATAAGATTCCTTGTTGTGATGCATTGTTTACATCACCACCAAGGAAGGGATTAGGATGGGCTTAGGGAGAGGAAAACATGGCACCTAAATCTATGACATTATGATGCAAGTTACTGATTAGATGGAGTGCCTAATGATGATAATAAGATAGGTCACCTGGCAGGGTCCAGGCCTAGGGATAAGTCTTCTCGCTCAGCATATGGAATGGGATGCCCTTGATTATGTCTGAAATAAAAATAATTATGTCCTTTGAATTCTGGTCATGGAGGTGGGGGGAGGGGTTGCACATTTCTTGGCTGCTAGCTGTAGCAGAAGCAGATGTATAACTAAAGAGGCAGCAAAATGGCTGCTTGTATCACAGCTTTCTCTGGGTAGCTTTCAGCACAAGCTGGGGTGAGATTCCTGTGCAGGGGAATGAATAGGTATGTCTGATTGGTGGGAGGCTTGGAAGTTGGCAGGCACGTTGTCAGAAGTGTCTAGAAATATGATTACTTCTAGTTACATCAAAACCTGTGACAGGCAAAGATCCTATATTATGGGCAAGGTGGCAAAAAATGCATCTAGAAAAATAAGATTATCTCTAGTAGTTAGAACAAAGCCTGAACAATTGCAAAGGTATGATTCTGTCAGTCAAGCTTTAATTATGGTATTATTGAGACAGATAATTCCCTGAAGATGACAGGTTCAACTTTGAATAAATACCTTATAATATTTATAACCCCTTCTCTGAGAGGGTTCCTGGGAGGCAAACTTAAAGGAAAAGATAGACAATGCATTCCACTTATGTGTGAATTGACAACATACATAGTGCTGGAATTGAAAAACTAGCCAGTTGAAATCATGCACCCATTTATTCATTCTAGGTTAATCTTTATCAAATTATAATTGACAGAAATGTTGTTGGTGACAGCTAAAATCATGCACATGTGGAAAAAATGGCTCTTCATAATAAAGCCAGAAACAAATCTGAAAGAATAGAGTTTGAACTGATCAAAGTCAGTATTGTAGCATTTTTGTTGTGAAAAGACAGTTCTGCAATATAAGGGACTCTAGTGCAATGCCTTAGTGTTGTATGCCAACAGTTCCAATGGGATGCAGACAAGTGCAAGTTGGTAGCAGAAATAAATAACAATGAAAATCCTGGCTAATATGAGATTTGATGAAGAAAAAACAAATGATGAAACATTTAAAAATAAAATAACAGGTCATGTATCTGCATAAAGAAGACTGGTAGATACAGAAGTGCTTCAAATTGCCGTGGTGGTGGTGGTTAATTGCGAAAATGTTCAAATACAAACACTGGAACAAGGAAAAACTGTGTAAGATACAATGCTTAAAAAATGCCTGCACAGTTTGTATACTAATTAAAAAGTAGCTTTTTGTAAAACAAGCATCTACACATATGTGAGATAAACTGATTGGAAACCTAGTTAAAACTCCCCTTGGTAAATGGAAGCCACAAATGGTTTGAATGAGAAGATAAGAAGGAAATATGTGGGACACACATCGTGTCGGAGAACAGATAGATTTAATACCCACAAAATGGAAATAACTCTTACAATAATTTTTGTCAGATATGGTCTTTTGTCAGGCCATTTTATTTGTCTTGAACTTTAAAATATATATTTTTTCTAATTCACCCCTCCCCTCCCCTTCTTGCCAACCATTGAGCCTCTTCCTACTGGACTCAAACCTATTCCTCTCATAGTGGATTCACCCCAGATCCAGTAATTCGCTATATATTTATATTTTCTTCACTGTTGTGTGACTGTGGAGTTAGTGTATTTAAATAAGGGTTTGCCTTAACATGGGGTGATGTATGGAGGGCTTGCCTCTGCAAAAAGCAATGTTTTATGGCATGTTTGATTTTTCACTCAAATGTGGTTTTATGAATTGAGTTTCCTCCCTCAAGCAAGTTTTCAGTCAAATTGTTTAGTTAATTTTGATTCAGTGAAGTGTGACTCAGTCAAACTAAATAACACTGCTGTGTGTGTAGTGTGTGTGTATATTATATGTGAATGTGTGTGTGTGTGTGTGTCTATAAATATATATGTGTGTGTGTGTGTATAGATAGAGAGAAAGAGATAGATATATGTATATATATATATATATGTTTGTGTGTGTGTGTGTATATATATATATATATATATATATATATATATATATATATATATATATATATATATACACACATGATTATTTTTAATTTGATCAAAAACACAGGAATTTTTATTTATTTTATTTAACGTTTGTTGACCAGGAAACTCCGACTAGGTTCCACAGAGCCTGCTTTCAGCGGAGGCCCGGGGAGAAATGCTCCAGGTGCATGTCTTTGGAATTAGAATGTATATTAGTGTCAATCATTATTTGTTCCTTGCTAATGCCCACTGTTATGTTGCACCTCCGTGACTAGAAGCTTGTACAGGTGTGCTACCAGTAATTCAGTGTATGAAGAGCATTCTCTTTTTTCAGTGGTTGTGTAACTGCGGTGTTAGTGCATTTATGATGGAGGTCCAAGGGGGCTTGCCCCCTTCAAAACAACTTTTAGAGATCTATTTAGTGTATGTCACATTTTCAATAAAATGTTTTTGATCAAACGTGCCACTATTTTTTCAGATGAAAATATCCTTTAGCTGAAGTAATCCACATACATGTCAAATGGTCATGAAGATGGCATTTCTACCTTTTTATGTAAAAAGCTGCTTTTTTGTCATTGTGGTATAATGGATATTTAATTGCTAAGAGAATGATATAGTTGTGTAAAAATGTTGCACTGAGAAAATGCCGTATTGCTGTGCAAATACTGTTTAATTTGAGCTGCTATGTATACATCACATTCTGAAATAAAGCAAGCAACAGGGAACATGTATCAGCAGAGACCACTGTAGATCTGAGATCTGGCAAAACAGTTAAAAGGAAAGGATTCAGCTCAGTAGAGGAGAGACATTTGCCTGTTGATATAAAGGAAATGTTATCTGGAAGAGACAATTGCCTTTCAGTATTAATGGAACATTTAGGCAGGACTGTGGACTCTTGATGGTTACCAACCAGAAAGCCTACTGGAAGAGCATTTGCCTCTCAGAAGTAAAGCGAGTATATGACCAAGTGTAGGGACTCTTGGAAATTGTCAGCAGGGCAGTTTACAGGAAGACACTTGTGGATCTATTGTTAGATTACCTAAAGTTTGCTTGAAATTACTTTGAACATTTATTGGTTGTGAAATCAGAATTGTAAGACTTTATATTATTTTAGAGACTTTTGTACTATAAAAGTAAGCTTGCTTTCATTTCATCTTTATGGTTCACTGTAAATAAAGTGCACGGAAGTTGAGGTCCTATCTTCAGACTTTCTGTGCATGTTACCTAGTACAGTGGTGGAGAATGCATGCAGAATCTGGTCATTATACAGCTGATTTCATTTTACATAATGAAGGAACCCTGCCTGAAACCTTGAGAACTGGAAGGGTGAGATTGAGTGACCCATGTCTGCCCATGACCCATGAGACTAGAGAGGGGATCATGCTCAGGCACACTTTCACAGTTGATCCCTGATAGAAATTGGGAACCCATTGACTGTGTTGTCTACAAGGGGCAATTATTTGGCTGAATTGCAAGAGACATGGATGCTATGCTGTGATCCAATTGCATGCCAATCCCTTGGATAGTACATGCGCGAGAAGAGGCGAGGTTAGGCCTTAAGGAAAAAGAACTCCCTTTTGTGTCTCAATGTCTTAATCTCTTCACTGACTCTGAACATGGACAGAGTTAGTTTAAGGTGGAAAAGGCAGATTTAGTAAATCCAGTTAATGAGATGAGGGACTGAGGTGTACCAGGTGGTCATCTAAGGGGAAGTCAACACCCCTGTAAAGGATTTGTCATTATATCAAATTACAATGCAGCCTGCAAGTGCATCTATACTTTTTGGTTTATTTCCTAAACTTGAAGAGAGAGAGAGTCATCATCTTGTGTGTGAACAAACTGTTATCCTTTTGGTTTATCAAAATGGAAAAACATCTTGAAATTTTGCTGCAGAAAAGCATGAAAATGAATCAGTGCAGAATGACCTTTCAAGGAAAGAGTAAGGTAACTGATGAACAGTTAGTCTCCAGAAACAAGGGATTGATAAATTAGTTGTGCTTAAGGAATACTACTAGATAATGAAATATTGTTTAGAAGTGAACAGAATGAGTCTGTAATTGGAAGTTTGCAGATGCGTGTAACTTTTCAAATCATGCCAGTAAATAAAATGTTGTAAATGTGGGAAGGAGGGGCATATTACTAAGAATTTTTCTGATGCTGTACCTTAAAAAAATGTGACAGTTAACTGAGCTGCTAGCAATGAAAATCTAAATGCTGCCTCTCCTAAAATGTGATTACCAAGCAGCATATTCCAATGACGTTATCCTAATGGAATATGTCACAGTATTACTGTGACATCCAGCCGAGTGATGTAATCATGACATTACAAAATGGGTGGAATGTGGGCGGGAGATGGTGGGATGGGCGGGATTACTGATGACATGAGGGACGTGGCTTTACTCCGGTTTTAGCCACGACGAAAGGTGGCAACCCTACACAGTATTAAAGCATAGTAAATCAGCCGAAAGCAGGCAGCAGGAATGGGAAAAGAGGGCATTCCCTACCAAGTGATGTCATTGTGACATCACAAAATGGGCAGAATGTGGGTGGGAGAGGGGGTGGGATGAGCGGGGTTACGGATGACGTGAGTGGCGTGGCTTTACTCCAGTTTTAGCCACAACGAAATGTGGCAACCCTACACAGTATTAGTAGAAGAGTAAAATCAGCATACTTAATATGTGACACTACTAAGTTACCGAGCGTACAATATTGTTATATACTAAGTTATTTAAAAGTAACATATTTGTGGGTACTAACTTAGCTAAATGAGCAGTATTGGTGGATGGGAACAAATTAAAAGGATTACTAGATTCTGGGTGCATGATCACATATATTAATGAACTTTATGCCTGCAAGCATAAACTCTATGATACAAGTAAGGTGGAACCATTACGTATTCATGGAAATAAGAAAGAGTATCCTATAACATATGTAGACATTCGCACCTTTTCAGTAATGTATTGTGTCCTCTAGCTTTAGTACGTAATCTAACTTATGATGTTATAAGAGGTTAAGACATCCCCCATTTCAACGAACTGTGGAATTTGTTGAATGAAGAAGCAGAGTTAGACAATCAGTGGCATGGGAAGGTGGCAGCAGAAGCAGCCTAATGCATGACTAACAACAGACAGTTATGAATACAGTCCTAGTAAGAATGGAGGAAGGCAGCAGCAGCAGCCAGATAAGTTAATAAGAACACAGTCCTGAGTAATCTCCTGACATGCTGTGAAGAATACATGTTCCTGATAAGGAAAATGGTAGGTGTGGAAACATCAGGAAGAACTAAAATATGTATTTGGATAGAAGGAATCAAAGAGCATGTTTGGTATCAAAACCCTATTACTGAGTCTTGCAAGAAGACTCCAGATATTAAGACAGGGAAAGAAGTCACTGCAGAAACTGATGGGGGGATTCTTAGTTCATGACATGGAACCTTGTCAAAAGATTCTGGGCACTTTTAAAGTAAGTAAAGATGCCTGTGTGACGACAGAGATGGAAAGACCCAAACTGATGAATTCACTAACAAAAGCAAGGGGACCTGAACAGAATTCTAGGATTCCCTCAAAAATATCTAAACAGATGACAGATGTAACACTCTTAGCAGCAGGTACATAGAGAAACAAAAGTTTGTTTTTTATTTGCATTGTTACATTTGTTTATCTGATTCACATGTCCTTTTCAGGTACAACCAGGACCAAGCAGGCAAGCAAGAATTACACTTTTAATGCAAATTAGAGCTAGAATTACAAAGGCATCACTAAAATAAAATAATGCAATTGTACAACAAATGGAAAATATTACAGAGTTGTGGACTGGAGTTCCGCTGTGGCGACCCCTAACCGGGAAAAGCCGAAAGACACAAACAAACAAACTATAGAGTTTAATTTGTGGAATTCCCAATTAGAAGAGTATATTTTCACCTTTAACAACTTTTATTTGATTCATACACAGCAAATGTAATATGTTAGATTTGTGATTTTAGCTTTTTGTCATGTGATTAAATAACAGAGCAAGTCAAAAATTATTTAGGTAAATGTTAAGGAATTGCCAAAACCAAAAGTCAGGGAAGTCACTGGTGTGAGTTGCCTTTTGAAGACGCATCATAATAATAATAATAATAATAATAATAATAATAATAATAATAATAATAATAATAATAATAAATACCTATACCTGTATTTTTAGGTGAAGAGGCTTTACCCTCCTTCCATGTCAAAGTGCTGATAAAAGTGTTTCTGACTTAGCAGATTTGCAGATAAGCAATGACATGTTTTAGAAAGCACATAGTTGAACCATACATTAAGCAGGGCACAAGTAAATATAGCCAGAGTGGTAGGAGAAACAAATTATCAAGTTGATCCCAGCCCATAGACATATTGAGTTGAAGACTGAATAACTTTGTAGGATGAATAAAGACAGAGAAAGAATAATAAAGCCACTGTTAGTTCCTAAACCTTTATGAACACGTGATGAAACTTGCATATAATCACATCTTGCGAGAACACTTAGGGATGGAAAAAACAAAGACCTGGCCATAGCCTTCAACACCATTTCACATGCTGATAGCAGCAGTTAAATGCATGAAAATGACCCATATGTGATAAGATGGACATCAAGCTGTCTGAAAGACAGAAACCACCACATTAAAAGCTGCAGGTGTCATACTGTATGGAAAAGTGATCAACAGTGTCCATTATGGCTCAGTACTGGGACTTCTCTTTTTTGGCCAACAAAGTTTAGCGATGACTGTAAATTAAGGATTGTTGTTAAGTCACTCTTTCACAACCAAACCCTCCAGCATGAACTTTCCCTAGTAAACTGTTGGTGTACTAAAAATGGGATAAAATAAATGCTAAAAGGTGTAGTATTGTTTACCTTTCAAGGGAACAGGGAATATCTGACCAAGAGTAGGGATTCTTGAAGTTGTCAGCTGGTGAGTTTACTGGAAGACAGTATGGAACAACAGAAAGATACCTGTGAATCTGTTTGGGTATTATCTGAAGTTTGTCTGAGATTACATGAAGTTTGCTAGAGATTACTTGGAACCATTGGTGGATGAAGGCTTTCTTGTGTTTTAAATACTTTCCTGTTACAGAATTAAGCTTGTTTTCATTTGTCTTTATGCTTCTCTGTAAATGAAATGTATATATTAAACACACACACACACACTTCTTATCATATGTTGTGTTCTGGAGCCTTAGAATTAGAGTATGTATTGGGTATATCAACCAATACAGATTCTCTTCTCTTTCGGCTGTTCCCGTTAGGGGTTGCCACAGTAGATCATCTGTTTCCATTTCTTCCTGTGCTATGCATCTTGCTCTGTCACACCAACCACCTGCATGTCCTCTCTCACCATATCCATAAACCTTATCTTAGGCCTCCCTCTTTTCTTCTTACCTGGCAGCTCCATCCGTAGCATCCTTTTCCCAATATACCCAGCATCCCTCCTCAGCACATGTCCAAACCAACACAATCTCACCTCTCTGGCTTTGTCTCCAAACTGTCCAACCTGTGCTGACCCTCTAATATATTGATTCCTAATCCTGTCCATCCTCATCACACCCAGTGCAAATCTTAACATCTTTATCTCTGTCACGTCCAGCTCTGACTCTTGCCTTTTTGTCAATGCCACCGTCTCCAGTGCATATAACATAGCTGGTCTCACTACCCTCTTGTAGACCTTTCCTTTCACTCTTACTGGTACCCAGTGGCAGCTGGTGACTTCAAATTAAAGGAGGGCTGCAGGAGACAGCTGAATGGGTGGGGCCAATGGGAAGGGGTGTGGCCAACTAGAAAGGGGCGGAGCTATGCTCAAAACCACAACAACTGGAACTTTAATTAAATACGCTGCCCTGGGTGCCAAACAGTCATTACAAGAGTCCAATCAAGACAAAATGAAGCGTAAAAGAAAGAAATATTTCAATGCATTGGCTACATGACAACTTACTTAATATCCAGATGGAAACAGGTTGTGAAAACATAAATTACTTTTTAAATACATTACTGGAATGCCAGTCAAAATCAAGTATAAAAAAACAAGCAGCACTCAACTCAAACCACTACTCCTTGCACTGCAGTTCTAATTATAATTTATATTCATCTTTATAAAATTACCAAGTAACATGCTGAAAGTAACAATCTCTGTGATACCCCCACTTGTAAAAATGTTTCTTATCCAAAAAAGACCTGCTGCCTGACACAACTATCTACTTGTTTCATGGGATAGACATGATCAAAGTAAAAAATGAACAGCAAACAAGAAACAAGCTCAAGATAAATTGCTTAAAGGATTCCTGCACAAGTTATGGACCACACATGATAGATTGGCATTCTGTTTAGTTTACAGGTAAGCCTGCAAAGATGACTGCAAGTCTCCAACAAAAGATGACTGCAAGTCTCCAATAAATGTAATGAGCTTCTGAGAATACTGTAATCCTGTCCTTTTATTACAAATACTGTCATATGCATTTCAATACCCAAGGCTTATACATTATCTAGTTATGTAAATATTCTCTGCATGGCAACAACGAAAATGCTTTCAATGCTGGTAATTCTTTAACAGTATGTTTATTAAAGCTTACTTGCATCTTACAATCTCCGACAAGCTTACCTGATGCTCATTAAATCATTGCTACTTAAACAGAGCAACAGGGCACTGTGACAGCATGCATTTCCTGAATAATAAGAAGCATAAATCAACAGTATAAAAATCTGACAGAAAACCAGAACATTCTGCAAAATCAAGGACAGATGAAAAGCCATGGTTGTACTTGTGGTCTACCTTGGATGGGGGAATACTATGCACACTTACACTGCATAACTGCTCCTTGCCTTCCTTGGACACATCCAGAGCCACTACAATGGGGAGTGGGGTGCAACAAGTATGTCGTAATTTGAAATGTCTCTGGCTGACAGTGATGGCTCTGACACTCATACCTCTCAACTTCAGAGCAAAAAATCTGGACAAAGCCATACATAGAACTAGAAGTGGGACGCAGGCCCAAAAATAAGGACAAATTTTAAATATCGCTCTTATTAACTTAGATAATAGAACAGTAACAGATCTTGCATTAGTATGAATTTTCTGAAGGGTATGAAATCTGAAACTCAAATGTCTGTCATTATTTTCTAACTTCAATCTTTAATGACTTGCCATTAATTTGCCAGAAAACCACAATTTTATGAAAAACAGACCAAAAATGTGATGCAAAAATATAAAGTTGCCACACAATACAGCTGGGAACCTGTCAAAATAGGGACACCTTTTCAATATTAACACTGTTAACTTGATCAGCTAACAAAATAAGAGCATCTACATGCATTTCTGAAATAAAAGTAATCTATAACTCTGATCATTACCAGTTATATATAATTGTAAACCCTCCACATTTTTGTCCAAAATTGCCATTTTGAGGAGGGATTATTAGGGTAGAGTAACATTTTGAGCCAAAACTGGGGACAATTGAGAGGTTTGGATATTCCTAATTCTACAAAGCGATTTGCATGTATCTCTCAACCTCTTAATGCAGGAAATCTGGACAAGGCCAAATATATTGGGGCAACATACAAACACTACTAAAAATTGCTCTTGTATAAACTTAAGACAGTTGATAGAATAACAGGTCTTGCATTAGCATACATTTTTCTGAAGGTTATGATGTCTGAAACTCAATGTCTGTCATTTAGTGACTTCATTCCTAAATAATTTGCTAGAAAGCCACACATTTTATGAGGAACAAACCAAAAATAAGAAGCAGATATCTATTAATTTTGCAAAAATATGGACAACTGAGAGGTATGGTTCAACCAGGGCTGTCTGAGTTTGCTGCCCCCCCTCACAAAATCATGGTCGAATGGAGCCTCCCCCCTGCAGCCATTCCAACGTACCATTCCTTGGTTATTTTGCCCCATTTACCATAAACACTGTAATGTGCATACTGCTTTACTTCTGTGATGATTTAGATTTCATTTTAAAGTTTTATTTTGCATTTTACAGCACAAACCCTAATAGATATCTGTTAAATAAAGCAATGCAGTCTCACAATGAAAATATACTTAGCATTAAAACTTCTCTGCCCTTGAAACTCACATGCATTGAAACAGCATTGAAACCCACATTCAAAGAAAATACATTTTGCCAGTGGCAGATAAAGATTAACTCTGGGCTGTTTTCAAAATCATAGGCCCCTTGAACATGAAACATACACATGCTTTGATACATCTTCCTGACTGTATTACATTATATTCCTTGTGCAATACAGTACAGTTGTTAGAGGGCATTTTAAATTTATTGTTTTGAACATTTTTCCAGTAAAGAATGAAACAAAATGCATGCACCAATGACAAAACTGCCCAATTCAGAACATTTCCATCATAAAACGTCTATTCAACCTTCTATATTCCACCAGTATCAGTAAATATGCACAATCTCTGAAGTAGTAAAATCCACATTAAAGAAATCTGTAACTAATAAAGAGGTTGCTGCTAGCAAACAACTTTATATGTCATTATTTCATCTACAAATAAAGTGCCTGTTGCCCTTGAAAAATAAATTGCCTATGTTGCATGCATTAAAAAAATGATAAGCTAGTAATACCGCAATAGGGAATGGATAGCAAACTTATAACAGGTTCATAGTTACTAGGTATCTTTGCCAAAAAGGACTACAGCATCCACCCCCTTTACAACTCAGTACAGTATCAGCAATGCATCTACCTACTGTGGGAGTATAACCCACAGCCTTCTGCATCAAAAGCAAGTACACTACCTGTTGTGCTATTAACAATGCAAGCAGATTTAGCATAAGCAGCATTAAACTTTTGTTCCCCTGCAGCTCTCAGCTCCTTGAAAATCTACTCGACACTCAGCTGTATCTCTGAACTTTGCAGCACAAGATATCTGGAAAAAGCCAAAATTTATTGGGGGGAACAAAAGGCCAAAAACCAGGGACACATTTTAAACATTACTTGTATAATGTTGGAAAATTGCTAGAATAAAATGCTGTGTTACCACCATACATTTCACTGCCACATCTTGAACCCAGGGGACCCTGTGCAAAACAGTCAGAGAAACATACCACTGTGCCAAATCAGCTGAAACAGAGGAAGACAAGCTTAAATGGCTACTATTTAGTGAATTCAGTTCTCACCATAGCTGTCAACCTCTTAGCAAAAAACACCTGAAAAAAGCCAATAATGTGGGAATACAGCTGCCATATTCAGTGAATTCAGTTCTCACCATAGCTCTCAACTTTAGCACAAAATACCTGGATGAGGCCAATAATGGGGGAATACAGTCCCAAAAATATGGGCAAATTTCAAATATCCATGTTATAAACTTAGACAATTGCTAGAATAAAAGGTTTTGTTTTACCATGTAATTTCTGAAGAATATGAAGTCTGAAATTCAAATGCCTGTTATTTTTAAACATTTGTTAACCAGGAAACTAGCCTGACTTGGAACAAAACAAAGCCAAATTTCAGCAGAGCAGGGAGAAACACTCCAGACACATCTTTGTAAGGGATGGGAGGACATGCAGACTCCACTCAGAATGCACCCCAGCCAAGAATCAAACCAGAGAACCTGTAGCTGTCAGGCAACAATGCTACCAGTGCACCACTGCACTACAAACCTTTACAAGGAAATATGAAGATACAGAAACCACAGATTTTATGAGGAACAGAACAAATATGAGGCAAAAATCTGCAATTTTTTACAAATAGTGGTGGGTAGGGAATTCAGGTCCTTGCCACCTGCATCCAAGGTACAGGGTTCAAGCCTGAGTATTTCTACCCACCGCTATGTGTTAACAAGGGCATTACACACACACACACACACACACACACACACACACACACACACACACACACACACACACACACACACACACACACACACACATATACTCCATTACCTGTAAATGGGTCCGGAAGCAGTAAACCAGGTCCAACTCTATTGTCTCGAAGCAGCAAACCCACGCTTGACTTAATGCTTCTCTGCAAGAGCTTAGAACTCAACTTACCTCACTCCTGATTGGTCCTGTGCTCAAATCCCTGCTTACCTCTCTCCTGATTGGTCCTGTCTGTGGCTCAAGCAGTCCAGTGCTCCTCTGTTCTGTGTGGTCATCTACCGCATGGCATCTTGGGCATCTGCGGGGCAGAAAATACCTTCTCTGCATCTGGACTGCTGACTCAGGCAGTCAGAGTTCGCACAGATTCCTGGGCATCTGTGGGGCAGTCTGAGTGTGTCCACGCATGCGCGACAGTCCGGTACTCGTTAAAAAAGAAAGATTTTTTTTTAAAGTTTATGTTTCACGTTATTTATTTGTTTTATTTCTAGGTGGGATGGCTGCAGTCCTGCAGACCGATAGCAAGAGCCGCCCCTGCTGGTATCAGTCTGTCACAAATCACTCCTGACACTCTTCTCCACCCATTCCACCCTGCCTGTACTCCCTTCTTCACCTCTTTTCCAAACTCACCATTACTCTGAACTGTTGATCCCAGGTACTTAAACTCATCCACGTTCGCCAACTCTACTCCCTGCATCCTCATCATTCCTCTATCCTCCCTCTCATTCACACACATATATTCTGTCTTAGTCCTGCTGACCTTCATTCCTCTCTTCTCTAGAGCATATCTCCACCTCTCCAGGGTCTCCTCAACCTGGTCCCTTCTCTCACTACAGACCATAATGTCATCTGAAAACATCATAGTCCACGGGACCTCCTGTCTGATCTCATCTGTCAACCTGTCCATCACCACTGCAAATAAGAAAGGACTCAGAGCTGATACTTGATGTAATCTCACCTCCACTTTAAATACATCCATCACTCCTACCGCAGACCTCACCGCTGTCACACTACCTTCATACATATCCTGTACCATTTTTACATACTTCTCTGCTACTCCCAACTTCCTCATACAATATCACAACTCCTCTCTAGGCACCCTGTCATATGCTTTCTCTAAGTCCACAAAGACACCATGCAACTCCTTCTGACCTTCTCTATATTTCTCCATCAACACTCTCAGAGCAAACATCGCATCTGTAGTGCTCTTTCCCGGCATGAAACCATACTGCTGATTACTAATCATGACCTCCTTTCTTAAGCTAGCTTCTACTACTCTTTCCCATAACTTCAAGCTGTGACTGATCAGTTTTAACCCCCTGTAGTTACTACAGCTCTGCACAGCATCCTTATTCTTAAAGATAGGTACCAAAACACTTTTTCTCTACTCCTCAGGCATCCTCTGACTTCCCAAGATGTCATTAAACAATCTGGTTAAAAACTCCACTGCCATTTCTCCTAAGCACCTCCATGCTTCCACAAGTATGTCATCTGGGCCAACAGCCTTTCCAGTCTTCATTTAACCAATACAGATGAAATGACAAAATGACATGCATTTTACAAGTTTAGCAGTACAATCTACAAAGCTGCTCCTCCTCTGCTTTTTACCATTCAGTAATCAAAGTCCAACCATAAGGCAGCTTGAATAATATGTTCCACAAACTGCAATCTAAGCAGAAAAAAATATTCATGCATCTCTTAATGCAAATCATGGCAAATTATAATTTGGTCAGTGCGGTGGTGGTGCTGCGGTAGCGTTGTCACCTCACAGTTAGACATTGCCTGTTCGATTCTCAGTTAGAGCGTCTTCTGTGTAGCAACATGCGTGAATGGGCATTCCTTCGTTGAAGGTTGTGCGTTAGGCCCGGCAAGCCAGTACGCAAAAATCTACTGCCAATCATTAGCGGACCGGAGTTCCGCTGTGGCGACCCCTAACCGGGAAAAGCTGAAAGACAAACTTTCTAGAAGTTAGGAAATGTGCTGTTGTCCTAGTACCATTTCTTTTCCTGGGTATACAGTAAATGGGCAAAGCCCATTTTCAAAAATTGTATGGGGGGGGGGGGACTCCACAGATGCACCATTACATATAATTATATATTATGTTTTATAGAGCATTGCACAAGAAAATCAGCAACATGGTTCTGATCATCCTGCAAATACAAGAGCAGCAAAATAAGCATATATTTGCACACAAGTTTGCCAAAAAGCTTGTAACATCAATTTGAACGACAACATTCTTTTAGAACTGAGATATGCATATTTTATTTGCATACAGTGAAGGACATAGATGAAAGACTATGCTTATAAGCAATATATACAATAAATACCTGAGGGCACAAGGGTACAAGTTTGAAGTAAGAGAAGTACAGGAGACAAGGTGGCTAGGATCTAGGAGCAATATTGAAGAGCAGAGGATAATGAAATAACTGTGTAGAAAGTTGGGATGATGGAGATTAACAATTAAAGAGGAATAGAGGGAAGGGCAATAGTTAAATCAGTCTGGGGACAGAGTGTGGAGAGGCAGCTAGTCTTAGCCATCAGAGAGGATTATACTTAAATATTTAGAAAAGTGAGCAAGTTGATCCAGAAATTTAGGTAGCACCAGACTTGTACCTGAAAAATCATTTTGATGAGCTAAGGCTTTTACATTTACTTAAATTATTTATTTTAGTGGACTTCCTAATTTCAGTTGAAAGATTATTCCAAACTTTAACCACATATACTGAGAACAAAATGTATCTATTATGATTCTTTGATCTTGTGAGTTTGATAAAACAACGTGATTTTAATCTAAAGCTACACTTGTAAACATACCATTTTATAACTGATTGAAGAACCTAGCACCTTTCAGATGAATAAGGCTACAGTGAGCTATTTTGATCAGCGGAGATAAATATGAGTGTTCTGTAACAACTATATTTTCTTTAGGGTAAGGGAGTGGTGTGATTTCTTATGAAAGTTGTCATCAACTTTTGCTGTTTATTATAGCTTTGCTCCCGCTTAAGAAGTGATCTGATATGTTGACTAGTAAATATGGACCAGTCGTAAGGAAGGTTAAAAAGTAAATACGTTTGAGCGGTGGTTTGTTAAGTTGGGTTTAATGCTGTACAGTAAACCAAGTTTCTGGTTTGTTTTTGATAACTCTGTTAACATGCTGATAACATTTTATTGTATTCATTTATGTATTTATTTTTTGCAAGTCCACCTAACTGACCATTCAGTCTTACCACATTATGGACACTTTCATGGCTTGGTGCAAGTGATTTTTATCCCATCCATTCCCAAATGGTGACATTCAGGCAAGTTAGGACTAGGAGATGTCCTCCATTGACTGGGGACTGTAGTCTTTACTTTAATTTCTACTGTCTCCTGTACATAATGATAACATCTGTGGAGTCATCATGCAACTGTCCTTTTTGAAATACAGTCATACCTGTTATGTGATCATAGGTTCATAAGTAGGTACTAGGCTATTGGCCCAAGGACCTCAGCCAACAACAGGTTGCCTGGCCACAGAAAGTTATTTTCCTGTGCCACTGAGCAGAACACAGTGATCCCCGGGGTGTATTACCTATTTCCCATCCACTCATCAAGATTCTTCATTAGCACTCTTCAAGAAAAATCTTGATGAGTGGATGGGAAATAGGAAATACACCCCGGGGATCACTTCTGTGTCTCTGCTCGACAGTGGCACAGGAAAATAACTTTCTTGGGTGGCGTAAGCCAGGGAACCTTGTTGGCTAGGCTTACGTAGGCCCTTGGGCCGATAGCCTAGTACCTACCTATGAACCTATGATGCATTCATTTGGCCTTGCACATCCTTGAGACAGCACTCCCCACCATGGGATTGTCCATCTCCTCTATGGATTTTAACACAGACAGCATGGCTGGACACATGGTCCCCGTCCCTTCCTATAAAGAGAGGTGAACAGAATAAACTTCATCTGTATATGTTTGTATGGCTGCATATGTGAAAATATTACCTCAGTAAACCAGTTTTAGCAAGAATAAGGCAAGCATTAATTGAAGGGTGCAAAGAAAGACTATGATGTTAAACAAAGGATAGCAAGTATTAAATATAAACAGCTGTGTGATCTTAACATAAACACACACACACACACACACACACACACACACACACACACACACACACACACACACACACACACACACACACACACACAGGTGCAACTGAATAGGTAGAATACAGATTTGGTAGAAACATTTTTGTGAGTATATAAAAGAGAGACTGCACAAATGAGTGAATGCTCATTTGTGTGAATCATACATGGCTGGATTTAGTTTACATAGAGTAGGCAAGTAATTAATGTCTGAATGAAAACATGGTGGTTTTGAAGATGTGCACAATTGTGTTATAGCAGTTCTGACTATACTAGTGTTTGCGAATTAGGGTTAGAGTACAGGTCAGACATGGGGATGGATACCGTGCTGTGCCTGTTTTGTGTTGTATGTCCTTTGTGTCCTTTTCTCTTGTGTAGTGGTACTGTTAGGGAAAGGGTATTTAGTAACATAATCGTGAAGGTTTAGGGGCAGAGGCAGGGTTAGGGTTAAGGTTAGCACTCATGTTTAAGGTGGGCAAGGGGGTGTATTTATTTTAGTACCCATACATTCCACTATATAAGCTCTGTGTAGTTCCTTCCTCCTCGTGTGTGTTTGTCCTGTCATATTAGGGGCATTCTGATACTTTATCAGACTTTGTTTTACCAGCAGGGTTCTGAATACATGCCAATAATTAAATGATATTATGCAAATGGAGAAAATGCTCATTTACAGTGTATATATTCTAGAAATCCTCATAAAAGCTGAAAACTAAAAAGTACCTTTAAACATATGACAATGACATTATGCTGACTTTTATAAATAGCCAGTGCATTGTTTAACTATAGCAATAGCCTTTCACCAAAAGGATAAAGGGTCTCAAAAGATTTGATGAATATGCTCACCCTCAAAAATCTAGATCCATCAGAGCCACAAGGGATTCATCACCCAAAGACTCCTGCTGTGAAAAAAATCGGTACATGGGGCAGAGCAGAGCGCTGGCTATATGTGGGAACAAAATCGGTACATGTGAGGCAGAGCACCTCGCTGGCCTTGTTCAAGAGAAATCTTGACCAATGGATGGCTGTAGATATACCCCAGGGATTACCTCAGTGTCACTGCTCGACAGAGGCACAGAAAATAATATAATTATAGTATTCTTAAAGGGGTGGCCTAAGCCACAAAACGATGGGCTAGGCTTGTAAATGCCCTCGGGCAGATAGCCTAGTATGAACCTATGACCCTATGAACCTATGAGCAGTTTAAAAAGCTGAGCAAATCTTGATTTTCTACAGCTAATGCCCACTTTCTCTTGCTTTTGTCATGTCTTTCTTTCTATTAACCTTTTTAAAGTGAGTGCCAGATTCAAAATGCTAACTGACCCTTAACAAAAACTGAGGTCAGAAGTTATATTCCATAAATTGTAATATGGTTATGGCTCCTTCTTAATTTTCACTTCACATCCCATTTTGTACTATGTCTGATTTTGACATCCCCGCCTCTTCTTTGATTTATACATACATGCTAAATAATAAATGGTACTTGCTTTCTTAATACATTCTTCATCAGAAAAAGAAGAAATGATTGGGATTCATCTAAGAAGTACATTTTTAAGCACTACCGGTTGCCAGCTAAAACTGATAAAATCATTATAAAATATTTTATCTTTGTCCATGTGCTTCTTCTAGAGAGGAATCTAAAATATATATTTTCTCTACAATTATGTTCTTTTAGCATTTCTGGGATGGCTTGAGGATGTGCATCTGTTGAGATATTTGAACATATTTATGCTAATGTGGATACCATGTGATCTCTTTGAAAATTTATTTCAGCCAACCAAGGGCAGTGGACCAGAAAAATATTAACAGGGCAGAGATCTGTAAGGCTATTTTTCCTTGTAGGATATTTACTGTGAAATTTACAGAAATCATGATAAAGGCAGTATAATCAAAAGTTAGGTTAACATACGTTTTGATAGATCCATACTATAAATATGAACATAATGTAGCGTGTTTCTTGGTATATAGTTCTGAAGCAATTCTGAACTGTTTAAGACTGTACTACATTTACAATTCCATCTTAAAGTATTTATTCTAAGCTTCTGTATACCACAACAAAGTAATACACAATAAAGTAAAATTAAAGAGTTGGAGACAATAAAAAATATGTTCATAAAATCATGGAAAGGTATGTATCATAATTTATATACAATATACCTTTGGTGAAAAACAAGGCTCTCCAGGCAGAAATGCATGTTATTACTGGAAGTTTGCAATAATAAACCCTGCAAAAATAATGAAAAAAACCTTGCTTCCTCCTTCCTTCTTAGACTTCCACAAAATCACTTATTGTCGACTATCTGTCCAATTACAGCAGCACCATTTTCCTTCCAGTAACCAGCATCATTTCTGACATGGGGAAGCATTATGACTCTCATCTAGACTTATTACAATGAATCTTAAACCAGTATTGAAAAAGGCAGTTTAACTGGTGCTATATTTGTGGACCTCAGCAACATATTTACCTGGCTGATAAAAGCCTACTCTTTAATACCTTTCCAAAGTCATTAGTGAGAAGTAATGGGTTGGTTTAAAAACTTTACCTGAAATAGAATCTTCTAGGTCAAGGTAGGACTGTCTCAAATTCTGCATTAACCTGGTTATCAGTCTCATCTCATACTTAGTGTTATATTCACCATGACTGTAACTTATAGGTCATCTAGGGCAGTAGCAATGCAGTAAAATATGTCTTATTTCAGTGCAATACATGTTGCAAATTCATAAATTTACCATAGTGCAATACTTTAAGGTCCATAGTGCAATACTCTAATGTTCACAGTGCAATACTCAAATGTCTCTTTCTATGCAAGGATCAATGCAATGTATTAACCAAGTACCTGTGCAATACTAAAGTCTCATGCAAGTAAGTGTTCACTGCAAAAAGTGTTAAAATGTGTTTCTAATTATGTGCAATATTATCTACCTGCATGTCCATGATATAATAGCTAGGTGTTATATGTGTAAATGTTTGTGAACATAGTCTATATGCTGTCTGCACATTGAGTCCGGAGACATGGAATTTAATTCAGTTTTTGCACTTGTGTGATTTCTGAATGACAATAAAGTTTACTTTGACTTTTGACTTTCCCTCTTAAACCAAACTCCTATAAATTACCAAGTTCTTCAGGGGTCAGTCCTCTTTCTCTCTTCTGCTTTTCGCTTTACTCATTAACAGAATTCTGACCAAGGGTGGCTTGTGCTACTGGGTTACTTAATTGTCGCCTTTTCAAGTTTCATTTTTGTTATTTTTAATTGTATTATTTGTTTTATATATCTTTTAAATATGCATTCCTTTTCTGTCCTTAGATTTTGTTGACACAGTAGTTCCTGTCATGCGTATGTAATTCCAAGTTGTCTAAGAAAAGTTGCCTGTCTTGCTGTTTTTTTTAAACTTCCTCCGAGTTTAGTCTCATTTCTTCATAGATAATAAGGAAATTGTATCTTGTAATGCTTCCTCCTGTTGTTTTTAGGAGAGCTAGAACTGGTGCTTTTTATTTGAACTGGCAGAACCACTAGAGGGAGTGGCGAGCAAGAGCTTGTGTCAGGTGGCTCATGTCTGAGGCAGCCTGATATAGGCTGAAGCAAGTGAAAGCCAGGAGAATGTGCATAGCTAGTCTACAGAACAATTAAGAATACGTATTCCTCATTTGTTTATTACACTACGCCACTGTGGTACTGTCCATGTGAATATCTGCTTTATGTTGATGTGCTTCACCTTGAAAGTCCTGTCCCATGTTCCCTGGACAATCACCTCCCTCACACGTGCCCCCCCCCCAGGCAAAGTCTGAGGAGTCTTGAACCACAGAGGTAGACTGAATGATACTTCAAGTTTAGGCAAATTTACCTACCATAAGATTTGCTTTTTTTTTTTTTTTTTTTTTTTTTTGCTGCACTGCAGTAGGATTATGGGAGTTTTTAGGGACTGGGCATGTTGATACCACCTATTTCTCAGGTACCACTGAAATTTCCTCATGGGCAGTTTTACTGGGGGAACCATCAGGATATAAAAGGTTACATACCCTAAGACTCTAAAGAATTCTCTTGCAGAGATTTGATTCTTCTGCAAGATTACACTGAAAGTCCTGGGACAGAAACAGAACATTGTTTTGAGGGAAAGTATGCCCTTTGCTGTTAGTTGTCCAGCAGTGCCCACAGGAGCAGCATTTGTCTTGGTATGACTCTGTAAAGTTTAAGCATAGTCCCAATTGCTGAAAAAAAGTCAAGATAATGGCTAGACCCTTCTGGATTGCTTTCATAAATGGTGCCTGGAGGGCAGGAATAATTCAGGTATGGGCAAATATGAATGTTCTTCATCTGGAAGGAAACAATTACTAGAGCCAGAGACTTAGTAAATATTCTGGGTGCAATGGCCAAGCCAAAGTGCAAGAAGGTGAGCTTGTAACGTGAGCTGTTCGTTTTAAATTTGAGGAATTAGCTGTCAACCCCTGGAATAGCTCATAATCTCATACCACTAGAATTAAGGACAAAGCCAAAGTAATCAGGGACAAAGGCCTCAAATCAGGACACTTTAAAAATACTGTAACGACTCATTTAGAAAACTAGCAGCTTCACATCCCCCGTGGAGTAGGACGCTCCCACATAACCAACCCTTTCTTGGTACCTCCCTACTGGACACTTTTCCCTACAACTAGCGCGCGGTCATTTTTTACATTCTAAGGACCCCACAACATCTACAGCAGACTCCTAATTAATGAGACAGTGGGCTGAAAGAGCCTCAAACTCCCAGTGAAAGTGCTTTGTGACTGTGTAAGACAAAGCCCATATTTATTTTTCTTACTACTACTACCTAATTTTACTGCCAGCCTGACTAGATTGTAAAGGTTTCACTTGGGAAGCATCTAGCCTAGAGGGATAGCTGCTTAGTTACACTTAAACATCCCTTGAGCACTACATGCTCAGCCCTGCCTATAGGTAGCCTGTACTATAGGCCCAAGCCTGCTTATAACTATCTTTTTGACCATAGAACACTATTTACTCAGCCCAAACCTATTACCTACCTATACTTAAGCACAGGTCACTCTCCACATATACTGGCACATATACTATAGCAGTTTACTCAATTACCTGATTGTTTCCAGCCCATCCTAAGAGCTACTAACAGGGTCTCCTAGTCCAGCAAGAGTGGCCAATACAATGCATACAGACTGCTAAGCCCCCCCTTCTTTCTACCAATCTAACCCATACCAAAGTGTTTAGTAGTGTGGGCGCCATTTTTAAACTCACTAGCAGCTTCACATCCCCCTCGGAGTAGGACATTCCCACAGTAAGACCTCTATGTATTTAACTTACTTAACGTATGAAATATATGCTGTTTTTGGCTCCTGCCACTGATAAATTGTATTACTAACTTAACTACTGCTGGCTAATGTAAACTGAAATGCTGTGAACTGTTACCAAATCTCGGAACTGAATACTCTCGGTTACTGCCTTGCTTCAGCCTAAATTTGTTATGTACAATCGTACATGCTGACTTGACCACTTGTAAGGTTTTACTGCTGACAAGGAATAGTGTACTGTACTTTTGCTATGTTCTTGTCATTTACACTGTATGATTGTAATTACTGTTGCTTAACAAGCTTTTCAGAGCTGCCGTACTTAAAACAGTAGAATGTTACATAGGAACGGCTTGCATACTGCAGGAAAGTTAACTTGAGTAGTTTATGCTTAAATAGCTGTTCGTAGTGCTGTTCAGAGTTATTTTATTGGATAAATGTGGATAAATGTGACTTTTGTTAGATAGATAGGGCTCGCATACTGCAGGACAGTTAACTTGAGTAATTACTGTTGTTTAGCTCTTCGTAGTGCTGTACTAAGTTTATTTACTGATGAATGCATTATCCGTTGCTAAACAGGCTACTACAGAGCCGCCGAACATACCAACAGTATTACAATAAAGAGAAATGTCTCGCATACTACAGGAAGGTTATATTTAGAAGTCCCTGTTCAAATAGCTGTTTAAAGTGCAGTACAGAGTTCTTTTTTACTGTTAAAAGTGTTATCCATTGCTAAATAGTGTAAATCAAAGTCGCCAAACTCAGATACTGTAATACAGTAGAGATAAACGACTCGCATACTATAGGAAGGTTAAATTGAGAAGTGCCTGTTTAAATAACTGTTGAAGTGCTGTACAGAGTTCTTTTTTACTATTGGAGGTTTTATCCATTGCTAAATAGACTAAATCAGAACTGCCTAACTCAGAAACAGTACTACAATGGTTAGAAGTGGCGTGCATACTGCAGGGAAGTTAATTTGAGCCATTTTAGCTCAAACTGCTGTTCGCAGTTTATTTTTTACTAGATGAAGGCACTATCATAGCTAAATAGACTAAATCCGAGCTGCCAAACTCAATAACATTATAACAGTAGAAAGACAAGGCTCACATACTTTAGGCATAGTTAAATCGAGTAATTTGTTTAAATAGCTGCTCTTAGTTTTTTAACAAAGCTCCTCAGGGGCTTCCAGCCAGTAAGAAGTGCTCATTAGTACATAAGACTGCTAACATTTGGAACTAAATAACTGTGCTGAGTTTATGAAACTATATTCCTATGCATACTCCCTTAAATGTGTACATTATGATAAAGTGTTACAAAGTAAGAGTATATACTGCATGTGTTGACTGTTAAACTTTTCTCCTCTCCTAGTAGCCAACCCTTCCTCGGTACCTCCCTGCTGGACACCTTTCCCTACAACTGACATGCGGTCATTTTTTACATCCTAAGGACCCCACAACATCTACAGCGGACTCATAATTAATGGGACACTGGGCTGAAAGATCGTCAAACTCCCAGTGAAAGTGCTTTGTGACTGTGTAAAACAAAGCCCATATGTATTTTTCTTACTACTACTACTACCTAATTTTACTGCCAACCTGCCTAGATTGTAAAGGTTTCACTTGGGAAGCATCTAGCCTAGAAGGATAGCTGCTCAGTTACACTTAAATATCCCTGAGCACTATATGCTCAGCCCTGCCTATAGGTAGCCTGTACTATATGGTCAAGCCTGCTTATAACTATCTTTTTTGACCATAGAACACTATTTACTCAGCCCAAACCTATTACCTACCTGTACTTAAGTACAGCTCACTCTCCCCATATACTGGCACATATACTATAGCAGTGCACTCAGTTACCTGATTGTTTCCAAATCCTCCTAAGAGCTACTAACAGGGTCTATGCCCCACTTCGCTCTCCTCACTGCCCCGAATTCCCACTCACCCCCAGTGGTCCTACCTTTATTGGTAACTGTAACCACTCCCATCTTTCAAAAAGCCAACCACATCACTACACCACCACCCCTCCAGCTTCCCACTACTATCCCTCCTGCTCTGCTGACATGTACAAGCACATCATACCTATACTCACCACATGCACACTCCTTGCTTACATAACATCTTACCATACCTCCCCCATACTCCCACTGAACCTCTACCACTGTACTGCTACTCTCACCACCACTCATATCTCTGCTACTCTCCCACCAGATCAAAAGCCTTCCTTATGCACCCTCCACATAGTCTATCTACCACAGTACCTAAACAGAAAACATCCACACAAATCAACATAATAACCCTACCACCTTACCTATTACCCACAGAACACAATCATAAACCTTCCCTTATAAGCAATCAAATACAGAAATTGATAAAACTAATAATCTCATCCATATCAAAGCTAGCACCCAGTGGAGACATCCACCCAAATTCTGACCCCTCATTCTCCAACCCCGCCCCTCATAATCAGACCAAGGACCACAATTTCTCTCAAATCACAGCCAATAGAAAACTAAATGACCTCCTTCTGCTAAGCTTAAACATTAGAAGCATATCCAACAAGGTGCATGAACTCCACGCCACCATAGACTTGAACTCCCTGAATATGCTAATCCTTACAGAAACATGGCTAAACCACACATTACCAATGAGCAGATCCTCCCTACCAGCTATAGCATACTAAGAGTAGACCGACTAAACAAAAAAGGAGGTGGCATAGCTATAATATTTAAACAGCATCTAAACATCCAGATCTTAAACTCAGCAGCTCCCCAAATAGGTAAGGAAGAAATAATATATACCAACCTTAAAATAAACCAAAATAAAACCATCAACATAATAGTATGCTACTTTCGTCTGGGCCAAAACATCCCTCCACTAGAAACCCCCCTCAACTGGACTACCCACCATCTGCCCCAAGAAACTATAATTTTAGGTGACTTCAACACCAACTGACAAACCTGTTCAAACAACCACCCAACCCATCTTATAAGCCTTCATGGCTTCACCCAACTAGTCCAATCACCTACTAGAATAAATAAAAGCTCGAACAAACACAGTATCCTGGATTGGATACTAGTCAGTAAGAGCCCCCAGTCTTATATAGCTGGCTGCCTAGCAGACAGACTCAGTAATAACTGCCCAACTTTCATACTCAGAAAACACCTATACCAAGCAAAGCCTGTCATCTACCGTCAAATACGCAAAAAAATAAACTTTAACCCTCTTTCATTCAACTCATCCCTTAAAGACTGTAACTGGCAGCCTCTAAGGTACCTCTGTCTAGATGACGCAGTTTGACTACTTTACTTCCCTCCAGTAGAGCTCTTTTGAGTGTGTACCTTTAACTCCTAGTGGGCGTGGCTTCAGCATTTAAAAATTTAAGTTATCACCTTACATTTTTAACAAATACCCATTGACAGAGGTCATATATCAATACAATTGTGTTTGCTATCATGTATGCTTCAAGATAAAATTTTCCGATACCTTGTATGTAACATGGTTTTGGAATTATTAATGCAAATATGAACAGGCAATATTTGACGCCTAGAGGAACAGTAGGGTGTAACTGCAGAAACGCCTGGAGACGTCACTCGGCTGTACCTTCCTGAGCATCCTTAATTATCACACCCCCATAAGAGTTTCCAGAACCAGGGTCCAACCATCCCCATGGCTACAAAAAAACACTAAGTCTGAAATGAAAATCAGGGATAAAGCCTGGAAGCAGTGGTGCAAAACCAATAATCCCTCCACTAGACAGAAATTCCTGGAACTATGCAATAGAGTCAAAAAGCTAATAAAACAGGACAAAATCCAATACTACCAGTCTGCCCTTACCTCCAACCAACATAACCCCAAACAATTCTGGTCCTCAATAAACTCTATCCTCCACCCAGGCAAAGTAGGTACCCTCACTCCAAACATCACTCACTCCACAGAAACAATTGCTACCTCCTTCAACAAATATTTTACACAAACCGTACTGTCACTAGCCTCAAACCCACACCTCTAACTCCAACTAGCAATCTCCTCACTAGCTTCTCTTTCTTCCATGTTCCTACCTCTAAAATAAAGAAACTGTTAACTAAACTTAAACCCACCAAATTAGCAGCAGACAACCTCCCAAGTGAATACCTACAATTTGGAGCTGACACTCTAGCCTACCCGGTATCCATCTTGATAAACAGATCTCTATCAGAAAGTTACGTCCCCACACTTTGGAAAGTATCATACATAATTCCCCTCCACAAAAGGGGCCCCTTCACAGAGCTAGTCAATTACCCCATAACTATTCTCTCGCCACTCTCCAAAATACTAGAGAGATGCATCCATTCTCAGGTCTCAGATCACCTCCTTGCAAACAACCTCCTCTCAAACACCCAACACGGTTGCTGACCAAACAACAGCACCACCACTGCCTTACTCTCTTTCAAAAATGCTGGCTACCTTTCCTCAGCTACTTTCTTAGACCTATCTAAAGCTTTCGACATGGTACCACACAAAAAACCTAATCTCTCTTCTCAACACCCTATCCTTCTCTCAATCAGTCACCAACTGGTTTCAAAGTTACCTATGTGACCGCCAACAATCCGTTGTATGGCAGGATGACCTATGCCCCCCAACTACCTGTCTCCATAGGGGTTCCCCAAGGGTCCATCCTTGGTCCCCTACTCTTCTCAATTTTCACCAATAATCTAGCCCCTGCCACCACACAAGGCACACTCATACAATATGCAGATGACTCAACCATCATCTGCTCAGACCACTCCTTACCCGAACTACAAAGAGTCACACAGGGTGCCTTTTCCTCTGTGGAAACTTGGTTATCCAATGCCCAATAATACTCAACCCAAACAAAACTAAATTACTAATCTTCCAACCCACCAAACTTACCCAAAACCTCTCTCACTTTAACATCACAGCAAAAGAAAACACAACTATCCATCCTATAGAACACACCAAATTGCTAGAAGTTGAAATAGACAATAAACTGAACTTTGACATTCACATATCCATGACCATTAAAAAAGTCCACAAAAAACTAGGGGCATTATATAGAAATCAGCAACTACTTACCAAAGCAGCAAAGATCTCAGTAGCAAATTCTCTCCTTATCTCCAACCTACTTTACGCCTCCCCAATATATACAAACCTAAGAAAATGCGATCTAAATAAGCTTGAAACCTGTGCTACAACAAAATCACAAAATTCACCACAGGAGCACCCTACCGTAGTCACCACTATCTCTCACTAGCAGAATTGGGCTGGCTAGAGCTCCCTCACCTCCTTCAATGGTACCAACTCGCACTCGCCCACAAACTAGTAAACCAACCACTCCAACCCTATCTTACTACCAGACCACTAAGATCCAGCAACAAAAACCTCCTACAGGTCACTAGAGCCAATAACTCCGCTGGAGAGGCATTATTCTCCTGTGCTACAGCCAAATTATGGAACTCGCTCCCACCCTCAATTACCTCTGTAGCATCTTGCACCCACTTCAAATCCTTACTAAAAACACAACAAAAACATGCAGAATATGCCCCTGCAACTTCCCCTCTAATAGCACCCACTCTTCCCACCACTCCATCTCTCAGCACCCCACTAACTACCGCAAATATACCTAGCACAGTAGCTTAATAACCTAGCTACTTACCACACAATAAAAAGTTCATATTGAAACAACTGACGTCTGTTATGTACCTCACAAACAGAAATGTTTCTGCTGTCTACTGATGAATATGGTCCTACATCTGTAACCTTGTACATCTGTAATCTATGTTTATTCCTGTATATTTTTTCTACAGCTGTTTTACTACTTTTGTCTTAATCTAGTATTATATACTGAGCTGTAACTAAAGCTATAATTTGTATATGATATATTTCTCAAAGTGTACTATTATCTGTAACATTTGAATGTGGAGCTTTTCTCCCTGGGCCTCCGCTGAAAATGGACCTGCGTCCAGTCGGACTCTCACGGTCAACAAATGTAAATAAATAAATAAAATAAATAAACAGAATAATAGTATTTATTGTGCATTCTGAGAAGAGTAGGTGACCTGTAATTGTAACATCTATTGTTACTTAATGATTGTAATCCTTCCTGTTTTGTTATAAAATCACACATTTCAGAAGTGACAGAGCAAATGTTTGAAGCAAAATTAGGGACATCCCTGAAAATAAGGAACACTTGAGAAATCCTGACTATGATGATAAGGAATTAGGCATTTTTTTAAGTTCAAGAAGACTATGTAAGCTTGCCAATGAAGTAAAGGCCAAAAACTCTATAAGGTTAATGTTTTGAAATTTGTTCTGTAGTTGTTGTGGTCTGGCAGTTAGTACAGAGAGATAAAGCTGTGACTCATAGCTCAGCTGTCATTTTCCGCCTATGCGACCTTGAACAAGTCACTTAACCACACATTACTCCTGCACTTCTCCTGAAAAGGTATTGTATGTCCAGTGGGCCTCCCTGGTTAACAAATGGGTATTATTATTGGTGTGCTTTTGTGGTTTGCCCTTGCCCTACTCAGGGTAGAAGTGACAGCCCTTACTGCTATAGTTTCTAGCATATCTAAGTGCAGAGAAATGCAAAAAGATCCTAGGTAGATCGTATGGTTTTCCCCTTTTCTCATACTTTGTCTATGGGAGGAGAGGTCAAAAGAAGCTCCTTGTCCAGTGGGCATCAAGGAATTCTGCCATGCACTGGCTCCTCAGCTAGCCATGTTCACTAACCACAGACTTCATTAAAGTTGCTCTTCATGGTGCATCCGTTGCATCATAGTTGCATTTTGTGGAGTGTTTTGCACCCTGGGACCAGAGGTTGCGTTAGCCAAGCACCTCCCTCATTACACCCTTATTCTTTATCTCCCCTGCCTTTTGTCTTAGCTGGATAAGGAGAGACTTCTGAAGTTTTGGCATGTAAGATTAGACTTCACAGCTAGGGCAGATGAGATGCAAGATTGTTCCCTAAGTGAATAAAGATTTTGCTCCCTTTCATTGCAAAGGGTTTCTGGATGCAGCCACATTAGATCCTTGGTGGAATTCAAGAAAACCACTGTTGAATCAACCAAGTAGGTGATTGTGAGAATCATGGACCCTAAAGAAGCAGTCAAGCTTTCTAGGAGAAGAGTAATAGGAATAATCCAGCTGCAAGGATGCAGTACCAAATGGATTATCCATGACCTCCAGGACTGGTGGAGTGACCAAGGGTTTGGGTTTAGGTAGACCCAGTAAACTCTGGTATGTGATCTGGGCCTAAGAAGTTTTCTTAGCCTCCCACCGAAAAGTCTGTTTCATTCTGTGATGGTTATCCTGAAGATGAAGCAGAGAACAAGGTGTTCTCCGTGTCTGACTGCAGGTAAAACAAGGGAGACATTTGGTTAACATATACCAATTCTTCCATGTCTGAGGTATTTAAATTCATCTGGGGACTAAACTCACTTCTTTCTGCAGAGGAGACCCATGAAACTGAAGTTTCATCAGTGACTGGTTATTTAGACTTCAGAAATTTCACAATACTTAGGCCAACTTGAAAATATCTTGTGGGATGGGCCTGGGAGTGAAAGAGGGTAAGGCCCACTCAACCCACGCAGAGACAAGATAGCTGACATCCATTCTGGACAGGGCATGTTCAGCCTGTGTTTGGGAGTCAGTCTGCTTTGATGGCCTTGGTTTATTGGCAGACAGTTGAGAATTGACTCCAATTTCCTTTAGTATCCTCATGCACATCCTGGTATCCTGCCCCTACACTGAAGATGATATGGGTGTCTAATACCAAAGCCATTGAGCAGGCCTCATGACAGATCGATGGCAAGTGGGTTTCAGCACATGAGGATATGCTGGAGGCTGACAGCATGACAACCTCTTTTCTTATGTGAGATCAGAGGAAGACAGCCAAAACAAAATCCACGTAAGCCTGGACACCAAGCTAAGAACTGGATCCAAGTTTATTAAAACAGTACCATAATTCCAACAAAGTGAAGTGCTTTCATCCTAAAATGGACTTCATCAGAACTTGAATAACTAGTGATTCCCAAGCTCCATATATAGCAAATAATTGTGTAATCAGACAATTAACTAATTAATTAACCTAATCATTCAATGAAACTCAAAAAATGTCTTAAAGCAACATTGAGGATAAAAAGAAGAATAAAAAGGAGAATAAGAAGACACGTTATAAAGTATAATAAGTGGGACATTGAATAAAAAACTAAAAAAAAAATCATTTTTTAAAAAAAAAATACCTCTTTTACCAATAACACAAGTCTGAACCCACAAATGCTATCAAAAAATAATAGTCGTATAATAGGGTTTATAATTTAGCTGCTCTCATTCTTAACACGGGGTTAATAGAAATGTAGCCATTCAGACCTGGTTTTTGAGTAGCGTGCAGTCTGAGCTGCCAAAGGAGCTCCTTATATTCCAGTTTATTTTCCCATGCTCCCCTCTGGCATCCCATTGGACAATTTCTAATATCCCCAAAACAAATTTCTTAATACCAGTGCAAGTTATCAAGTGTCTATATAAGGCATTGTTCAAATTAACTTTTCTTACATCATATAAATGTTCATAAATCCTTCTTGCTAATTTCCTTTCTGTCTTTCCTACATAAAATGAAAGACAGTAGTTACACAATGCCATGTATACCAAACTGGCTGAGTTGCAGTCACCTTTTCTAAATGTAATTTTTGTCCAACCCGTATTACCAAGGGTAATTTCCTTGTAGTCCACAGTATAACAATAGTAGTTACAACCGCCACATTTAATAGTACCTAGCTTCACCTCATGTGTACCTCTCTCTAACCTACCCTTAATATTATGGTGGACCTTATATATAAAGGTAGGCTTATTACCCAAGTGCCTGTATAATTCTTCATCAGTTTTAAGTATTGCCCAGTTGTGGTTTATTATTTGCTTCACTCTACTGGTTAGATTGTCAAAATGAATGGTCTTCCCTTGGTGAAACTTATCATTGTTGTTGTCATCAGGTGACCTTATACTACTTTGAGAGGATTTCTGTCTATACACACTGAGCAGAGTGGAGGAGGGGCGTTGACTACAACTCTGATCTGAGATATATAAGTACCCTGGTTTTTTGGCTTATTTATTCTGATTATTGCTTCTAGCAATTTATATATAGCACTTTTTATTGCCTGCTGCCTACTTTTTACTGTATTTTATTGCTATTAACTAATCTGCATGGGTAACTGATTTGTTTGCAGTTAAAAGCATTCTGTAGAGTCTCTTTGCTCCTTAATCTGTTTAAAAAGTTTAATTTTGCGGCTCACTGCTGTCATAAAGATTTCTGTAGTGTTTACTGTCTAAAGAGTGTAGGCTAATAGTTTTAGTATTGCCCCAGTTCAGATTTGCTGGCTCTGGGCCTGTTTATCCTTGCAGTGATTGTTCAGAGCACATGAACAGGTCATCTTGAATTAGCAGAAGCCTTTCTTTACCTTCTTGTCTGGATTGTGTTGATTGGCTGCTGGCTAGTGGGGGCTGGTTCTTTTGTGCTTTTTTAAAAATAAAGGTTGTCTAATGGTTGTCTAAGGTTGTATCTTCTGGTATTTAAGCCCTAACTTTGAGAGGATTTCTGTCTATACACACACACACTGAGCAGAGTGGAGGAGGGGCGTTGACTGCAACTCTGATCTGAGATATATAAGTATCCTGTTTTTTTGGCTTATTTATACTGATTATTGCTTCTAGCAATTTATATATAGCACTTTTTATTGCCTGTTGCACACTTTTTACTGCTATTAACTAATCGGCACGGGTAACTGATTTGTTTGCAGTTAAAAGCATTCTGTAGAGTCTCTTTGCTCCTTTATCTGTTTAAAAACTTTAATTTTGTGGCTCACTGCTGTCATAAAGATTTCTGTAGTGTTTACTGTCTAAAGAGTGTAGGCTAATAGCTTTAGTATTGGTCCCCACACTCCTTCTCTGTTGGTGTCTTGTTGTTATACTTGGTGGCTTTGCAATGCAGTTGCCTGCCCCTACTGTAAATTTGATCTGGGACACTCCTCCCAGTCTAGTGTTATTAGCTCATTCTACCTAACACAGAGAGAACAGCCTTCTGTTACTCCTTTCTCCCTTTCTTAAAAAAAAAAAATTGCCTGAATCTCCTTGCGTTCTGTGCTTCTTAAACATTTTGGAAATATAGAGTATATTTTAGTGCATTTATTATAACTGTATTTGCCTTAATATTGCTACAACTCAAGTGCTCTTGGTTGCACTGCATCTGAATTGTTTAAGTGTGTTTTAGTTGCCTTTCTGTAGATATAGGCTTATCTGTTAATGTAGACTAGCTACTTATTCTACTGTATTACTGCCTCTTAAATCGTTTTTCAGTTGTGCACTTGCCTTGCTTCATTTAAAAAGTTTTAAATTGCTAATTTTGCAGTGTTTTAATTGCATTTATTGTTTAGGACTACACACTCAAGTGTGTTAGCCTTTTTTGTGTCTATTTACTGTATTATTGCATTGTTTAGCCTGTTTTAACAAAAAAAAAAATACTATCTCGTTTCCCACCTTTCCTAGCCAGTATCGTCTAGATTCCAGGCTTTGCTGGTTTCAGGATTTATTTTCTGTGTTCAGAGCTAAACAGTCCTTGCTGTGGTAGAGGGAAATCCTACTGCTTACCAGTGGGAGTGGTGAGCATTGTACTGCCTATCTAACACTAGAGGAGTGGTTTCCAGCTCTGAAATTGTAATTATATTAGCCTTTTTGGGGCGATGTATATCCCTTTCAACTTTCTGGCTTAAAAACGCATGTGTTTGTGCATTTTTCACATCGTGTAGCACCGCGGGGCTACAGTTAAACTATTCCAGGTGACAGAAAGTCTGCTCTTCAAATTTTCCCTTAGAACTAGCTGGTTTCTCAGTAGTAGCACTAAAATCTGAACCCCTGTGACTAGCACTTGCTCTAGAACCTGCTGAACAGCACTAGGAAGCCTGAAACTGATACAATCACTCAACTCTCCTTGTCAATAAGGAGAAATTAATCGTAGGCACTAAACAGCCTATTATTGCAAAGTACCTTGCAAACGTAAGGGAAAACAGCTCTTGTACTTTACAAAAAAAGCACCTAAACAGGTATGTCCAAGGGTCAGCTTCCGGTGATTTCCCCTGTCCACCTGGTGAATCTGGGCATATTGGGGCAATGCCGTAACTGCCTCATGTACACAGACAACCCTCTCCTCCTACCACCCAACACTGCAACCTGCGAGAGATGCACTTACATAGCCAAACTGGAAGCAAAGCTCTCTCCGGCCAAGATTGTGCTAGACAGTCAAGAGGAGAAGGTTAACACCTGCACTACACCTCAAGCAACTCACAGCCCTTCAAAACCCACACCATCAACACCCACACATAGCAGCACTAAACCCACATATGTGGAGGCCCTTAACATTAACCTGCCCAAGCAACAAGGACCTATGAAGCTGAAACGCAAACACCAGTCACAACCAAAGTGACACATAGCTCACAACACCAGTGTGCCACCCAGCAACAGCCCCTAAGGCAAGACAATGTACCCAACACTTTGGTCATAGGTGACACTGATGTCCCACTCACCAGGCTGAACAAGGAGAACAGTCAGCTGCCTGTCGGGTGCCAGGATCCGCCACATAATGCATGCACTCAAGTCACTCCACAGCAAGTACAAATATGACTCTGTCATTGTCCATGTTAGAGTGAATGACTTGAGACATACCTCCCTGGACTACATGAAAAGAGACATGGAAGAGCTCCTGGATCATGTGGCCCAGGCAGGTATGACCCTAGCCTTGAGTAGCATCCTGCCTTCACCCAGAATGATACCACAGTATAAGGACAAAATGAGTGACTTCAACAATTGGCTAAGCTTCTGGTGTCATACAAAGGGGATCCAGTATCTGTCTGCCTGGGAAGACATGATCGACAAGCCACGATGCTTTGCCAGAGATGGTCTGTGCCTGTCACCCCTGGGATTCAGGTTACTGGCTAAAGCTCTTGCCACCCCAATAGTGCCTTTTTAGGCAAGGTTCAGAGGACAAAACCACCACCGTAACAGATACAAGAATGCAAAATCTAAAGGTAATGCTACTCAAAGCTAGAAGCCTAAACCTCATAATGCACTCTCTTGAGGCACTAATAAAAATGGAGAAGATCGATATCTGTGCAGCAACTGAGACCTGGTTCAAGGCTCCAGAGAGCACCCCTGCAATACCAGGCTACAACTCTTACCACACTTTTCGGCCACAAAACCAAGACCGAAACACTAAAGGTGGAGGAGTGTCCATATTCACCAAGGATATTCACACCTCCAGGCTAGTTGCCCAACACAATGCATCTGAAATTCTCCAGGTGCAACTAACACTAGGTAAGACTGCAATTCAAATTGTAGCTTGCTACAGAATCCCCACCATGCCCAAAGATTCTCACTACACCTTTCTAAACATACTGGAAAATATTAAGATACAACTAAACACCCTAATACTGGGTGATTTCAACTACCCTGCCATTAACTGGGAAAACTACTCGGGTACCAACACCTTCTCCCAATGATTCTTGGAATTCATAAATTCCAGCGCCATGGATCAACTAATCCATTGTCCCACCAGGGGCTCCAATATCCTAGACCTGGTCATTACCAACATGGAGATAGATGCTCCACACCAGTGGTCACCCCCCTCATTGGTCAGGTCTGACCATAAGCAAATCATCCTTGACATCCACATCACACGCCCTCCCCCTAGTAAGGAAACCTTTGTAAAAAACTTCTCCAAAGCCAACTTCATGCTGCTGAAGTCAGAAGTGACAAATTTCATGACACCCATGCAGAATAGATCTGAAAGTTTGACTGCTGAATCCACTCGTGCATGAATCGTGCCATCCCAAATAGAACCAAGATGCTCTACTCCAAAAAAAGGAAGCCAATCTGCTGGTCCCCTGCTATAAACATACTATACAACAAAAGGAAGAAACTGTTCCAGAAGAGTGGAAAATCCCAGGATGCAAAAAACTCCCTCACCAGCCTCAGTAAGAAGCTGAGATCCCTCATAAAATCCTCAAAAGCTAGTTATGAAAATAAAATTGCCAAAGATTCCAAAGACAACCACAAGGCATTCTATAGTTATATCAGGAATCTAAATGGCAATGCTCAGATCTGCTCTGAGCTACAACAGAATGGCATTAAATATACTGATCCCAAGGATATTGCCAATATCCTGGCAGATCGATTTAGTGCCAACTTCACCTCCCTCTCACCCCCTAAAGGGCCCATCTCAATACCAAAAGATTGACAAATTCTGGTAATCACGGCCATACAGGTAGAAACCGCACTCTCCAAAGCTAAGAATACAGCATCCATGGGGCCAGATGACATCCTGGGCTGTGTACTACATGAACTACAAAGTGAGCTGACACCTCACCTAAGTGTCATGTTTAATCATAGCCTCACCTCAGGCTTTGTGCCCACTGAGTGGCGCACAGCTACAGTTATCCCACTCCACAAGGGGGGATCCACCTTGGATCCCGGGAACTACCGTCCCATCAGTCTGACAAGCCTGATCAGCAAGGGCATGGAATGCATTATCATGGAACTTATAAACAAAGACATTGGCAACCTTCAAACACTGGACCCCACCCAGTTTGGGTTCATGAAGGGCCAATCTTGTCTCCTGAACCTGATTGACTTCTTTGAATCAGTCTCCAGAGCTGTGGACGAGGGTAAGGTGGTCCACACAGCCTATCTTGACCTCGCCAAGGCCTTCAACACCATCCCCCACTCTGGAATCATAGCTAAACTTACTAAGCTGGGCATAAATCTCTATGTCACTCAATGGGTTGCCAACTGGCTTACTGACAGAACCCAGACTGTAAAATTAGCTGACTCCAAATCCAGCTCCAGACAAGTGACAAGTGGAGTACTTCAGGGTTCAGTTCTGGGACCACTCTTGTTTGGCATCTACTTCTCTGAAGTACAAGCCAACACTAAGGGACTCTGGCTAACAAAGTTTGCAGTTGACTGCAAACTGGGAGCCATTATTGAATCCCCAAATGATGTGGATATTTTACAAAAGGGCTTTACAGAAACAGATGCCTGGTGCCAGAGCCATGGGCTCAAGCTTAATGCCAAGAAATGTATAGTTATCCCCTTTGGAAAAAAAACATGCACCCATGAATTACCACATAGGTGGCAGTACACTAAACATCAAAAGTGTGATGAGAGACTTAGGGACACAGGTGGACAGTGGTTTCACCTTTGATAACCATTACGCCACAACAGTCAGGAAATCCTTCTATGTGGCACACCTCATCACTAAGAGCTTTTCATCCAGAAAAAAGGAGGTCATTGTCCTACTGTACTCATCCCTCATTAGACCCATTATAGAGTATAACGCCCCATTTGGTATGTACCTCACAAGACATCTGCAACAGCTGGAAAGGCCACAGAAATACCTCACTAAAAGAATCAGAGGCCTAAAGCAGATGCCATATGCTGACCATCTAAAAAAACTCCAGCTATACTCTGTGGCATATCACCTACTCAGAGGTGATCTCTGCTTAACATACAAAGGGCATGTCAAACCCAGAGCTGTTGGACATGCTCCACTTAAAGAAATCCCAATCCCTCACAGCAACACGCTCCAGGGATCTAAACCTTGTCATCACAATGAACAATACATGCTGGAGGGATAAGTTCCTGACCCAGAGACTTCCCATACTCTGGAATAGACTGCCCATACATGTCAAGCAGAGCACCTCCTTGGCCCTCTTCAAAAGGAACCTTGATGATTGGATGGGAGATAGGAAATTAATCATGGGGATCATGTCAGTCGCCCTGCTAGACAGGGGTCCAGGGAAGTAAATATTGTGGGAAGAAATATCCAGGGAATTGTTATGGCTAGGCTTGTATAGGCCCTAGAGCCGATAGCCTAGTACCAACCTATGAACCTATGAACCTATGAACCTATTCAGTCGATCAGGTCTACCTAAAATACATTTAAATTTCGAGTGCCTATTCTCCTGTACTTGAGTCCTTAATGACTTTGGGAGATCCCGTGGGTACCCGCTGTCCAAGAACATGGATGTCATTCTGTCCAGTTCTCTCTCAAAGAGATTCCCATCTGAAACCATACTGTCGACTCTAAGATACTGCCCCATTACCAAGTTTTTTTTACAGTGTATAGGATGGTTGCTTGTGTAATAGAAGTAACTGTTAGAAAATGTCTCTTTCCTAAATATCCCGGACACCAACACCCCATGGTCAATTGTGAGCTGGACATTCAAATATATCTAAATGTATTAATAATACAATTATTAATCTTTAGAACCACCAGTAGCAAAGATACATAACAACAGAAACAAATATACAAATTGTTGTGCCCCGTGGGGTACAATTCTGGAACTCTGGAAGCAGGTCAAACTGACAAAATGTAAATAGTGGATTAGACGGTTTATCATAGTTGTCAAGAAAGGTCTGAAGATGATTCTAGCTGCCATTTATTCCACTGATACCCTGACATCTATGGGAGGAGTCCACTGTGCCAAAATGGAGAAGGATGAAGAACTCTGGAAGTTATCCCAACTGTCAAGCTTCTGTAGGGAGGAAACCCAAGAGCCAGTAATCTAAGAGTGAATATTATGATGAGCATCTGCAGTTCTGTTAAATACATATTTTTACTCTTCATGTTAGCATATTGTAACTTTCTATTGGCTTCAGTGGCTGTCTTTATTAGATCAAAAGCAACATTTCATTTTCCAGACTACATAAGGAGAGTAACAAAAACATGAACCTTTGACTATCGATCTTTAATTATTGCTTTGAGTGGATAATGATTATTTCTCTGCTTCCAGGTCTGAAACTGCATCACCATCTAAATGGGGCTGTGCATCCATTTGATGTTAAGCACAAAGTGATTTCTTAAAAAAATAGTAAAATCGCTCCATTCTAGGACTATCCAAAAGACACTAATTACAATTGCCATTTTCTACATTTTGCCAAAAAGTCTGGTTCCTTGTTGGGGGTTGAAATGGATTAATAATAATTCAATGCACAATATTTCCCCAGTGGACAAAACTGTGAAAAATATTCACTGAAAGTGGTTTTCAGTGAACAGCAACACATTTATTTTGCAGGATAGCAAGCTCCTCTGCACCTCCACGTGGGAGGGGGGAGACCCTCACATTACCCTCACTTATATATATGAACTCCATGGTCGGACAACAGTGAGGAAAGGATGACAGTTACCACTCACTGAAACCGGCTTTTGGGAAATCTCCCTGATGCGGCTGTCATTTGGTGAAATAGTATGCTCGGGCTTCACTCTGCTCCCCTGCCTTGCCCCCATCCCCTCCCGCCCCTAAATCACTCAAATGTATATAAAACTAACCACTCCCACTCACATATGTCTACCAATCACCACCTGTACAATTTTGAATGATAAAGTAGCCCACATTTCCACACTAATTCTAATCAACACCCATCCATTAGCACACATATATTAACTTTTACCAATCCCTACCCTTTCTACCATTGCAAAATGCTATCAATACATTGATGCTATCAATACAAACACCCTCTTGTTTCTACACATCTAACAGTTGTCGCTCCCTGTAATCAAAACAGGCCAATCTCCACTATACCCACTCCCCCACCATTACAATACAACACATATCCACCTACACATTCAGCTGTTCTGACCTCCCACATAGTCACCCTCCTATCTGATTTAATCCCTGCTCTACCACATACCCACAAACCTACAACTATCACCTCCCCCTCCAACATCTCTCAACACACACTAACTACATGCTGTTAGTCCCACTCTAACAACCTCAACACACTAATAAAGCATGCAATGGTACATTCACTAAAACACACATCATTATATCCAGTAAAACAAACACTACTTACTGACTTATCTCTCCACACAGCCAACCTATTCACACTAGCCCTTCTTTATCATTTAACCAACTTCTACACCCCCATCTACTATGACCACCCCACCAATTCCATCACCAACTCTCCACTGCCCATAACCCACCACTACAACTCCCAAATTTCACCCAGCCTCTACAGCAACACAGAAATAGAATATCTCCCACTTAAATATCATCAAACCAAGCACAAAAATGAACCACTATTTAGAAACCACAAACAACTAAGCAAACATATAGCAACTTTTTTTCATATATTATCAAAACTAAAACTCAGTGGTGACATCCACCCCAACCCTGGCCCCAAGACTACCAATAAGCAAACTACCACTTATACCTCAATCAACTCCACCATACCCCTTCACCCCAAACAACACTCCCTGCTGTTCCTTAATATAAATTTAAGAAGTTTACAAAACAATATCCATGACCTCCATGCACTAATTGACTTACATTCCCCTGACATAACCATTTTGACTGAAACTTGGCTTAAGCCACATATCAGAAACAATGAAATACTTCCCCCAGGGTTCAACATATATAGACTCGACTGTCAAAATAAACATGGAGGAGGTGTAGCAATAATGTGTAAACAAAATCTAGCCCTAGAAGTTATGAACACCACACTTCCTACATCTAACAATACAGAATTACTCATCACCAAACTGAATATCAATAAGAACAAAGCACTTATTATAGTGGCTATCTATGTCCCTCCAGGAGATAACACTAGCACAGTTGAAGACATACTTCACTGGCTATCCACAACCTTCCACCACAAAACCATAATTATGGGTGACCTCAACATTGACTGGTCCACCTATAATTCCAATAATCCATCCAATTTCATAAACCTATATGGTTTCTCCCAGCTCATACAAAACGCCACAAGAATAGACAAAACCTCCAACAGACAATCCATCCTGGACTCTCACAAATAAAAATAACACACCCCTTCTAGCAGAATGCCTCCCCAGTACCATAAGTGACCACCTACCCATATACCTAATCAGAAACAATCTTAGTCCACCTAGACAAGTAGTCTATAGGCTAATCCACAACAAGAAAAAATGTAATACCTACATTTTCAACTCCCTCTTCCAACAAATTAACTGGTCCCCCCTCAAAACACTACCACTAGATGATGCTGTTCAACACTTTAACACCATCTTCCTCAACATCCTAAACAGCCTGGCCCCCTGCAGAATATCTAGAATAAAACATCACCACACACCCTGGCTTAGAAACAACATCAAAGACCTTTTAAAAGAAAGGGACAAGGCATGGAAACACTGGCTAACTAACAAAAGCAATGGCAACCTTCTACTTTTCAAACAACTTAGGAGTAAAGCCAAATCACAGATAAAAGCTGACAAAAAACCCTACTATATCACTGCACAGTAAAGAAACAAAAACAACCCCAAAAAATTCTGGGCCACTATAAACAAACTCCTGCAACCTGGTAGTACTTCCACCCCCAATCCTACCACACCCCCATCAAATGATAACATTGCAACAGAATTCAATTCCTTTTTCATAAACACAATTCACTCATATATTGACTATGACCAAAACATCACTACTACAACCTCCATAGCCAACAATGAGGGTGTAAACTCCTTCTCCTTTAACCCCGTCCCAACCCATACCATAAAAAACTACTCAGTAAGCTCAAGCCCACCAGCCTAGCTGCTGACAACTTCCCATCAGAATTCCTCAAAGCTGCCTCTGAAGTCATAGCCTACCCCATTTCTATCCTCATTAACTGCTCTATCTCTGAGAACTATGTCCCACTAATCTGGAAAGACTCCTATATCACCCCACTGCATAAAGGTGGCAACTCTACCGAGCTTACTAATTACAGGCCCATTGCCATTCTTTCACCTCTTCAAAATACTAGAAAAATGTATTCACTCCCTGCTTCTACACTACCTTCTCTCCAATAACCTTCTATCAAACACACAACATGGTTTTCGCTCACACCACAGCACCACAACTGCCCTCCTCAGTTTTACTAACACAATAAATGAACACAGAAATCAGAATAAATATGTCTCAACCATCTTTCTAGATCTCTTAAAGACATTCAACACAGTTTCACACCAAAAACCGCTGTCAGTACTGACCACATTACATCTCAGTCATTCTTCCCTAGCTTGGTTGCACAGCTGTCTAACCAAACACCAGCAGGCTGTTAGATGGCAATAGGAGCTATCTCCTTTGCTCCCTGTTAACATAGAAGTTCCACAAGGCTCCATATTAGGCCCCCTACTTTTTACCATCTTCACAAATCAACTCCATAAATTCACATCTTTCGTCTCTGTCATCCAATATGTAGATGACTCTACCCTGATATGCTCCACCCCCTCTTTGACACAACTACAGGCTATAACACAACAATCCTTCCTACAAGTAGAATCCTTGCTAACAAACACTAACCTCATACTGAACCCAAACAAGACCAAACTCATGCTCTTTCTCCCCACCAAAACACCCAATCACTCAGCCACTTTTCAAATCCACTCCTCCAACAACACAATCATAAACACCAGCTCACATACCAAATTACTAGGTGTTACAACTGATAGCAAATTAAAATTCGACCTACACCTTTCTCAAACCATTAAAAAAGCACACATCAAAGTAGGCTGTCTTTACCAAATTAATCCTTTCCTAACTAGCCATTCTAGACTAAGCATCGCCAGGACTCATCTCTTATCTACTGTTCTCTATGCTTCTCCCATCTTTACAAACCTTAACAAAACTGACCTTACCAAACTTGAATCAGCCTACAATAAAATAGCCAAGTTCGCCACTAGCTCCCCATATAGGTCCCACCACTGCTCTGCCCTACAACAAATAAATTGGCTAGAATTCCCACAACAACTAACCTATACCCAACTTATCTTTACTCACCAACTAATATACCAGCCAAATAGAACCCCAGCCCTGCAACAATTACTCCAACCATATACCAACACTCGCGAACACCGATCCTCACACAAAACACTCCTCCAAGTATCCAAAAGCAACAGCAAAGCCGGGGACGCCCTCTACTCCCACCACATTTCTAAACTTTGGAACTCAATTCCTCAGCACATCCTAAATGTTACCAACCTTTACCAATTCAAAACTCTGCTCAAAGACCATCTCACTAACAACTGACTCTGCTCCTGCACCAAGCCAGGTGAATACCACATAAGCCCACATCAAATTTCATCCCCTAAATTTTATAGTCTCCATGTATACCCCACTCCCACTTCTTAGCACCACCTGTCAGCTACCTACAATAAGAATATAATTTGATAATTTCTTTTTTTTGTAATGGTATATATATATATATATATATATATATATATATATATATATATATAACTTTACTATATTGTAATAACTTTCTCCTTTTCACTAAAGTGACTATTGTATATTGTACTTTCTTTATTGTCTCTAGATATTTCTGTAAATTCTGTGTAAAACTGACACTGTACCTGTCAATGTTGTTCTTGTTTTATTGGAACTTTTGGCCTCTGCTGAAAATGGGCTCACACCCAGATGGACTATCCCGGTCAACTAATGTAAAATAAATAAATAAATAAAATATTCCTATTAAAGCAAGGCCTGATTTCTCTTTAATTTATGCTGCAGTGGTCCTGAAGCCAGTTAAACTATTGCTGGAAGTACAAGGGACACAACCGCAGTATAGAAGGGCATAACAGGTTTTGCCCCAAGAGAAAAACAAATTAACCTTCAACAACCATTTTTTTGGTCCCCTTGGACCTTATTTTTACCAGCCCAGCCCTATGTCCATGCCAGATCAACTCTCCAACCCCCCTCAGACTTACTCTGCATTTGCTAGGGCCACTCCTGGATCCTGAGGGTGTCATGGGGGCTTGGCCAGGGGAGCCCGCAAGATTTTTTGCAGGGGGGTGCAAACCCAGAGCACCCCCTCCACAAAGCCATTCCACTGTCCCATTACTTGGCTATTTCTCCCCAGTTGTCATAAACACTGTTCAAAACTCTCAGTGTGCATACTGTTTTATGCTCTACTTCTACAATGATTACAGATATTTGGATTTAATTTACAATTTTTATTTCAGATTTTATAGCACAAACACTGATAGACATTTGCTAAACAAAGCAATAGTCATATAATGAGAACAAATTCAGCATTAAAGCTTCTCTACCTTTGAAACTCACATTGAAACAGCTTTGAAACCCATATTCAAAGAAAATGCATCTGGCCAGTGGAAGGCTAGGTTTACTTTGCACACATTTTTAGGGTTATGCAAAAGTTCTTTGATTCACCTTTTTGACTGTATTAATTATAATATATAATTGAATTATATCCCTTGTATAATACAGTACCACTTGTTAGAGTGTGTTTTATATTTATAGTTTTGACCATTTTTCCAGTATGCAATGAAACAAAACATATGAACCAATAATGACAAACTGCCCAGTCCAGAGCATTTCAACCATAAAAGGCCACTCAAACATCTGTCATTATACTCTACCAATATCAGTCAATATACACAATCTCTGCAGAAGTAAAAATCATCTGAATAATTCCACGTTAAGGAGATCTGAAACTAATGAAGATTTTGCTAGAAAACAACTTTATATTTCAGTGTTTTGTCTACAAATTCAGTGCCTGCTGCCCTTAAAGAATAAATTGCCTATGTTATATTTAAAAAAAGGTAAGCTGGTATATTGCAATAGGGGATGGGTGGCAAGTCATAAGACAGGTTCATAGTTGCTAGGCATCTCATCCAAAGGAGGACATTTTATTTTATTTATTTATTTAACATTTGTTTACCGGGAAAGTTTGATAGGACACAGGTCCTTTTTCAGCGGAGGCCCTGGGAGAAAAGCACTATGAGTGACAGTAAATTTTAATGCACAAATTAATTAAGTAATCAAAATGCAGTATACATAAGAAAATACAAATTTGTTACATCATGACGACAAAACCTAGGCTTTGAACATAGCTAGTACTATTTATAAAGTATGACTTATGTCAAGATATAAGGTTAAGACAGGTCAGTAGGAATAAAAGATTAAACACTGGGGAAGAAGTTGAATATGGTTGGGGTATACTGTCATGTATTAGAGCATTCACGAGGGGTTAGTACAGGAACATATCCACTCATATATTTTAGATAAGCTTTAAGTGATGGCTTAAAGTGGTTAGTGGACAAGACTGAGAGAATGGAGTTAAGAAGCGAGTTCCATAAATGAGGTATATAGCTGGAAAATAAAGATTCTCCTGCAGTGTTGCTGGCCTTGGAGATGGTAAGTTTTTATTGTTAGAGCGATGTGGTCTGCTGGAACTGTAAGTAAGGATGAGATTTTGTAGTGCAGGGGTTCTGGTTGGTTGTGCTATAATTCTGTGAGTTAGAGAAAGTTGGTTGTAAAGAATAATACTGGGAAGTTCAGGCCAGTCTAGTATCCTTAAAGCTGTACAATGATGTGTATTTTATTATAACATGCTTCTAGCTTAGATAAGTCAGTTTTCCTAAGATTAGTTAAAATTAAAGAAGCATATAGTAGACCGGAGAGCAGATGGGGTTGTGCTAAAATAATTTTGGCCATTTTGGTCAGGAACCTTTTGTGCCTATATAGACTTCTAAGTTTCTTATGGACTTTTCTTTTGTTAGGGAGACATGTAAGTCAAATTTTAGGTTATTGTCTATTTCCACTCCAAGAAACTTTGTATGGATTGTCAGGGAGATGACAGTATTGTCTTTGGCTATTATGTTAAATGGTGGGCATGAGATATATGTCTTCTTAGGCTGGAATAGTAATTATTTAGTTTTGTTTGGGTTTAGGATTAGATGAGCATTGGCTAAACATGTTTCAACAGAAGTGAAAGATTGCTATGTTTGAGAATGAAGAGCTGAGAGATAAGTGACAGCACAGATAAGTTGAATCATCTGCATACAGTATTATAGAACCATGTGGAGTAGCTGAGTGTAGATTATTAGTAAAGAGGGAGAAAAGTAGAGGGTCTAAGATAGATCCTTGGGGGACACCAATGGATAAAGGAAGGCAGAGAGATAGGTCACCTTGCCATAGAACAGATTGTTGATGGCCAGATAAATAGTTATTAAACCAAGCTGTGGCAGATGGTGAAAATGATAGTTCAGTTAGTACATCTATTAGTTTGGAATGGGAGACCATATCAAAAGCTTTTGATAGGTATAGAAAGATGGCAGATACAAAGTTGTTGTTATTCCTGTGATGGTTTATGGCGTTAGTGAAGGATAAGAGAGCTGTAGTGGTGCTATGCGATGGGCGGAACCCATGCTGAGTGTTTGAGAGAAGGCTATTTGTTAGTAAAAATTTCATGACCTGGAGATGAACACACCTTTCGAGTAGCTTAGAAAGAGGTGAAAAAATAGCAATTGGATGATAGTTTGTCAGTTCTGTGGGAGGTCCCCCTTTATGAAGTGAGATTACATGGGAGATTTTCCACAGTTGAGGAACCTTGTTTTCGAGAATGGATCTATTTATAAGGATTGATACTGGGAAGGGTATAGATTCAGCTGCAATTTTGAGGTATTCACTGGGTACATTATCTATGGCAAGTGTAGTAGGTTTTAGTTTCTGTAGTAGTTTTTTATAGTGGCTGTAGGAGTTGAGGAGAAAGAGAATGAGGCATTGCTAGTTGTAGATTTGTCTGGTTTGGTATTAGGATTAGGGGTTTGCTGCTTGGAAATGGCAATTATAGATTCAGTAAAATGTTTGTTAAAAATGGTAGCTATGCTATTGGAATTGTTGTGGATGGTTGGGGTTGGTGTATTAGATTTTCCTGGGTGAAGGATTGAGTTTATTGCAGGCCAGAGTTTTTGAGGGTTGTTTGATGTGTCTTTTGAATGTTATGATAGAAATTTATTTTGTCCTGTTTTATTTGTTTTTTTTGTTTCTTTTTTTGCCTTACATCTAAGTTCCCAATACTGTTGTTTAGAAACTACTGTGTTAGTCTTACTCCATAGTTCCCAGGCTTTATCTCAAGTTTTCAGAAGGGCCCTAGTATCTCTGCTTACACAGGGGACATAGTTTGATTTTACTGTGATAGTTCTAACAGGGGCATGTGCATTTAATATATCTAAAAAGGATTTATTAAAGTGGTTCACTGCATCATCTAGGTCAAGGTATTTGGGTGGAGTCCAATTGCACCTTTGTAGGTCAAAACTGCAAAACAGTGACACAGAAGGTACCAGACCAAGCACAAGAAGACAGGATAATCCAGTAAAATTCAAACAAATTTAATTAAGCACTTTTCGTTATAACCAATGTTATAACTTCTTCAGATCAAAGTAAATTTAACCATCTACATTTAAGTACATTATTTAAAGCCACCATGTGACAAAAATACACCAACCAACTAGTTGTGCATTCAATAGCAATTCCCAATTAAAGCAACAATGTATATACATTTTAAAAGATCACTTAGTAACATGATACTGTTTACTGTTTAACTGTTTAACAGATCCTTGAGGTTGCATCCTCTTCTAAACACTATGTTAGGTTTGCGTCCTAACTTCTCCAACAAGAATTTATCATTACTGATTAATTCCCAATTTTTGATTACTATATGAGAAATAGCCGAACTGTCCAAATTAAAAGTAATAATAAAACTAGACATAATTTAATAATGGACTTTCTTGTAACGTTATTGTATTACACACAGATTATGTGTTTATTGTATTAACAAATTCACCATAGGCAATCATTGCCCTGCCCTCATTATGAAGAATAGGAAGAACCACCCCATTTTTTTTTTTATGTTGGACTTCATCAACCACCTCATTTATTAAATCAATAGGATAGCCACGTTTCACGAACATATCGCTGAGAAATGTGCATTCAGCAATAAACTCAGACTCGCGAGATACCATTCTCGCCGCTCCAATCAATTGTCCTTTAACAATAGAGCACTTCTGTGAAAACGGGTGAGCACTAGAGAAATGCAAGAACGAATTGCAATATGTCTTTTTCCTGAAAATTTTAGAAACCAATCTGGAATTATCTCTATCCTTTGTCAATTTAATGTCTAGGTAATCTATTGAAGTAGTACTATAATTAAAGGTGAACTCAAGAAATTCTATTGTGCTGTTTAAGTGATCAACAAAAGTACTAGCTTCCCCTAGATCTCCTCGGAAGATGATAAAAATATCATCCAAAAAGCGGGTGTAAAAAGCTATGTTCATCATGTGTGAAGGTCTTTTAAAGATGAACTCTCTCTCCCAGAAAGCCAAAACTAAATTAACTAAACTGGCCCCACATGGTGACCCCATAGCTACACCCGTCCTTTGAAGGAAAATCTCCTGGTCAAACAAGAAATAATTATTAGAAATACTATGTGGGCAAAACCGAACGTAGACTGCGGGACAGAGTCTATGAGCATGTGTATGCCATAGAATAAAATTGACAATGCATTGGCAAGGCATTCCCGGGTAACTGGCGGCCACACATTTACTTTTAAAGCCATTGACCAAATACAAATGGACATAAGAGGTGTCCCCACATCGTTACTTTTAGAAGAACTAGAATTATTCTGGCAGCTCACATTAAATGCATTTAATAATCCAGGATTACATGAATCTTGTAAAATTTTATGCCTGTTAAAGCTGAAGAGTTTAAACAGGTAAATTAGTGCATGATTATTTGTTTTTATATTTTTTAACAAAGTTGTATAGAATATACATAACAGTTTGAGTATCATGTTACTAAGTGATCTTTTAAAATGTATATACATTGTTGCTTTAATTGGGAATTGCTATTGAATGCACAACTAGTTGGTTGGTGTATTTTTGTCACATGGTGGCTTTAAATAATGTACTTAAATGTAGATGGTTAAATTTACTTTGATCTGAAGAAGTTATAACATTGGTTATAATGAAAAGCACTTAAATTAAATTCGTTTGAATTTTACTGGATTATCCTGTCTTCTTGTGCTTGGTCTGGTGCCTTCTGTGCTGCTGTTTTGCAGTTTTCACGTTTATTTTACTTAGTTGGTACCTTTGTAGATCAGCTAGGAAGTTGTCAAGATTAAAGTTATGATTTTTCTAAGTTGTTTAAAAATAGTAGGTTTTGGTGGGAATGTGTGTTGTCATATTTGAAATGTGGGTAGGTGATCACTCCAACCATCAGGAAGGTAACCTGATTGGAATGAGCGAGAGGAGTTATTTAGTAATATCCAATTCAAGGTTGGTTGTTTTTTTACTAGCTTTATCTACTCGGGTAGGTTCTTGAATAGTTTGTGTAAAACCATGCAAGTTTATGTGATGGATGGGGTGATCTATATCACGTGCAAACCAGTCTAAATTAAAATCACCCAGTATGAATGTCTCCTGGCAAAGGGTTCTACTTGCCAGTGCAATAGATGTTCTATAGTTGGGGCAGTATTTCCAGGTGGGATATAGCAGCCAATTATATTATGTGTTTTTCTTGAATTTATAGTTAGTGTGGTATAGATGATTTCTGCACTGTCGAGTTGTGGAGTTTTGCAGTCAAGGAAAGTTAAAGTGAGATGGTCTTTAAAGAGGATAGCAACTCCATCTCCTCTTTTGTTGAGTCTATCCTCTCATAGTATGGAGTAACCTGGGGGTAGTATTTCATTATCTTTTATACTTGGTTTTAGCCATGATTCAGTGATTATTACTATGTCTGGGGAGTATGTGGCTAGAGTGGCATGGAGGATGTCTAATTTGTTGGCTATACTTTTACTATTAATGTTCATTAGCAATAGGTCTGATTTTTTTCTGTTTAGAATTGGATGTGTAGGGGTGTTGAAACTAGACTGACTAGGAGGGTTGGTGTTATCTGAGAGTGGTTCAGGGTTTGGGTGGACTCAGCAATAAGCAGTAGCCTAGAGGAAATGTTGGTAAGTAATTGCAATCGTTTGATAAGCTCATTGTTGAATAACTGAGGGTTTTAGTGACTATCTTTAGTAGGTATTATTTTAAGTGGAAAATATTGGAGGCTAGTAATATTGACAAGTGTAGGGGAGATGGTGAGATATGTACATGGAAGAGTATGGTAAGGTGGGTTTGTGGTGGGATGAAAAGTGGGTGTCTGGAATGGTTGTGGTGATAAGTAGTGAGGTGAGACAGTAATATGAGTGTAGTAAGAAGTGATAGGTGAAGCACAAACATGTCATAGGTCTAGGAGGAGGAACCAGGAAAACAGGAAGTGCATGTAATTGGATGGATAGAGTGAGGCAGTGTTAGCCTAGTGCACAAGAGTAGAAGCACTGGGGGCAGGTGGAATATGGGGGCAGGGTAGGGGAGCGGAGTGAGCCTGAAGGTGAATGGAGTGGGCAGAGCAAGCCCCAGCAGGAGGGTGTTCAAAAAAAAAAAACAATTAAGAGCCAGGAAATGTAAGTAAGACAATACACTATATCAGAGCTTTTAATCTTATAGAAAACAAATGTTGCTGGCAATCTCTTTTAGGATGAGTAGAGCTAGGGGAATTGGGCTTGAACTAAAGTTTTGTTTTGAAATATTTTTGATCTTAGACTCTGGAGCTCACCTGTTTGCATACAGAAGGAATAGGGATTTTATAAAATTAGCAGTGTATATCGCCACCTAGTGGCCAACTTGATTAAACCTCTCCAAGTTGGAAGCTGAATAGAGCTCATGCAGCTGTGCTCACCTCACAATGATAATCAGAAAGTAGGAGAAAATTGTTAAAACAATTCAATGACATTCACCTAATGATTAATTGTAAACTTTAGGAAAGATTGTATATAAACGTAAGTTGAGATTTCCCAGGGCAGATTTGAGCTCAGGTTTGTATGATTGATCTGATTTGACATAATCAGGAATTCAGCACCCTACTTCCTTAAAATACAAATCTACATGCTGTGGAGTACAACCTACAGTGTGCTACATCAAGATGCAAGTATA
>NC_056729.1:1140322551-1140377551 GCF_019279795.1 Protopterus annectens | reverse complement strand
CTTCCTGCAGCTCCCCATTGCTTTGAAGTAATCAGCCACCCCCCATTTCTGACTCAACTTTCTACAGTTCTAATAATCTTATATGCGAATGACATGGTTGTTTGGACAGCACAGCCCTCCTTTGCAACAATTAAAAAACTTCTAGAACAGGATCTTGTCCATCTTAACACCTGTTAAGTCATATAAATGTTATTCTGTACTACACAAAACTAAAGTTATGTTATTTGAGACCAAGTACAAGTTAGCCAATGTAGCAAAAGAATGAGAAATCTACAACTGGAACCACTAGCACATCAAGTATCTATGTATATGGCTGGACAAACCTTAAACTTCCATCATTGTGTAGAAGTGAAAAAAAAAAGTCTTCTGAGCCTATAATACTTCTCATTCCTTTTTTAAAGTAGCTGGCCATCAGATTCTACCATTCAATATCCACCAGTCTCAATTTAGCCCCCCTAGGGCTGCTCAACCCGACTAATGATGAGGGATAGCGAAGGGATTGAGGACAATGGAGCAGCATCACAGGGAGTGTGCCATTAACCCCCTCCCACCTTGCAGCAGCCTTGCTAGCTCTGTAATCACTGCCCTCAGGGGGTGGACATCTGGTTCCAAGCATACACATCCTCCTAACTAAGCAGCTCACACTGATGCAACATGGGGCTCATTAAGCTCAAACACTGCTTATTGCAGTGAGACTAGGCTGCCTCCCTGTCCCTCAAAATGGGTGACCCAACATCGGCTGCTCACTTCCTTCCTTTCCATTTATTCCCCCAGCTGACATTCCACTAATCAAATGTGTCATTTGGGAAACAGTATGGACTTTATTCCTCTGCTCTCTCCTCTTTATTAATAGGACCTGCTGGAGAGATTGGTATATATACCAGAGACTACACTATTTCTGGAACAGGCTCCCCATCTATGTGAAGCTGAGTTCCTCCTTAAACCAATTCAAGTATAACTTGGACAATTGGTTGGGGAACAGGAAATCCATCCCTGGTTTGGCACTTATGTCCCTAATGAACACAAGCAGCCTGTAAATGGTTGATCTCCCAGGCCCAAGCTTGTAAATGTTTCATCTCCCTAGGGTCTCCTTACACTTATCAAGTGTACCAGAATTTGTCAGAGATTTGGGATGCATGGCTAGGCTTAAAAAAACCCTTGTTGTGGTTAGCCTAGTAAACACCTATGAACCAAACAAAATAATGCCGGTTCATCATTCTTGCTCTGTGTCAAGAACATAACTGGCAGATCTTAATAAAAGCCAGATAGTTTCCTATTCAGATTACTTACATTACATCCATTTCTCTTTTTACACAAGCACTTGCAATAAACCTTTACATCATTCCCTCCAAACATTATGGACCCATCATAACAAACTTGCTTACAGTGACCATAACTTTTCAACTCTAGCTTTTAGTATAGAAAGTAAAAAGTAGTCAGACATACCATGTTTTGAAGCAAACTGAAAGAAGCTTCTGTTGAAAACTGCCAAATGCAAATATTTACAGGATAATATATCCCCATAACTTCCCTACCAACTTCTGTTTCCTCTGTTTCTAAACTCAGTCTAACAGCAGTATTCATTCAGGTGTAAACTTTAAACTGTTCTGTCAAACCTGACATGCTTATCCTTCAAGAAAAACAATTATAAAATTGGGATTTTTTTTCTCCAGGGTGCCACTTCATACATGCAACCACCAGCCCCTTTCAGTTCTCACAAGCTGTCACACTTCCCAGAAGAATTCCCGGACCACTCTCAGGTAAAGAGCCATTGCCCCTCCAAAAGGTTGATCATCCAGGCTACCAGAGAACCCTCCAGGTAAACTTCCACAGGGTGATCTTCATCACCCCCTAGAGAAGTGAGCCTGAGGAATGCTGGGGAGCCAGCAGTAGGTGCACTGGCTGGCAGGTGCAGACAGCAGTGACTACCTCTGCACCACAACTAATTGCGAAGAACAGAAAAAAAAAATGGGAAAAACAAAGAAACAAAAAAAACCCAAAGGCAATAATGATGCTACTACCATTACTACTAATAATAATACAAGGAGACAGAGAGCTAAACCAGTACAACTGATTAGTATTACAGTTCACAATAGTACATAAGACTATATAAGAGGCAATGATACACTGCACTTACCCTGCTGTCTGGAGTGCCTTCCATGATTTCATGCCTCCTTAGGCAGGCTATCATGTTTGCCTCTGTCTACTTGGCTGCTATAAAACATAAAACAAGTAGCAATCTGTAAAGCATGAAGACAATAATAAGGTAGTTTCCTCTTCATAATCTATGTCTTCCCTGGAAGACAAGGTCAAGGTTGTATTTCGGCAAATAACTATACTTATGCATGCACCTGCTCACCAGAGTGGGTGTGCATCACTCAGTGTCCTGGCAAGATGATGCCAGGCATTACTTTTATATAAGGAACCTTCATATTCCCCTAACAGGAGCTACCTATGATCTCTGTGTATGAGTTGTAAGAGCAGCTTGTGTTTCTTGCTGCACCTTGGTGGAGTCCTTCCAAACTCAGTGCCTGGAGAGGTCATCTCCACTCTGCAGGTCAGAAAAATGGTTTCCCAATGAGCACGGCCACATATTAAGGACGCCACATGACACACATCACATAATGCACTGCAAATTAACATTAATACTATCAGGCAGAAAAATGGGTTTTATAATGGCCAAGCACACACTACACATGTCCTTTCAGCCTGGAAACTTGGAAGACCATAGTATCTTAGTGCTGACTGTTACCGATAATGCTTTATGTTATGGTTGCAATGCATAGACAACTACACTAAATCACCTTAGTGGCATACTTTAGTTTAATAAAAAGCACAGGGCCCATATACTACAAGACTCCATTATGCCCAGCAACTTTGATGGAGGTCAGAGTATAGTAGATAACAGACAGCAGAAAAACTACTCGTAAAAGACTACAGGACTGAGGTAGTCACACAAGGATGTATGGAGGCAAAATGGACTGTATGTGTATTGGGGGTACCAAATCACAGAGAATGACAGCAGACTGACCTGTTGGTGTGGGGTGCCAAACTGATAGGACACAAGGAACAGGGCAGGTCACCTTACAATCCTGGTGAATTCAATCTAACAGATCACAAGGGATATGGTAGGACAGGTTGCAGTCCTTCAGAATTTAGAACCTCTCTTCCACAGATTCTAACAACCATGGAAGGACAATTTCCTGTGGTTTCTCCTGCTAGTCTTGTAGATATGGGCATCCTGAGACAGTGTAGCAACTGCCTTATGTACACAGACAACCCTCTTCTTCTACCACCTAGGAACACAATGTATGAGAGATGCAATTACATTAAGAACCTAGAATCCTTGCTGTCTCAATCTGGCATGGTGAAGGTTGTCTGCACAAACACCACAAGCAGCACACCTCTAACACCACCCCCACATGTGCAGTACATTCCTACATATGTGGAGGTTTTCAACAAAAACATACTTAAACAAAAGAGACCTCCGAGACAAAAACACACACACACATCACAACCCACCGCACCAAGCACCAAACATTGTACACATGCATATGTCTCACAGCCTCTAAGGCCCAGCCACAAACCCAACACACTAGTCATAGAAGACTCTATCATGAGACACACAGATTTGCCCCTCACTAGGCTAGACAAGGAGAAAGTCACGGTAAGTTGCTTGTCAGGTGCTAGAATTCACCATATCACTCACGTACTCAAGTCTCTCAACAACAGGTACTGTTATGACTCTGTCATAGTCCATGTTGGTGTGAATGACTTGAGACATACCTCTCTGGACTATATGAAGAGAGACATGATTGAGCTCGCTGAATATTTGTCCCAGGCAGGCATGTCCCTAGCCTTAAGCAGCATCCTACCATCACCCAGAATGATGCTTCAGTACATACAGAAAATGATTGACTTTAACAATTGGCTTAGTTTCTGGTATCATTCCAAGGGGATCCAGTACCTGACAGCCTGGGAGAACATGATTGACAGACCATGATGCTTTGCCAGAGATGGCCTTCATCTGTCTCCCCTGGGCTTCAGGCTTCTGGCAAAGGCTCTTGCCTCCCTCATAGTGCCTTTTTTAGGCCAAGTCATGAGGACAAAATTACCAACATGAAAAATTCTTCTAAACGAAATTTAAAGGTCATGCTACTAAAATCTAGAAGTCTTAACATGAAACTGTACTCATTGCAAGCATTCCTTGCCCTGGAAGATGCTGACATTTGTGCAGTGACTGAAACCTGGTTCAAAGCTGTGGCGAGCACCCCGGCCTTACCAGGTTACTTGTCCTACCATACTTTCAGACCCCAAACAGAGGGCTACAAAGCCAAAGGAGGTGGAGTTTCAATATTTATCAAAGACATACATACCTCCAGGCTGGTCAAACAGTATGACGCACAGGAGACACTCCAGGTGCAGTTAACTATTGACAAAACACCTATTCAAATCATAGCTAGCTGCAGACTTCCAACCATGAGTCAGGAGGCCCACTCCATCTATCTGAACTTACTTGAATCCACCAAGATTCAACCTTCTACCCTGATCCTGGGTGACTTTAACTACCCAACCGTAGACTGGAAGACCTATTCTAGCTCATACATGAATGCCCAGTGATTTCTCTACTTCATCAGTGTCAATGCATTGGATCAGCTGGTCAACACCCCCACAAGAGGTGAAAATATCCTGGACCTGGTATTAACCAGCATGAGTAGCCATTATTGCACCCCTACAGTATCATCCTCCTTGGTAAGATCCAAACATAAAGCAATCACTTTCGAAGTCACCATTTCACCTGACTCCCCCTTGCCAGGGTCGAACAAAAAATCTTTTTCAAAGTTGACTACAACCTCCTGAGAGCAGGTATAAGCAGCTTTACAGCCACCATCCCTTCAGTTGAATCAAGCACTAATGTCCAAGCCTACACCAAAAAACTATATGAGCACCTATATAGCTGCATGGACTCAGCAAAACCTGACAGGACCAAATCATCCTCTTCAGTGAAGAGTAAACCTGTCTGGTGGACAGCAGCAATAAACAGACACTATAATAAAAGGAAAAAAATGCTGTCCAGGACCAAGAAGAAGCAGGTGCCAAGTTGGAAGCAATCTCTCCTTTTTCTGAACAAGCAAATAAGGTCATTGGTGAAATCCTCTAAGGCTAACTTTGTGTCCATATTGGCCACATCCACTAAGGATAATAACAAGCCCTTCTTCACATGCATCCACAATCTCAAAGGTAACTCCCAGATCTGCTTTGAATTGGTGGCCAAGAATACCACATACACAAAGGCATAGATATAGCCAACCTGCTGGCAGACAAGTTCAGTGAAAACATCACCCCCTGTCCCCCCATCAGTAAACCAGGGCATCCGCAGCACCTGCCCCCTCCCCTCATCACCAGGGAGCAGGTTATTAATGCCCTCTCAAAGGCAAAAAATACAGCCTCCATGGGACCGGACAATATCCCTGGCTGTGTCCTACATGAACTCAGGCAAGAGCTCTCAGCACCACTAGGCACCCTATTCAACCAAAGCCTGTGCACCAGCTTCACCCCAGCAGAATGGAGGGCAGCCACTATCATCCCTCTGCACAAAGGTGGAGCGTCCATCGACCCAGGCAATTATAGGCCCATTAGCGTAACTAGCCTGATCTGCAAGGCCATGGAATGCATTATCATGGACCTTATAAACTAGGATATTGGCAACCTCCAAATGCTTGATCCCACACAGTTTGGTTTTGTCAAAGGGAGATCATGCCTGTTAAACTTGGTCACCTTCTTTGAAACAGTCACCAAAGCCATGGATGAGGGCAAGACAGTGCACACTGCCTACCATGACCTAGCCAAAGCCTTCAACACTATTCCCCACTCAGGCATAATAGATAAACTCCCCCAGCTAGGCATCAGATGCTTACCAGATGGGTAGCTAACTGGCTCACAGAACACACTCAGTCAAAATAGGGGAAATCACATCTAGTAGCAGACCCGTAACAAGTGGTGTACCCCAAGGATCAGTCTTGGGACCTCTACTGTTTGGGATATACTTTTCTGAGGTGCAAGCCAAAACCAGTGGTCTGTGGCTGACCAAGTTTGCAGATGATTGCATGCTGGGCACTGTCATAAAATCCCCTAGTGATGTGAATATCCTCCAACAGGGCCTTAACCAAACTAATGACTGGCTCCAGAAGCATGGCCTCAAGCTGAAAGCCATGAAATGCATTATTATCCCCTTTGGGGAAAATAGTGTCCCCACTAATTATCACATTAATAACGTACTAAGCAAGCAATCAGTCGTGAGGGACTTGGGGACCCAGGTTGATAGCAACCTGACTTTTGACTACCATGTTGCCTCCGTTGTACGGAAGGCTTTCTACATGGCCCACCTCATAAGTAAGGGTATTTCACACAGGGACAAGGAGGTCATAACATCCCTGTACTCCTCCCTTATCAGACCCATTATTGAGTACAATGCCCCCTTTGGCATGTACCTTGCCAAGCACATGCAGCAGTTGGAGAGACCACAGAGGTTTCTGACCAGGAAAATCCAGGGTCTCAAGCACCTATCTTATACAGATAGGCTAAAAGCCCTGTCCCTCTACTCATTCTCATACAGACTGCTCAGAGGTGACCTGTGTCTGGCATACAAGGACATCTCAGACTCAGCCTTGATGGAGTTGCTGCATATCTGTAAGTCAAACTCCACTTGTGCAACTCACATGCAGGGTCTCAACCTGGTCTGCAACATTAATTGAACTTGTTGGCATGATAGATTTGTGTCCCAATGACTCCCTCATCTGTGGAATAGACTTCCTCTCCATGTCAAGCAGAGTACCTCACTAGCCCTCTTTAAGAGGAACCTGGACATCTGGCTGGGAAACAGAAACTATACCCCTGGGATCCCACCTGTGTCCCTGCTGGATAGGGAAAACAGGTGCTGATTTTGTGGGAACATGGTTGAAATTCTTGGCTAGGCTTATAAAGGCCTCCAAGCCAATAGCCTAGTATTGTTCTATCAACCTATGAACCTATGAACCTTTAATCCAACAGAGCACAGGAGATCAGGTAAGACAGGTTGCAGTCCTGGAGAACTCAATCTAACAGAGCACAATGGATAGGGTAGGACAGGTTGTAGTACTGGGGGAATTCAGTCTAACAGAGCACAAGGAACAGGGTAGGACTGGTTACATTACTGGGAGAGGTTAGACTAACAGATCACAGGGAACATTGTCAGGATATGTCCTGTCCATGCATAATGACTGCATAATATACTATAGGAGATATGAGCCCACCAGTATTCCAGTCACAGACTATGTTTTTAGCACAGGGCCAATACACAGCAAGCACTGCTAACATGTCCATGGCTGCTGCACAGTGGCACAGTCATGGAAAGGTGGAATCATAGTAACACAGAGGGCTGTGTCTACCAAAAGGGTGCTGAGGACAGTACTGAAACAATTGCCGCTTGCATGGACATTCATGCATATGCACACTGATTCACATGTGCAAGCTGTCAGTGAACTCATCTTGTCATGAGACTGAAGAAATGGCAATGGCGTGTAAAGTCCACTGCACCAGAGATGGAACTGAGTTTGGCAGGATTCCTACTTAGTGCATCAAGAAACACAATATCTTCTTATACCTCATGTATGGAGATCATAGGCAGCACCTGATGGGGAATATGAAGATCCCTTCTAAACACACACATGGCATCCATAACCTTGAGAAGGGTAAAGCAGACCAGGCCATCTGGGGTAAGATGTTATAGGGATTGGCGCAGGACATCAGTGCAGGGAGTGGCCATAGTAGTACAACAATACAGATATATATTACAAGATCACTGATGTGTTACTGCATGCCAAGACCAAGGCAATGGAAATTGCCATAGATAGACTGATCATTGGGGGTGAACCACTAATATAGAACTATCTAGCAGAGGTGCAGGAATTCCTAGTATACCTTATTGGATAACATGAGAGTACCCTCATATTGACAGTGGCCTGGATATGAAAATTGGAATGAAGATGACTGCGTGGGTTTCTGTATGGGATACACTGAGTTAGTAGTAGCATGTGACATTGCGGCAAGACACTGACTTGCAGTGTTGAATGGCTTACTCAAACACATACTCATAGGCAAACATGTATGCATATCTTTCAACAGGTTTACTATCATAACCTCACACCGACATTGTGCGAGTGTTCAGATTTCCAAATCATAATATTGGAAATCAAAACAATGAACCACAAAAAGATAGAATGAAGTATTTTTGGTAATCTCAGACATCTCAGAAATGTCGACTTTACCCAAAATACTACACTTCTGGTCCACACTAAAAGAATGTTTTTGTAGGGGGGCAAGCCCCCTGCACCCCCACACCCCCCTGCTACTTATATATGCAAACTCTTGAGATCGCAATATAGTAAGGGAAAGGGTACATTTCCGATCCCACTATAGTGCAATCTACATTCAAAATGTTGAAATGTACAACAGCAAATGCACACTAGCATTCGCTGTTGTGATTTCAACATTTTTTTTTCATTGTTTCAGGATGTCGAATTGGGCAATCGGACATATGGAATTTGAATGAAGTTCGATCATCCTTTTGATAGTAAACCCTTTCAACAAGGGATATCTTGGCTGCGCCACAAGGTATGTTTGTGTCCGTAGGGCATGTATATGATTAGCAGGTAGCAGTCTCTGTGCATCATGGCGCAGGGACTCACAAATATGATCCAGCATTGCCACAATTATGTTATCTGTACGCATTCCCGAGTTCCAGTGCAGAGGCACCAGCAGAACAGGTCAGAACATGTCTGATATTAGCAGGTCATTCGTGGCTGATGATGGTGACATGCACATGACATAGTCTGGTAACACTGAAGCATTGTCGTAATGCTAACAGTAGGTGGAATACTCATATCACCCACAGCTGAGATGATGGTGGAGTGATGAAATGAACTTTCACCATCCCCTTCTTTCAGTTCTGGATGTCTTGTTCATGATAGCCCCATCCAAACTACATAGTTTTTTATCACAACAAGTGGCATCAGAGTGTTGCATTGCTTCCAAGGTGCATGCATCCAGTGTAGGTGAGAGTAGGTAGGTGCCCTTCACCTTTTTGCCTCCAGGATACTCTCAGACCTGAGTATCACACATGTACCTGTCTCTGTAGTTAACAGTTAGTACAGGTGATTAAGGCTATGAACTGCTAATGAGCTACTTCCTGTGGTACAGGGTTTGAGTCTCTCCAATTTCATTTCCCTGTTATGTGATCTTGAGCAAGTTAGTTAACTAGATGGTGACTGGGGCATTTGGGAACTTGGACTATGCTTCTTAATGGGCTCTGAACTGCATGCTTAGTAACTACCTATGAATTGTTTAAGATGTACAATTCAGCGATCTAGACATATGATCTAGGCACAAATGGCTACTACTCATGCTATGTCATAGGTGCTGAGTATGCTGTGTAGTCTGCATGAGAAAATGCAACTGCTTTAGGGAATGCAAGACATCCTGTAGTACATACAGATTGACATGGCTTATAAGGACCGGGAGCAGACATGCCTTTTGAGGATAGTGGTGATTCAGCTGGCAGTCATTGGGGCCGCTGTGAAGATGTAGCCAATTAGCTACCATGGCTATCCTAGGGTAAGTGTGCATTGCACATTCAAATGCTAAGCCTATGCTGCTGGCATATACCATTCTGTAGACAGCTTACTATGTGCACTCTCCTTGGCTGAATCTGTCCCCCGGGTTTGGACACTGTCAGAGTTCTACCCAATTATCTCCCATCTCTACTGTGGGCACATCTCACCAGGCTAACCACTCAGGGTACCACATTTAATCTCCAGGACTGGCCCTTTTAGTCCCCCTTGAGCAATACCTACCAGTTCCCATTCATGGATGACCAATGACATTATACTGGTAAACTACATGGTGGGAGGGACATAGCTGTGCTCCCATACATGATCACAATATGGCATACCATCCCTTGGACAGGGTATCTCCAATCTTGACACTACAGGACCACATGGTGCACTCAGCCTGGGCTCCACTAATGGAAGCTCCACCCATTCACTGGAGGATTGATCACTAACTCACCCTCAGTCTCTGAGTGTTGTGCATGGCCACTGCATCCACCAACCTTCCACCTATTATAGCTTTGTTGCTTCCCATCAGTGTGCTCCACCTCACCTGTGCAAAGGATGATGAATGTGCCCTGTGCTCACTAATGGCATGTTTGGCTATGATAAAGTCTGATGCACAGCACAAGCAGATAGTTCACTGGACTGCGCAACCTGTTTTGGTTATTGCATACATCAGTTTTATTCTGTTGTGTCCTTGTCATGAGCCAGAGTTATGGATCTGGTGCTGCCACCTTGCCAGTGCCATGACTTATTGCGTTTGTTTCTGGCTCACATGGGGTGCCACTGTTGTCATTTCCCCTGATAACTCTAAACTTGAATCCTCCCCCATTTCGGCTACAACTATGTCTGGCAGTGTTATGGTATTCCCAAATTGAAACTTCTGTCATAAAACCATGCTAAAGAGAATGAAAAAGGCGACAAATATCTTGCTGCAAGTCTTTGGAGCATACACAGTGCATCACTAGATGTAGCCAAATGGTGGAAGATGATCTTCAGAAGTCCAAACAGACATTTAATAATATTCTGTGTCTGTAATAGTGTGGTGTTATATGCTATCTCCACCATGGTCTGGGTATTGTGAACATCCACCTCTAAGCATCGGCCAGCTAACTACAGGAACATGCTTGACTCATTGTGAAGGAATTGGCATGTTTTTGTCTACTGAAAAGGACCTGGCATAGTCTAATGTTCCAGTTTTGTATTTTTCACCTGTGTTGCTTATTCATTGCATGTTTACTTGCTTGATTCTTGTTTCTGGTCTGTTATCTATTTCTGTTACTAAATTAACTCACACACAAAGAGATGTGAGGAAGCTCAGCAGCACTGAGTGAAAGCACTCCTTATGTCAGGGCTTAATCTCTCAGCAAACATCTCTCTCCCCTTCAGACTCCTGGTTTGATGACTATAAGAGCCCCATAAAAGCAGGCACACTCTTATTTCTCTTACTCTTAATCTTGCTTTTACTCATTATTTCGCCAGCCTTCCATATGTGCTCCACTTATTATCTCTAACAAATACTTTTCTCACTCTCCCCTCTCTTCCTCTCCTTCTAATCCACTGTTTGATTTTCCACTCTGACATTTACTTTATGAATGATTAATAAACTGTCACACTTATAACCTGTCAACGTGTCACTGCAACATGATATTGTATTTATCTTGTTTTAATGATGGTATATGTGTATTATTCTACATATCATATGTGTATCAGTATTTGTATTAATCTATGTATTTAAGTATACTGTAACACAAAGTCAATTTTCAACTATGTATACATATTTTATGTTGTTTTACTTGTGAAGCTTTTCTCCCTGGGCCTCCACTAAAAATTATTAAAATTATCCAGTTGAACTTTCCTAGTAAAAACTGTCAATAATAAATAAATAAATAAATAAGTAAATAAATAAATAAATAAATAGATAAAAATAAACATGGTGACGATATTTGAACTTGACCCCTGAAATGTGTTCTTACCAGTGCCTGCAAATGCACAGGCTGCTGTCTAGCACCCTATACTTCCATCCATCTATTTAAGTTGTAGGCTGAGGAAGCAGCTGTCCATCCTAAATCAGTCTTTTTTGTCTTTCCTGGTACTGCAATATACACAAAACAAAACTAACTAACTAACTAACTAACTAACTAACTAACTAACTAACTAACTAACTAACTGCTCTAACTACTTACAGTGCACAACGTGTACCAACTTTTAATTCCTGGGCACTGGATCACATATTAAAGCAATAACCAATGACGTGGTGTGGTATATTGAAGATTTACCCATGGTTGGTGTGGTTTAATCATGAGGGCGAAGCCCGAGTGATTAAAAAAAGGCAATCATAGGTAACTCCTCAATATGCCACAACCACAGAGTTGGTTATTGCTATTATACAATGACATTATTTAAGAAAAAAATACTTACTTTTCTTAAATAATGTCTTTATATAACGGCGGATTACTGTTCTTCCACCAGTTGCGGTATACTGATTCTTCATTTTGATGTACTATGCATGCATATGGGACTTGCGTTCCCATGCATACCCACTACATCAATGCTTTGAAACTGAAGCAACGGAGAAAAGAAAGTCTCGGTTGCTCCGTTTTCTCTCTCTTTTTTTTTTTTTATTGTAAAAAAAAAAGGTTTTGGGGCACTTTATACCAACAGAAAAACGTTCGGGTGACCGGACCTTTTTCCATTGGTATATTGTGGGATTTAGAACGGGCATGCTGGCTGGGCTGGGCCAATCAGCATGCACATTTTCGAATAGTAATAGGGAGTCATTGTATAATTATGATTATTACATGAATGCAGTCCATTTTAATAGTGTTTGGCATGCATTTATCTCTGCATTGTCAATGCTACACATTTTATGTTGCCGTATACAAGCCATGTAAATCATTCACATACATGTACAAAGTGCATTTCTATAATCGTGTGATACAGGTTTTCCTAATATGCATGTCCATTCATGAACTGCGAATCATTCTGGTGTGTGATTTCAACCATACAACAGTCTAATGCAGGGGTGTCCAACCTTTTGGCTTGCCGGGGCCGCATTGAGTGAACAGAAATTGTCTTGGGGCCGCATATAAAATATATCATATAGTTAACTCTTTTGCTGCTGCGGGAGACTAAAGTCGACTACCTGGCTGTACTGTAGGTGCATTTGAACAATGAATAAATGTAATAAATGCCTAATATTTGCCTTAAAATTCTAATTCTCGTTCTAATTCTCATTCTCTAATCTAACAGTTAACTCTAACATCTTAGTTAATATATATTTTTTTACAAATAAACAGATATTCACTACAGCATTAGCATTTCCCACTGGGAAAACCACTCCAGCAGTCCAACTACGTAAAATATCAACATTAGCAGTCCTATAACACTATAATCCACAAAAATAAGCCAACAAATTTGCAATAAAGTAAAGAATTCACATTACTGACTTAATAAAACAATGCTGAATAAGCTACATGAGGGTCTCACCCAAACATATAACTGGTGCCAGAAACATGGCTTCAAGCTAAATGCCAAAAAATGCATCATCATCCTCTTTGAGGAGAGTGATGTCCCCACAAATTATCACATTATTAATAATACTGTAAGCACGCAATCAATCATGAGGTGCTTGGGCACCACGTTGTCTCCGTTGTACGGAAGGCATTTTACATGGCCCACTTCATTAGTAAGGGTATCTCATCCAGAGACAATGAGGTCATAACATCCCTGTATTCTTCCTTTACAAGAGCCATTGTTGAGTGCAATGCCCCTTTTGGCATGTTCCTCAGCAAAACAACCCTGACAAAAGAGACTACAACCATTTCTGACAAAAAAGGTCAAAGGACTAAGTTCACTTAGTTATCCAAACAGACTAAAAAGCTTCTTGCTTTCCTCTGTCTCTCACTAGCCCCTATAAATTTCATCACTGGCTTCCATTCCAGGCTAAGAAAGATCCTGCTTTGAGAGACTTCCTCTACCCCAGAAATACTGGTTATATTTAAAATGCTCACAGCCTTCACTGCAACATAAACAAGCCACTCTGTATGGACAGGTTCTTGACCCAAAAACTTCAACTTCTGTAAAAAAACTCCTCTCATTATCAAACAATGTAGTTCAGCAACACGACAACTGGATGGATAAATGTACTCCTTGAGTAAGTAACATCGCCTTCATCAAACCAGATGGAAAATCCACATACTAACCTTTCCTAGCTGGATGGCTAAGATCTAATATTGGTTACTCAAGTCTACTTGCTCAAGAAGAGGGGCCTATTTAACCAAGAATTCCATTTGCAAAAATATATTCAGTATACATATTAAATCTCTCCCTCTTACACACACACACACACACACACACACACACACACACACACACACACACACACACACACACACACACAAGGAGCTCCTACTTGTAAAATAGGCAACCTCAGTAATCACATGACACCCACTCACTGAATGAAATTGTCTGGAAGACAGAGATGGATTCATCCATGCAATTTCCCACCACCAAAAGGACCATCAATAAATCAACAAACAACTGCTCAGCAAAAAGTAAATCAGTAAGAAATCCATAAACTCTCTAAGATCATACTACATACTGGAGTAAACATATAACTTCCCTCCAATCTAAAGCCATTTGACATTCAAACATTTTAATTTGTGCAGAAGTTATTCACAGACTGACAGTTTACTGAGCTGTAATGCTGACCTTCGCTTTTGGAAAAAAAAAAACAAATTCCTAGACTTTAATAGCTCAAAGTGCAGAGAGGATTATTTTTATTTATTATGCATTTATTTATTTTTGGAAAACATCTTTAAAACTATTAAATTGATTACACACCCAGAAACACAGAAAAGTTACTGTGATAAGTAAACCACAGACTGCTACAAGAAATCAAAATCACATTAGGACTCCATGCTTGCGTCCAAACCAATGAAGCATACCTGTCAATTCCAAAAGAATTAAAGTAGCTTAATAAGAAAGTTATTTGCAAGGTTACATGGCAGTTTATATTGGAAATAAGCAGAGATATTAAAAATAAGCAGAGATATTAAAAAGGCTCTGTTTCTCATAATTATGCCGAAAAGTCTTCCAGGGTAAATACAACCTTCTGATTTAGTATGGAACCATACCTCTCAACCTTAGAGCAAGAAATCTGGACAAAGCAGAAAATAAAAGTGGGACACGGGCCCAAAAATAGTTATGCATCACAGACACCATTGAAATAAATGTAGCTGCATTATACACTTATAATGTTTCTATCCCATCATTGTCAGTTAAGCATTATATGGCTCATTCAATCCTGCCTTCTTTTGCAACAAAGAAAACCATGCTTTGAAATGACAAATGCATTAAAAGTAATAAATAAAACAAATTGCATCCACATCCTGCAACTTCCTACCTGCAAACAACCACAGTGCTTTCAGAGAAACTAGGGCTGCTTATTTCCCCAGAATGACAGCTCTCCCTAATTAAGTCTAATGGTGTACAATCTACCAGGATCTGGACTTCCTGAAATAAATTAAATTATGTCCTGTAAATTGCAAGTGCACTGTGTTTAATTAAACTATATTTCTAAGCCCACTTACTGTATTTTTCCAGTAACATCCCAATTTCCATTTCCAGGTCACTTTACAAGACATTGGTAGTGGTAGACTTGGCATCCTTCAGAACCCCACAGGCCCACACTCATACTGCTAGCATTGTCCATTAAATGTAGATATCCATCCACTGTAAATGGCAAGAAGCTATGTCTTAAAAAATCTACTTTTGGCATGCCTAGTACCCAAGTATCAGGTTTTGAAACAAAGAAACATATTCTCCACAGTCAGTAAGTCTTTGTCTTTAATAATCATCTACTGTTGCAGCACTCCCAACACATAAGCGCGCGCACACACACACACACACACACACACACACACACACACACACACACACACACACACACACACACACACACTAAAACCCCCAACATTTAAAAAATGACATTGTGCCCACCTGATTTGCCAGTATTGATGATCCACCAAAGTTTTGCTTACTGCTGTCCAATCTACCACGGCTTAGAACCCACCAATGACAAAACAGTATTGGATGCTTTTTTGTTTGTCAGAAAAAAACAATACAACTTTATATGCTACAGTCCCACATAGTCAATCCACTACTGACCCATTAACCCTAGGCTGCTGTCTCATTCTTATTCCCCGGAACTGCATTACCTTGGATGGCTACTTTTATTTCCTAAGCAAAAGACATAAATTGGAAGATGAGACAAAAATCCAGATATTCTTTGAAAATCCATACAGTTGAGAGGTATGATTTCATATTCAATACAACACTCGCCCTGTCAGGAAAGCCGCAATTTAAAGAAAGTTTACTTTTAATGTACGATATATATTTGTGAGATAACTTGTTTGTGTTCAGTAGGTAGACTGATCGCCATTAGCCTCTTTGTGCATGTGTCTCTCTGTCATACACACACATACACACACACACACACACACACACACACACACACACACACACACACACACACACACACACACACACACACACACACACACACTCACACTCTTCTACTTTCACAGACACAAACATTCTGCTTTCATGCATGCACTCACTCACTCTGTACTTACCTATTAACACAGGTAAGTGCTGTCCCTTTCAAAGGCAATGGCAGCAAATCGACGCACGAGTCCCTCTTCAGCGAGAACACACACAGATTCTTCGGTGCAAAATAATGGCGTAAACACACTGACCCTTCTTTGGCACAAAAAAATCAAAACTAGAAGGGTGCTTTGGCGCATGTGCACACCGACATTAAAGTTACAGGTCACAAGAATGAAAAACACAAAACAAAAAAAGTGTTTTGGGTCATGCATACATCGATGTTGCAGTTAAAGGTTGAGGGCCGCATGGAAGAGTTCTGAGGGCCGCAGGTTGGACATGTCTGGTCTAATGCATTGCTTGTTAAATTCATAAATCTTATTTATTTATTAACCATTGATTTCCAGGAACATCTGACTGGCCAAAGCTCCTCTACAGCACAGGTTCAGGAAGAAAATCTCCAAATTAAATACTTTTTCACAGTCAATGAGCATGCGTTAACAAAATATACTACATAACACTGATCTATATACAGTTTAACAGTTAATCACCATGTTAAGTACATTATACAGTATTTACAGCATGTTAATGAGATACATATCTAAAGAACATTCAGCATTATTTTACAGTTTATGCATGAAGTCACATTGAAATTTTTAGTATACAGACATTAGATGAAGCACATCCAAGTTTTATTCACTTAAGACATGTAAGCAGGTGAGAAAGTATAAGAATGTTATGACATTTTCTTGATCTGGCTGCAAAAGGAGTGAGCTTATTAATGGTGATAGAAGAAGAGCAGGGCTGTGTTGCTAATGGTTACGATTTCATTATGATTTTAAAATGTAGATGGGAGAGGGTTAGACTGAGAAAGGCACTTAGTAATGGAGATGATACAAGTATAAGACCATTTTTGACAGGTATGTTTTCAAAGTAGTTTTAGATGGTAGATAAGATAGTTCTGATGTTTGCTGGGAGAGAATTCTACAGTTTTGCTAAGCTGCCATTATGATTTTTAGGTTTTTGATTAAGCACTAAGTACTGATTGGTTCAGTGGATATAATTCACTGCGAGGTGGCTGCAGGCAGAGCATATGCCTGGGCTATACAGAATACTGAAGCCAGTCTTAATGTGAAAGTAGGCTAGTAGATTAGGTAATTCAAGCCAGTTAAGGAGCTGATGTGCAAGCCAGTGATGCATTTGGTTAATGTGGTTACTTGCAAACTTTGCAGTCTTATTTTATGATTGCTCCAGTTTGGCTAGCCGAGAGTACTGGAGGTTAATCAAACTTCATGAGGCATACAGGAGACTATGGAGCAGATGGTCTTACATGAATGGTCTGATAGAAAAGGTTTGACTTCTTAAAGATGACCTAGTTTATGGGTGTTTTTTGGAACAGTCTGTTGGATATGCTGATCAAATCTTAATCTGTGGCCTGTTATTATACCTAATAGTTATGTGTTTTATACTAGCAAATATCTAATATTATTGACTGATAATATTTTTAATTTGCAGTAGTCTGATTGCTGGATTGGAGGTGAAAATACCATTAGCTTTAGCCAGTAACATGAGTGAATTTAGTAGTTATAAGAAACCACTTCAATAGGAAAGAAAATGAATAGGTAATAATATTGATTAAGATACAACTAAAACAAATAATTCAATTACTCGTGAATATATTAAAAAGATTTTGCAACAGTATGACAGCTGGACCACTAGGGGAGAGACGGGGTATCCACATTTGAAGCTGGTAACATGGGACTGACTAGCAACCTGGGAAGCTGGAGGACTAGTTGGGGGGGTGGGCTTTAGTGACCTTGGGAAGGAGTGGAAGAGGGACATGCAGACATATTAGCTTCTCATGTACATAACTATGCATATGCTTGTCATGCCATGCATGCAAAACAGTGTAATAACCTCCAAAACCATGTGTTAACCTTCCTCTTTTAATATGTATAAGAGTATAAGTTGTTATATGGCAAAAATGTTGCAGGCAGTGCACTTTTAAAAGGATGTATATAGGAAAGAGAATATGACATGGTTTAAAATGGATTGTGGAGAAAGGTTGGTTTATGGACAAAGGAAATTATTTAAAACAAAATTATTTGGATACAGTAAGGCTTAGAAACTACATATTTTAACACTCTTGAATCTCAGGGTTGTTCTGAAATTTTCACAGTTTATGGAACAGCTTTTAGCATGCTACTAAAAATAGATTTCAGACAATTGGTGGTTATCATGACTGACAATCAAGTTTGCTTAAAATTTTTATTAAGGTGCATATCACTTGCATCAATAGTTGATCAGGTTTGTTGTTTCATTTCTGTCACAGAATATTAATTATTGAGAGGAACAATGTGATGGATTTTGCATTTACTGTTGTTGTCAGAAATCATATGTTCTCAAGAGATTTGGCACTGCGAGAGTGTAATCTCATTAACAGCTGTGAGTTATATCAGCATTCTCACCTACGGGCACAGAAGTTAAGCAGATGTTCTGAAGGATTAGTTACATTTGTCAAAGTACGTTACTCTGTAAAAGTTAAAATAATGTTTTATCAGAATAGTAGTAATAGTAATAATAAAATAATAATAAAACTGTTTTATTAACTACTATGGACACACATGACAGCCCCAGCATGCTAACCCATAATTAGAAGCCTAAAATGCCATAATAAGTGAATTTGACATGATAACTCATGCCTTGCTTATTTTTTAAATCATTTATTGAAAAACATCACCTAACTCTGCTTAATGATTGGTGAACGAAACCTAGCTAATTGGCATAAATCTGTCTGCTCATATGAAAAATGATAAGCAGAGACTAAGAATAAAGATTACCTGAACACTCTTCTGTACTCACATGGGAGACTGATTAACATGCAGGAAGGAGATGGACACTTGACTACAGAGAATGTAGTTTAAATATAGTGTAGGGGAGGTGCTGGCATAACAGTAAGGTCCTTACCTCACAGATACAAAGCACATTGTTTGATCCTGACCACTGGATGTAGGCTAGACTTGTAATAGTCTGCAGACTGATAGTCTAGTATTTGCCTGTAAACCCATGTGTATGCTAAAGTCCTAGGAAATCACTCAGTGGGTGCTTGTCTATTAGAATAGCCCGTCACCGCATGTTTTTTAGGGATTTTCTTGTACTGTTTGCGCTCATCTTCTGCTTGGTCACACCAAAAGATTATCGCTGTCCTGTTATCTTGCTGAAAACATAACACTTGACTAACCTGGAATTTTTTTTAAGTTTTGCTGTCAGTATAATATAGCAGTAATTACCAGAGTGGAGCAAACACTTCATGTAATAAACAAATGTGTATTCAGCCAGACCATAATCAAAACAGAGTATCTTTTAATTTTATAAAAATATTTTGTAAGGAAACAGCTTAAAATAAAATACAGGGTTGAGCATAACAGAGAAGATTATTAGTGGTTTGCCAATGCTAACCATATTATTATGTGTTTGAAACATGGAAGCCAAGCAACTCACCTTAAGAATGAAGTCTGAGAGGTGAATCTTGGCATCTATATCGGGAACACATAATATCAGATTAGCATCGGCTAACTGCTCATAATTCTTTTTAGTGCATGGAGCTTTATCTGCTCGCTCCATGTACTACAAGTTACAGTAAAAATGAAAAAAAAAACTCCTCTAAAAACAGCAAAGTGTTTTAACAGCTTTCAAAGCCATTAAACACTTGAGTGCTTTCAGAAAGGTAGTGTAACACTATCCCTTATGTTTACACTCACCTTCCATACCTCTCAATTGTCTAGATTTTCGCATAATGAACAGATTTTTACCTCATATGTTGGGTGTGTTCCTCATAAGGTCTGTGTTTTTTGGACAAATTACTGAGTAGTGAAGGCACTAAATAATGGCATATGTTTAGGTTTCAGAATTTGTATCTTTCAATAAATCAGGTGAGCACACATTCTGCTATTCTAGCAACTTTCTAAGTTTAGAACAGGAAGTCTTGGGCATGTTATCGATGGACAGCTGTCATTTGTACTGGCAGATTTTACTGCCTAGTGTGAGACCTGAACTTAACTTTAGCAGGAGGTGCTTAACATTTGTTAAGGTCAGGTCGGGCACCACTCCACCGCTTAACTTATTTGTGTTTTTCCAATTTTCAGCACGTAATCAGCATGTTGCATGCACTACACCAAGATTTATTAAAAATGTACATACATTTTTTTAAATGTCTCGTATGGATTTAAGAAAGTTATACTTTATCTTTCAATGTTGCTGCTCACAGATATAAAAAAGTAATTTTAGATGAAATTTCTAATTTTTAAGCATGCTGTGAGCAGATTTAGACTGAAGACACTATTTTACACAGTTGAAGATGTTCCAGACTCTATGAGCAATAATATTTGTAAAAGATGCTCAGAGGAAAATGCACTCAGTAGAATACATAGGGCATGTCCAGGTACAGTCTAACACTTAAGTTATATGCCTTAAAGTCTTTGTATTCTAATTTCTGGTTTTAGGTACTGATTAATTCTTTTGAGTTATATACTCTTTTGCACATAGCAGTCCAACATTTTTCTGCTCAAAATAGATGTTTGGACTCAAAATATATTTAAACAAGGCTGGCATATATCCTTCTGGGGTCAAAGACTACAAATAAGAATGTGCTGCTAAACTGTTCATCATTCTTATCAACTCTGTAGGCATACTGCCCGTCTTGGAATAGATTAGTTAACTAGATCTGTGGTACTGGGTAACCACTGAAGAGAGGCGTTATTGCCTTGTGGGCTTAAGCAATTAAAAAAATAAATAAAAATAAATAAATAAATAAATACATAAATAAAAATAAATAAAAATAAAAGTAAAAATTGCCAATGGGAAAACTAATAGACATACGTCTCATTGGGTATTCCTTTGTATAAAAATGTAGGGAAGTGGCAGATTAGTTGTGGACATTAGAAATCCAATAAGTTATCAAAGAAAGAAGGACTACAGGAAGAAGTGGGAGGCAGAAAAGACAGACAAAATACTGGATTGACTAACAAAGAGAAAAAGACAGCAATGGCAAAGAATAAGGAGAGAGTGTAACCCTATCAGCTTCTGGAAGGTAACTCAGCATGTGGCTAAATCACGATAGGTAGTATGTACTGTTTTTCCCCTCATCCATGGCTTTGATGAAATAAGCAAGATCTACCCTTGACAAAACCAAACTGGGTAGGGTCAAGGGTTTGAAGGTTGCCTATGTCCTTGTGGATAAGGTCCATGATGATTCTTTCCTTACCCTTGCAGATAAGGTTGGTTAGGCTTATGGGTCTATAGTTCCCAGGTCAGTTGATGGATGCCCTTTGTGCAAGGGGATTACTGTTGCTGTTCTCCACTCTACCAACACAAAGACAGTTCTTAGGCTTTGGTTAAAGAGACTGTCGAGTGGTTCTGCTAGATCTTGCTTTAGATTGTTTAGTAAGCAGCCTGGGATGTTATCTGGTCCCATAGGGGCCATACTTTTGGCCTTGGAGAGTGCTTGTTTGACCTGTTCTTTGGAGATACTCGGTAGAGAACTGGAGTCAGGAATGCTTTGAGGTATGTCTAGTGGGGAAAGGGGGGTGAAGTTATTGCCAAATCTGTTAGTTAGCAGATTGGCAATTTCCTCAGGTTCAGTGTGAGTGGTACTGTCCACTATAAGTTTTGCACACAGCTGGGCATTCCCTTTTAGGTTTTGAATATAGCTAAAGAATGCCTTATGATTGTCTTTAGCTAGGGATGCTAATTTAGACTTGTAGTTAGCCTTACAGGAGTTAACAAGATATGTGATTTGCTTGTTCAGGCTGTGGAGGGTATTCTTCCTCTGTTGAGTAAGGTCCCTCCTTTTCTTAGATTTCAGTTTCTTTTTTTTTTTTTTTTTTTGTATAGCTTATTTATATTTACAATCCACCAGGGTGACTTTTTTTTCATGAAGACCTGGTTTTGTTCCTGTTGGATATAGCTGAGTCAATGCATTTGTTTAAGTGGCTGTATAGGACATTTGTTTATTCCTCCGCATAGGAGTCATTGTTGACTACACTGGCAGGGACTTTGAAACATTTTACACCATTGCTTAGTAGGCAATAGTTTGTTTTGGAGGATTTTTTTCAGTTTATTTACTCCTGTGGGGATGTCAGGTTTCATGTTTACTTCAAACAAGGCAGATTTATGGACTGACCTTACTAGGGAGGGCAACTCACAGGGTGTAGTACAGTGAACCCCCATGTTAGTGAGCACTTGGTACAGGGCATTTCAGGCCCTTAGGGGGTGTGGACCAACTGTTCCAGGGCATTTGAATTAAAAAGTCCAGGAACTTTGTAGTGATTGTGTTTGTGCTCATGTCACCCAATTGATGAAAGGATAGTTGAAATCTCCCATGACCAAGGTGTTTGGTTGTATACTGGGCAGCTCTAGCAAGTCTAGGTAGGAGGTGTGCTTTTCCTGGTTCATGAGAGGGGACCTCTAACAGCAATGATGTGGAAGGGTATATTTACCTATAGTTATCTGGACCCAGAGTAGCTCAAGAGTCGTTCTGTTTTGCCAGTCTCTAGGTGTATTTGGATTTAATGAAGAAGAATACACCTCCACCTCTGCTTCTTTCATGCGTGTTTTGGGGTATGAATGTGTGAAAGGCATTGTAGCCTTGTACGGCTGGGGTACTCTCAGTGACCTTGAGCCAGGTCTCAGTAAATGCACAAATGTCAGTATCTTCCAAGGTGAGAAGTGCTTTCAGGGAGTGCAGTTTGCTGTTTAATCTCCCCTTGTTTCATTGAATATTGTGTTAAAAAATACAGTACTGCATTTACTATTAAGCAGCCAGACCATGAGTTTGTCTTTAGTAGATATCTTTACTTCAAACGTTTTGTTGTTTGGACATTGCCTAAAAAAGGTACTATAGGGGAGGCAAGCGTCTTTGCCAGTATCTGAAAGACTTGAGGAGACAGGTGAATGCCATTGCTGGCAAAGCAGTGTGACTGCTGACCATGTCTTCCCAGGCCGATAGATACTGGATCCCTCTGGAGTGATACCAGAAGCTAAGCCAGTTATTGAAATCAATCATTTTTTGTCTGTTTTGTGACATCATCCTAGGTGAAGGCAGAATGCTGCTTAGGGCTAGGACCATACCTGCCTGGGACAATCAATCATTTTTTGTCTGTTTTGTGACATCATCCTAGGTGAAGGCAGAATGCTGCTTAGGGCTAGGACCATACCTGCCTGGGACACATAATCTGAGAATTTGGGCATGTATCTCTTCATATAGTCAAGAGAGGTACATCGCAAGACATTCACACCACCATGTACTATGACAGAGTCATAATGGTACTTGCTAATGAGTGACTTGAGTGCATACATGATTTGACAGATCCTGGGACCTGACAGGCAGCTTAACGTGACCTTCCCCTTGTTCAACCTGGTGAGGGGGGCATCTGTGTGTCTCATTATTGAGTCGCCTATGACAAAAACATTAGGTTTTGAGGTGTTTTGTCTTAGGGGCTTAATTGTTGAGATACATATGTGTATTATGTGTAGTTGTGGATTCTGTTTGTGTACCATTATGTGTATGTTGTTTGCGCTTGGGAGGTTTCTGGTCTTTTGGTAGACTCTTAGTGACTACCTTCACATATGTGTGTTTTTGTGTCTTGACCTTATCTTGTGTGAGAGGAGAGCTGTGTGTGCTGACAACTTGTTGTCTTGTATATTGTTATGTGAGAGGACTACTTCTAATTTCATGGTATAGTCACATCTCTCAGATGCTGTATTAGTTTGCTTTAGGAGCAAATGGTTGTCAGTATACATGAGACAATTACTACATTGCCTCGGGATGCCCGTGTCAGTCAGGTTGGCTGTAAAAATGGTGGGAAACTGTCCTTCCATTATAGCAGGTATATAGTGTAGTACGTAGTGGGGATGGGATGGGCTAGATGGACCAGGCATTGCATTTAAGACTAACAAAGGCAGCTATTCTGTGGAGGGTTAAGTGTAGAAGACTGCGCCAGTGTCTCAAAATGTGCAACTGAGTTGCTTGCTAGGGAGCAATGGGCAACTGTGTTGTGTGCAGAGAGGCACCGAAGCTAAGCATTAGCAGATACAAAGGGAATGCTAAAACCTGCAGTGCTGTGCTCAGTTATGCACAAATGCAGGGCTTAAATACAAGGAAAGTTAAACAGTTTTAACACAAATTAACCAATAGGAAAGCCCAAAACTGAGCCTTTTTCTAGCAATCGACAACTTAGAGGGGTCTTGGGCTGCACACTTCTGCTACAAGGTGCAGAAGGGCCTTCTTAATGTAGGATGGCTGGTTTCAGTGCTCAAGTAATACCAACCAGCCTAGATTCAGCAAATATGAATATAGGCTATGCTATGAAACACAGAAGTATTAGAAATTCTAAGTGCAGAAAAAGTCACAGCAGTAAAAACAGCAAAAATGAAGCAGCAATTAAGCAAAATACAGTTCAAAAAAGTGCAACGCAAGCTTAAAATATAGTTATTTTTGTTGAACAGTGAATGCCTTGGATTTAGTTCAGACTCACTACAAATCTCTGTCTACAATACTAGTGAAGTTAAACAGTTTTAACACAAATTAACCAATAGAAAAGCCTAAAACTGAGCCTTTTTCCAGCAGTCCCCAACTCAGATGGGTCCTGGGCTACACACTTCTGCCACTTGGGTGTCGGAGGACCTTCTTAAGGATGTCTAGTTTCAATGCTCAAGTAATACCAAACAGTCTAGATTCGGCAAATCTGAATCCAGCCTATGCTATGAATGTAACCAACTTGATAATATTATGAACATTATATTTATAACTATAAATGTTCAGGATTTGTTTAGTTGCATTCTGTACCAAATAGGAATAAATTTGGTTTTCAGAATATTTGACTGAAACATACATTTAGCACAAGATAAAATCAATACCCTCAGTCAATTTATGGATATTGTGCTGCACAACAATTATATATATTTTGCAGGTCATTATTTCCATCAAAAAATGTGAATAGCCACAGACGCAGCCTGCAGGCCATTATATACTAACTTAATTATGGCAGCTTGGGAAAATAAATTTATTTTAATAGCCAAAATGAAATATCATGGAGTATGTATATATGATTTTTGGACATTTTTGTGGCATGGATTGATGAGGTAGACAAAATACAGGATTTTTTAAATTATATAAATATTATCACTTCTTTTTTAAGATTTACATATAACATCGGCATGGAATCTATTGCATATTTGGATGTAAAATTAACCAAAATAATGGAAGAAAACCAACTTTTATCTGATATATATATATATATATATATATATATATATATATATATATATATATATATAGTTATATAAAGAGAGAGAGGAAACCCACTTATTTGAATTTATTCCTGCATTATACCAGTAGTCACCTCCCTCACCAAAAAAGAGTGGTGGCGAAAGGTGAAATGGTAACGGCAGTGAGACTGGTATCAGATTACAATGATTTCTTAAAAGAATATGACGTATTAGACAATATTACACAATATGACAATATGTTTATCAATAGGGGCTATCCTTTAACCCTTATTAATTCTATAAAAAAAAAAGTAGTAAGGAAAAGATTACATGGTATTTAGGCCCCCTTACTGAATAGGGTGCAAATACTGGGAGTGGGCAATAAGAATACGTTAGTACATAGGTTAAACTCTAATTTTGATTATATGAACAGCAAAAATAAGGATGTAGGCAATAAGCATGCTTATGATAGTGCAGAAGTTAATGGTGGTCATGCATTTGGGAGGGTGGCCTAATGGTTAAGGTGTTTGCCTTACAAACACAAGGTACAGGGTTTGAATCTCACAGGGGATAACTGGCTAGGCTTAAAATGGCTCGCAAGGGCAGTTAGCCTAGTACTAGCCTATGAACCTATGAACTACATATTCTATAGATAGTTGGGAAACCTCAGGAATATTTTATTAAAACTGGCAAGTTGTACAAAACGATAGTGATGTATATGCTAAACTCAGGGCATGTCCCCATATTATATATGAGAAAGGGGTAAGTTTTAAAAATTTGTTTGATAATTTACTAAGTGATAAACAAGTAACATCTGTCTGCAAAATGACAAAATGTGGTGCATGTAGACAATGCCAATATATTTATATAGGTGAAATAGTGAATATATGTGAAAGATTGTTTGAAATCTCAGGGAGGTTCAACTGTAATACATATGGGGTTATATATATTGCAATATGTAAATCTTGTAATGCATTTATCTAGGGAAAACAGAGTAAAATAAAAGATTGTATTTATAAACATATTTATGAAATTAAAAAGAACAAAATGACAAATGCTCTTTATAAACATATTAAAGATTACCCCAAGCACAGTTTTCTCTTTACCAGTTTGGAAAAAGTTGAAAGGAGCATAAGGGTTGGACCATGGCATATCATATTAAAGCAATAGGAATTATGGTGGCAGTCAAAAACAGTCAAAATGAAGCAGCAATTAAGCAAAATACAGTTCAAAAAAGTGCAATGCAAGCTTAACATTTTTTGAATGCCATGGCACCCCTGGGCCTAAATGAAATAATTTTGATTTAAAAGCATATGAAAAATAGCTTTTAAGCATTTACCCAAATTGGCGGATTCAGGCATGAATCTATAGATCACACCATCCCATAGTACATGTTATAAATTATTTTATTTTTATTTTTTATGAAGTTTAATTAATATGCATCCATTTACTTCCAGCATCCAGTATGTAGTTAATTTGGTATAAGCAAGAGGGAGAGAATGTGTGGAATTTTGTAACTTAGCACTTTAAAAGGATACAATGTTACAAGGAGGAGTGGTTCTATCATGTGATTCACAACACGTGTGTATGTATGTATATATACATATATACATATATATATATATATATATATATATATATATATATATATACAGGGTCAACAGAAGCTGATGTTATCTGATGAAGTCTATATAATTAATGGATGAAAGTGGTTATTTGTGATTTTATGGTGTTTTTATAGCTTACATTGACGCGTATTTTAAGTTTAAATAAATGGCATTGTGGATTCCATGAATTACTTTTTATTTTATCATTCAGATTCACTCCAGATCTCTACCAACAGGAAGGCCCAAAACTGAGCCTTTTTCCAGCAATCCCAATTTGAGATGGTTCCTGGGCTATACACTTCTGCCACAAAGGTGCAGGAGGTCCTACGTAATGTAGGATGGCTGGTTTTGGTGCTAAAGTAATACTAAACAGCCTAGATTCAGCAAATCTGAATCTAGCCTATGCTGTGAAATGCAGAAGTACTAGAATTTCAAAGTGCGGAAAAAAAACAGTCAAAATGAAGCAGCAATTAAGCAAAATACAGTTCAAAAAAGTGCAATGCAAGCTTAAAATATACTTATTTTTGCTGAACACAGTGGATGCCTTGGATTGTGTTTGAATGAGAAGGACAAAGGTAGAATCACAGGGGCTGCAGCCAGCTGGTACAATGTGTTGGGGGAACTGAGTGACTGAAGAATGCCATGGAAGTTGAAAAATAAGGTGATGGAGATAAAATGCTGACGATGGACATTAGGATGCCCACTATGAGACAGACAAAGATATAAAGACAACAGAGCAGAAGCTAAAGCATCCTCATTTACAGAAAATGTCCATGGGAATGGATTATATAGGTCTGGTCACATATGAAAGAAAACTGCAATCTGATTTGGTAAAATAAATTTGTGAGAGACAGGAAAAATGCAAGAGGAGATGAAAATGTACAGCCAAGAGATGGGTGGATTGCATGAGAGAACTGAGATAGCAGACATGAATGTCAAAGAAGGCAGGAGAGTTGATTTAAATATAAAGATGTGGAGACATTTGTCACCACATCCTGACTCAAGTAAAAATGGCAAAAAAGGGTTGATGATGATAGTGATGATGGCAGAAACATGGCTGTTTAATGCTGCATTTAATTAAACTATTTACTAACACATGAAAGACTGGAAGTGACTTTCTGTAGTTTCTATTCATAATATCCCATTACTAAGTGACTTCATTTAATTTCATCATGGATGAAGAAAAAACACATCATCTGTGCTTACTAGCAGATACTGGGAAACATGGGAAACATGACAAAGCTGCCAATTGTTTGTCTTGGCTTTTGACACCATCCCCCACTCCGGAATTATAGATAAACTCACTAAACTAGGTATGAATCCCTATGTTCCAAGATGGGTTGCCAACTGGCTCACTGACAGAACCCACACTGTGAAAGTAGCAGACTCCAAATCTGACTTCAGACCAGTGACAAGTGGAGTACCACAGGGTTCAGTCCTGTGTCCTCTTCTGTTTGGTATCTACTTCTCTGAAGTACAGGCTAACACAGAAGGTCTTTGGCTAATGAAGTTCACAGATGACAGCAAACTAGGAGCCATAATTGAAACTTCTAATGATGTGGACATCCTACAAAAGGGCCTCACTGAGACAGATGCCTGGCGTCAAAGCTATGGCCTCAAGCTCAATGCCAAAAAGTGCATTGCCATCCCCTTTGGTAAAAACTCTGTAACCATGAGCTACCACATAGGTGGTAGTCTACTTAACACCAAAAGTGTGATAAGAGACCTTGGGACACAGGTGGACAGTAGTCTCTCCTTTGATAATTACATCGCCACAGTAGTCAGGAAATCCTTCTATGTGGCACACCTCATCACAAAAGGTTTCTTATCCAGGAAAAAAGAGGTAATTGTTCCCCTCTACTCATCACTCATTAGACCTATTATAGAGTACAACGCCCATTTTGGTATGTACCTCACAAGACATCTACAACAACTGGAAAGGCCGCATAAATACCTCATAAAGAGGATTATTGGCCTCAAACAGATGCCCTACGTAGACCATCTCAAAAAACTCCAGCTTTTCTCCGTCGCATATCGCCTACTCAAAGGCAATCTCTTCCTAACATACAAAGCTATGTCAAACCCAGAGCTGTTGGACATGTTCCACTTAAAGAAATCCCAATCCCTCCGAGCTACACGCTCTAGGGACCTAAACCTTGTCACCACAATAAACAGAACATGCTGGAGGGATAGATTCATGTCCCAGAGACTTCCCATACTCTGGAACAAACTACCTATTTATATCAAACAAAGCTCCTCATTAGCACTCTTCAAGAAAAATCTTGATGATTGGATGGGAAATAGGAAATTCACCCCGGGGATCACCTCTGTGGCTCTGCTCAACAGGGGCACAGGAAAATAATTTTCTTGGGTGGTGAAAGCCAGGGTACCTTTTTGGCTAAGCTTGTATAGGCCCTAGGGAAGATAGCCTAGTACCTACCTATGAACCTATGAACCTATGAACCTAATTCTAAGTTTATGTAAGAATGATGTAAATTCACTTTTACCTATAATTGTACACTACATTTCTTTGACAACTTACTTTATTTTACTGCTTTGTTCCAAAATACAAAATGTAATATTACTTCCAAGGGAAACTGTATAAGAAATGCAACTTGAATATGTAACTGAACTATATAATTGTGCTGGAGCTTTTCTCCCCAGTCCTCTGCTAAAAAAGGGCTTTGCTCAGTCAGACTTTCCTGGTCAGCAAAGACAAATAAATAAATAAATAAATAAATAAATAAATAAATAAATAAGTAAATAAGTAAATAAAATAGCAAATCAGCAGTAGTTGGCAGACACCCCACCACCTGTCAGTGCATTATGAAAAGACTTGAAAGATAAAGGTGCTTCTCTTGCACACACCAGGAATTATCGTAGGTATGTAACTGCATTGTTGATCAAGAATATAACTGTTTGCTAGAGGTGTCATATATGAAATCAGGTAACTTGAGCAGGCCTGCATGCATTCAAACACTAATAAAGGCATTCAAACTTCATTATTTTTGAAATATGGATTCATATTTGTGCAATGATTCACAATAGAGAAACCAGCACAAAGAGAATTCATGGTAAGCTGAACTGGACTGATATTTTGCATACCTGGTATAGGTTTGGTTATGGGCATATATGCAGATCCTGCTTATATACAGAATTATTAACTTGCCTAGGAGATGGAAGGGCAATGGGAAAACAATGCTGCAAAATCAAATTATGACCAGTGCAGAACAGAAAGTGCTAGCTATACAACTTAAAAGTACAGTTGTGTAAGTAAACTCCAGAATAGTGGATGCTCAAATTATCACTGCTACAGTAGCCAAAGCTATATGAGTATATATCCTACATTGGATATAACAGCCAAAACGCTCCCAAAACTTTAGGGCACCTTCCACATGGTTAAACCATTAGCCAGCTTGAGCTGAACTCATTAAAAAGACAGCTTTGGGTGCCAAGCCCTTCAGAAATTTCATGCCAACTGAGAGGGAGGCTGAACCCTGACAGGACATTACTAGGAACAACAAAAAAACAAATGTCCACACTCTGGCATATGAAATCACATGGAAAACTAAGCAAGATGGAGGGAGCAGCTACAGCAGCAGTGATCATTTGAACATCTACTGTTACCAAAGCTATATGGGTAGATTATAACAGTAGCATAGAACAACTAAGAGGTGAAAGGTGAAGGTTCCTGGAACCCATGGAAAATGGTCTTAACAAAGTGTATCCTAGACCAGGAGAAGGACTCTAGCTTGTAGTGCTTTGTACAGCAGACCATGTTGATGCTTTTAGAATGCTTCCAGAGTCCAACCCCTTCCAAAAAGCCATAGATGAAGCCAAGGCCCCGCCTTAACTCTGCCTGGAATAATTTTGTTGTGGTGGGAATAACAAAAAGTAATAGCCAGAGACAACCATTTGGAGATAGTCTGCTGGGACCCTTCTTCTTACCATGACAAAAAATGAACAACTGAGTGTAAGTTCTGAAAGATATTGTTCTGACAGGATAGTACCTGATTGTCGACATACAAGGTATGAGCTATCCTCTCTCCCTCATTTTGGGTTTAGGGAATTATACAGGGAAATAGATATTTTGGCTTAGAGTAAACTTGAAAACCACTTTAGGCATCAAAGTAGGATTAGTTCTCATGAAAAGTCTGTCTTTATGGAAAATGAAATAAGACTGATCCACTATATCAGCTTGCAATTCAGATACTCTTTTTAGCAGAGATCAGAGAAACCAGTAAAACTGTTTCTCATGTTAAGAACCTCAAGTCAGCCAGGTGTGCTGATTCAAATGAAGCAAGTGTTTGCCTCTCTAAAACAAAATTAAGATCCTAAGGAGGAGTTACTGGTTTTCTTATAGTTTCATAGTTTAGTTTCATAGTTTCATAGTTTAGTACTAGGCTATCTGCCCTGGGGCATTTGTAAGCCTAGCTATAGTGATGTGGCTTTCGCCACCCCATGAAATGGTACAAAAATGCACAGAATAGATTTAGAATACTGTGCCTCTGTCTAGTAGTGACACAGTGAAGGTCCCCTTATATAATAGAATTAGTTTACTGTGCCCCTGTCTAGTAGTGACACAGATGTGACCCCTGGGATAAACTTACGATCTCCCATCCACTCATCAAGATTTCTCTTGAAGAGAGTTAGTGAGGGACTCTGCCTAACATGAACTGGGATTTTGTTCCAGAGCATGGGAAGCCTCTGGGTTATGAATCTATCTCTCCAGCATGTCCTATTCATACTTGTGCCATGGTTTAAGTCTTTAGCTCTCAAGGTTCTGATGGATTTGGATTTTTTGAGGTGGAGCATGTCCATCAGTTCCTGATTGGACATGGCCTTGTACGTCAGGCACAGATCACCTCTGAGCAGGTGGTATGCTACTGAATAGAGCTGGAGTTTCTTTAGTCTGGCAGAATAAGACATATGTTGGAGACCCTTGATCCTCTTGGTGAGGTACTTTTGTGGTCTCTCCAGCTGTTGCAAATACCGGGTGAGGTACATACCAAATGGGGCATTGTACTCAATCATGGGTCTGATGAGGGAGGAGTATAGGGGTACAATGACATCCTTGGATCTGGATGTGAATCCATTCATGATAAGGTGTGCAAGGTAGAATGTCTTTCTAACCACTTTGGCAACGTGGGTGTCAAATGAGAGGTCGCTGTCGACTTGGGTCCCTAGGTCTCTGATTACTTTTTCTGTACTCAGTGGGTTGCTGTCTATGTGATAATTTGTGGGTACTTTGTTTTTCCCAAAGGGGATGACTATACATTTTTTGGCATTTAGTTTAAGGCCATGACTCCGGCACCAGTTGTCCGTTTCTGTGAGGCCTTTTTGTAGGATGTATGTGTCCACTGGTGTATCGACTATGGCACCTAGTTTGCAGTCATCTGCGAACTTTGTCAGCCACAACCCTCCCATGTTTGCTTTAACATCTGAGAAATAAATGCCGAACAAGAGGGGTCCCAGGACAGATCCCTGTGAGACACTACTTGTGACTGGCTTTGAGTCTGACATTGCTCCAGCGATTTTAACTTTATGGGTTCTGTCCTTTAGCCAGTTTGCAACCCATCTAGTGACATAAGGGTTTACATTTAAGCTGTTGAGCTTATCTATGATGCCTGAGTGGGGTATTGTGTCGAAGGCCTTAGCCAAGTCCAGGTAGGCTGTATGGACTGCTTTGCCCTCATCAATGGCTCTAGTGACTGTTTCGAAAAAGTCAACCAGGTTCAAAAGGCAGGATCTGCCCTTTACAAAGCCGAACTGGGTGGGATCAAGTGTCTGTAGGTCCCCAATGTCTCTGTTTATGAGTTTCATAATGATTCTTTCCATAGCTTTGCAGACCAGGCTGGTTAAGCTTATGGGGCGTAGTTCCCAGGGTCTGTAGAGGTACCCCTTTGTGGAATGGGACCACTGTTGCTGTACGCCAGTGTTCAGGTACATATCCTGTAGTAAGGCTAAGGTTAAATAGCATTTTTATGTGCGGGTTAAGCTCCTCTTGGAGTTCATGTAGCATGCAACCCGGGATACCGTCAGGTCCCATTGATGCTGTGTTTTTAGCTTTGCTGAGGCGCTCTCACCTGGACATCTGAGATGACAGGAGATTACATTCAGCTGGGATAAGTATTTCTTCTTTTGGGGGTGAGGGAGGGGAGAAATTTGCACTGAACCTGTCAGCCAGAATGTTGGCAATATCTGTGGGTTCAGTGTATTTTTTGTTGTTGTGAACTAACTCTGAGCATATCTGAGGGTTTCCGCCCAGGTTTCTAACATAGCTGAAGAAGGCTTTGTGGTTATCTTTAGTGTTCTTAGCGATTTTTCGCTCAAAGTTGGCCTTGGATGTTTTTATGAGAGAACGTAGTTTTCTGCTAGTGTTGATCAGAGATGTCTTCCCTTTATGGGATTTTGCTCTGTCGTGCAGTAGCTTCCTTCTTTTGTTATACAATTTGTTAATGGCTGAGGTCCACCAGACAGGACGCTTGCCTTTGGTGGAGAGGGACTTGGATTTATTTGGGATTGCATGATCCATGCATTCTTGGAGATGTCCATAGAAAGCATTTGTGAAGGATTCAGCATTGTGGGATGTGGTATCCACTGGCCCAGTGGGCTTAAAGGATACCATCTCTGTCTTAAGAAGAGTGAAGTCTGCTTTTGAGAAGTTTTTCACTGTGGTCTTTTGTGCTGGGGGTGGAGGTGGGATATGTATATCCAGGGTGATTAATTTGTGGTCAGATCTCACTAGTGAGGGGTATACCTCCAGTGTTGAGCATTTTGTCCCCATGTTTGTGATGATCAGGTCTAGTATATTATCTCCCCTAGTGGGAGAGGTGACTAGTTGCTCCAGTGCATTTGAATTTATGAATTCCAGGAACCTTTGGGCTAGGGTGTTAGGGCTAGAATAATGTACCCAATCTATATTAGGGTAGTTGAAGTCTCCTAGTATGATGGTATTTTGTGATACATTCATATCCTCCAATGTCTTCAGGAAGGCTGAGTGGGGTTCCTGAGATTGGGAGGGTGGTCTGTAACATGCTACCAGTTGTATAGCAGTTTTGCCTATGGTTAGTTGCACTTGTATGGTCTCCGATGCTTCATGTATTGCTACTAACCTGGAGGTGTGGGTGTCCTTGATGAATATGGACACTCCCCCTCCCTTTGTGGTTCAGCCCGGGTTTTGGGGCCGAAAAGCATGATACGAGGTATAGCCTGGTAGCGCTGGGGTGCTCTCAGGAGCCTTGAACCAGGTTTCAGTTACTGCACAGATGTCAGTGTTCTCCATACTGAGGAGTACATCGAGTGCCTGCATCTTGAGATTTAGACTTCTGGCATTGAGCAGCATTACCCTTAGTTTTTTTCCATTTTTGTTTTCTAAGGAGGTGGGTTTGTCTTTTGAGCCTTGCCTAAAAAAGGCACTATGGGGGTGGCAAGAGCCTTAGCCAATATCCGGAAACCCAGTGGTGACAGGTGCAAGCCATCCCTTGCGAAGCAGCATGGCTTGTCCAACATGTCATCCCAAGCAGACAGACATTGGATCCCCTTAGAATGACACCAGTACTTGAGCCAATTATTAAAGCTGATCATCTTGTCTTTGTATTGTGGCATCATTCTTGGTGAGGGCAAGATGCTGCTCAGGGTCAGGGTCATACCAGCCTGGGCTACATAATCAGAGAGCTCCTCTATTTCTCTTTTCATGTAGTCCAGGGAGGTACGTCTCAGGTCATTCACACCAGCATGGACAATGACGGAGTCATATTTGTACTTGCTTTGGAGTGACCTGAGTGCGTGTGTTATGTGGCAGATCCTAGCTCCCGATAGGCAGCTCACAGTCACCCTCTCCTTGTTCAGCCTGGTAAGCGGGACATCAATGTGTCTGACTATAGCGTCACCTATTACTAGTGTATCAGGCATGGTGTTTGGCCTTAAGGGCTGTGATTGATTGACACACTGATTTATTGAAGTATGTGTTGCATGTGTTTTGTTTTGAGGTGGTGGATTTTTGGATGTCTGCTTTGGGAGCCTCTGTTGTTTTGGTAAGTTTTTTATTAGAGCCTCCGAGTATGTCTTTGTGTTTTTATGTGTTTGGTTTGCAGTTGTGGTAGGTCTATGTGGGACTGGGTTTGTTGTGTGCGTGGTTGCCATCTCCTCCTGTCTGGTCATGCCAGCCCTGAGTTGAAAGAGTTCAGCCTCCAGTTTGGCTATATAGTTGCATCTCTCACATGCATTTGTGTTTGTTGGGAGGAGGAGAGGGTTGTCTGTGTACATGAGACAATTGTAGCATTGTCTCAAGATACCCAGATTAACCAGCTGAACTGGAGAGGACGCCAGTAATCTACCACTCGACATGCTAGAACAGTATAAGGGAGTGCTATGCCTTTAAGGGAAGTGGATATTCACAGGGGTGGTAGGTGGATGTGCTTACTTAGTATGAGAGTGCTTACTTAGTAGAGAAGTTTTGAGAACAAGTGCTAGGCTTATAATATAGCGAGTAGTCTGATTATACTAAGAGTAGAGCTTCCTTAAGGGAAAATTTGAAGAGCAGACTTGGAGGTCTATTATGAAATACCCCTTTCAAAAACATGTTGAGGTGGGAACACCTTGAAAGAGGGAAGATCATTGGGCAGACATGCTGAAATGGCCTACTAATGAACCTTGACAGAGGAGTAAGACAGACCATAGGAAAGTAACTCATACAAATATTGTAAAATGAGACAAACACTAGTCATGAATGGGTGTTGGCCATGTTGTTGGTACCAAGTAGAAAACATTTGCTAATATATGAATTTTTTGCAGCAGACTTTCTTGTATCCATTATTACCTGCTGTACATCCTCAGTAAATAGGTGTCTAAATGGTATTAATATGTTATTACCCAGGCAGTCAGTTGAAACTGTTTGAGGTCAGGATATATCAAACTTGTGTGAGTAGATCCACTCTGTGAGGAAGCTTGTGGTAATTGCCTCTGGCCAATTTCAAAAGAAGGGAGGCTCACTGTTGCCAGGGCCAGAAGGGAGTCATCATAGTGAGTTTGTGGGATTCCTTCTGACTTTTCAGAAATACCCTGGATATCACTGGAAAGGCATACAGGAACATTCCTGTCCAAGAAAAAGAAAATGTATCTGTCTTCCAAGTTTCCTTGCATGGAGTTCTAGAGCAGAATTTTGCCTGCTGATTGTTCAGAGAAGAGACAAAATTTGGACAGTTGAGAGCTATGATTCTACTTCCTGTAGAAAGGCATTTGTGGCTTTTATTTATCATACAGGAAGTTCTATAGCTAGTTAATATATGGTATGGGATCTTTCTGATGGTTATTTGGATATGGAAAAGCTCTATTACATCCTGCAGCTTTAGCAGCCTTGATGTGAGTCTGTTTTGGATGAAGACTGAGACACCTCCACCTTTTTTACCTTCATGCATAGTTAGTGGTCTAAATGTGTGGAAGGCATTAGAGTTCTGCCTGGATGCAGTGATTTCCACTATTTTAAACCATGTCTCATCACTACAGAAATGTCAATGTCCTGCAGCATAAGAAGTATGGAGTGGAGTTTCTTGTTTAGGCTCCTAACATTCATCAGGAACACCTTCATATTTTTATTTGCTTGTTTTGTTACATTGGTAGGTTTATCTGGGGATAGATAATACCTTTGCCAATAATGGAAAACCTCAGAGGGTACAGATGCAGACCATACCTGGTGAAGTAGTCCTAGAATGACAAATATTGGACCCCCTTTGAATGACAACAAAAACTAAGCCAATTACTGAAGTCAATTATTTTTTGCTCATATCATAACATCATCTATGGAGAAGGTAGAATGCTGCTTAATGCTAGGCTCATACCCATAGGGCTGCGGACTGCAGCCCCTCAAAAAGAAAAAAGAAAGAAAAAGAAATGAAAAATAAAAAAATATTTTTAAAAAAGGACTTCGCTGGACATAGCAGACAGACCGACCGAGCTTATCGTCTCTATGCATGCTCAGGCAGGGCCGGCCCGCCCCCATAGGGGACACAAGGAGCGTGTGTGCACTTTTACAGTGCACAGACACAGGATATATGGCGCATCCGGACTGCAAGAGGAGCAGCAGGGACTCGGGACAGTGCCTCAGGGATCTCGTCGTCGGGAAGGAGCATGTGGATCTCGCGGGTCTTCAGTATTGCGCGGGAAGGATGTATGGATTGTACGGACGTTAACTCTGGATGTATTCATTCAGGATTCAGGTAAGGTGCCTTTCAATTTACAATGTTTATTTTTCTTTGTGTATGGTGCTTGTGCTTTACTGGAGTTTGTGTATGGTGCTTGTGCTTTACTGGAGTTTGTGTATGGTGCTTGTGCTTTACTGGAGTTTGTGTATGGTGCTTGTGCTTTACTGGAGTTTGTGTATGGTGCTTGTGCTTTACTGGAGTTTGTGTATGGTGCTTGTGCTTTACTGGAGTTTGTGTATGGTGCTTGTGCTTTACTGGAGTTTGTGTATGGTGCTTGTGCTTTACTGGAGTTTGTGTATGGTGCTTGTGCTTTACTGGAGTTTGTGTATGGTGCTTGTGCTTTTTGTGTGTGTGTGTGTGTGTGTGTGTGTGTAAATGCCCCAGGTGCTTATGGTGGAATGCCTCAGGCTTGAACCCTGTACCCTGTATGCAGGTGTTAAAGACTTGAGTTCCCTACCCACCACCATTTGTAAAAATTTCAGATTTTACCTCATATTTGATCTGATCTGTTCCTCATAATATCTGTGGTTTGTAAATGTTGTAATGCTTGATATTTGATGGTGTAGTAGTAGCATTGTTGCCTCACAGCTGCAGGTTCTTGGGTTTGATTGGTTCCTTCTTTGTGGGTCTGTATCTTCTCCCTGTGTTTGTGTGGGTTTGCTTTTGTGCCCTCCCATGTTACAAAGACATGTCTGCATTATTTCTTCCTGGGCCTCCGCTGAAAATTTGTTTATTTGTTCCAAGTCAGACTGTCCTGATTAAAAAATGTTAAATAAAAATGGTAGGCATTTGACTTTCAGACTTAAGGGTTTCTGATTGTTTAATTCCTGCGTATTTCATGGTGCAGTCGTAGTATTGTTGCCTCACAGCTATAGGTTTTCTGGTTTGTTTCTTGGTTGGGGTGGCTTCTGTGGAGTCTGCATCTCCTGCCTGTGTTTGTGTGGATTTGCTCTGGTGCCCTGCCATTTTACAAAGATGTGTCTGCAGTTTTAATCCCTTGCTGAAAATTGTTTTGTTCTGTCCGCAGTAAATTTGACAGGCATTTGAATTTCAGACTTCAGGTTTCTGAATGTTTAATTCCTTGCAGATTTGATGGTGCAGTGGTAGTATTGTTGCCTCACAGCTATAGGTTTTCTGGTTTGATCCTTGGTTGGGGTGGCTTCTGTGTGGAGTCTGCATCTCCTGCCTGTGTTTGTGTGGATTTGCTCTGGTGCCCTGCCATTTTACAAAGATGTGTCTGCAGTTTTAATCCGTCTCTGCTGAAAATTGTTTTTGTTCTGTCCGCAGTAAATTTGACAGGCATTTGAATTTCAGACTTCAGGTTTCTGAATGTTTAATTCCTTGCAGATTTGATGGTGCAGTGGTAGTATTGTTGCCTCACAGCTATAGGTTTTCTGGTTTGATTCTTGGTTGGGGTGGCTTCTGTGTGGAGTCTGCATCTCCTGCCTGTGTTTGTGTGGATTTGCTCTGGTGCCCTGCCATTTGTCTGCAGTTTTAATGCTGAAAATTGTTTTGTTCTGTCCGCAGTAAAATTGACAGGCATTTGAATTTCAGACTTCAGGTTTCTGAATGTTTAATTCCTTAATTGATGACAGCTATAGGTTTTCTGGTTTGATTCTTGGTTGGGGTGGCTTCTGTTTGGAGTCTGCATCTCCTGCCTGTGTTTGTGTGGATTTGCTCTGATGCCCTGCCATTTTACAAAGACGTGTCTGCAGTTTTAATCCCTGCGTCTCTGCTGAAAATTGTTTTTGTTCTGTCCGCAGTAGAATTGCATTTGAATTTCAAACTTCATGTTCTTCAGAATACATAGTAGCACACCTTTTTTTCTAGCAATTTTCTAAGTTTATAAGATGAATATTTTAAATTTGTCCCTTTTTGGGACTGTATTCCCCATTATTGGCTTCGGCCCAGGTTTTTGTGCTAAGGTTGACAGCTATGGCAAGAACTGAATTCACTGAATATGGACTGTAGAATTGTGCATATTTACTGATAAAACTGTAGAATTGTGCATATTTACTGATAATGGTGGACTGTAGAATTGTGCATATTTACTAATAATGGTGGACTGTGGAATTGTGCATATTTACTAATAATGGTGGACTGTAGAATTGTGTATATTTACTAATAATGGTGGACTGTGGAAGTCTGAGTAGACTTTTTATGATAAATGTTCTCAACTGGGCAGTTTTGCCATTATGGGTGCATATGTTTTGTTTCATTGCTTACTGGAAAAATGTTCAAAACAAATTTAAAACACCCTCTAACAAGTGTACTGTATTGTACAAGGAATATAATTTTAGTACAATGAGGAAGGTGTATCAAAGAGCACATGTATGTTTCATATGCAAGGGGCCTATGATTCGAAAACAGCCCAAAATTAATCTTTATCTGCCACTGGCAAAATGTATTTTCTTTGAATGTGGGTTTCAATGAATGTGAGTTTCAAGGGCAGAGAAGTTTTAATGCTAAGTTTTCATTGTGAGACTGCATTGCTTTGTTTAACAGATTACTTAATGTTTGTGCTGTAAAATACAAAATAAAACTTTCAAATGAAGTCCAATCATTGAAGTAAAGCAGTATGCACATTAGTGTTTATGGTAAATGGAGTGAAATAGCCAAGTAATGGTTAATTGGAATGGCTGCAGAGGCTCCAGTTCAACCATTATTTTGTCAGGGAAGGGCAGCAAACTCAGACAGGCCCAGCTGAACTATACCCCAACTGTCCAGATTTTCAAAGAATGAATAGATTTTGCTTCTTATTTTTGGTTTGTTGTTCATAAAATTTGTAGTTTTAATTCCTAAATGATTTGCCAGAAGTCACTAAATAATAAGTTTCAGACTTCATAACCTTCATAAAATGCATGTTAAAGTAAGAGCCGTTCTATCAACTGTCTCAATTTATACAAGAGCAATTTTAGTACTGTTTATAGCCCCAATATATTTGGCCTTGTTCAGATTTACTGCATTAACAGGTTGAGAGGTACATGCAAATAAATTGCTTTATAGAATTAGGCATAGCCAACCTCTCAACTGTCCCCAATTTTGGCTCAAAATGTTGCTCTTCCCCTAATAATCCCTCCAGAAAATAGCAATTTTGGAAGAAAACATGGAGGGTTTACAATTAAGAAATAACTGTAATAATCAAAGTTATAGATTACTTGAAATGCATGTAGATTCTTTTATTTTGTCAGCTGCTCAAGGTAGCAGTACTAATATTAAAGTGTCCTGACAGGTAGAAGCTTGTGTCTATTTTATATTTTGCATTTTTTGGTCCATTTTCATAAAATTGTGTTTTTGGCAAATTAGTGACAAATCACTAAAGACTGAAGTTAGAAAATGACAGACATTTGAGTTTCAGATTTTATACCCTTCAGAAAATTCATACTAATGCAAGACCTATTCTATTATCTTTCTAAGTTTATTAGAGCAATATTTAAAATTGTCCTTCTTGTTGTGCCTTTGTCCCACTTCTGTGTATGGCTTCAGGCCATCACAGTCAGCCAGAGATTTCAAATTGTGACATGCTTGATGTAGTGACTCTGGATGTGTCCAAGCAAGGCAAGGAGTAGTTGTATCTACCTTGGATGGGAGGACACACTGCATAAGTACTACAGTGGCTTTTCATCTGTCCTTGATTTTGCAGAATGGTCTGGTTTCTGTCATATTTTTGTACTGTTGATTTATGCTTATTACTCAAAGTGCCTGTTGCTCTGTGTTTAAGTAGCAATGCTTTAATGACCATAAGGTAAGCTTGTCTGACATAAGATGCAAGTAAGCTTTAATAAGCATACTGTTAAAGAATTGCCAACATTGAAAGCCTTTCTGTTGTTGCCATGCAGAGAATACTTGACTAGATAATGTATAAGCCTTGGGTATTAAAGGACAGGATTCCATTATTTTAAAAAGCTCATTACACTTGTTGGAGACTTCCAGTCATCTCTACAGGCTTTACCCGTAAACTAAACAGAATGCCAATCATGTGTGGTCCATAACCTGTACAGTAATCCTTTAAGCAATGTATCTTGAGCTTGTTTCTTGTTTGCTTTTCATTTTTTACTTTTATCATGTTTTCCCCATGAAACGTTGTCAGGCAGCAGGTCTTTTTTGTATAAGAAACATTTTTACAAGTGGGGGCATCACATAGATTTCTACTTTCAGCATGTTGCTTGGTACTTTAATAAAGCTGAATATATTATAATTAGAACTGCAGTGCAAGGAGAAGTAGTTTGAGTTGAGTGCTTCTGGTTTTTCTTATACTTGATTTTGACTGGCATTCCAGTAATGTATTTAAAAAGTAATTTATTTTTCATGCCTCACAACCTTTTGTTTCCATCTAGATATTAAGTAAGCTGTCATGCAGCCAATGCATTGAAATATTTTTATTCTTCTACACTTATTTTTGTCTTGATTGGACTTTCATAATGATGGTTTGCCACCCAGGGCAGCGTATTTAATTAAAGTTAGTTTTTTTGTGGTTTTGTGCATAGCTCCTCCCCTTTGTGGTTGACCACACCTTCCTTTGACCCCGCCCATTCAGCGTCTCCTGCAGCCCCCCTGTGATTTGAAGTCACCAGCCGCCACTGCTCATACCTGCCTTGGACACATAGTCTGAGAGCTTCATCATGTCTCTCTTCATATAATCCAGAGAGGTACACCTCAGGTCATTGACACTGGCATGAACTATGACAGAGTCTTACTGGTACTTATTTTTCAAAGACTTGAGTGCATGCATGATCTAATGAGTCCTGGCTCCAGACAAGCAACTAACTATCACTCTTTCCTTGCTCAGCTACATCTGTATATATTACAATGGAGACACCTATAGCAAGAATGTTTGGTCAGGTCAATGCCTGACTTATGGGCTCAGCATCTGTATCTTTGGGACTCTTTGTGCCATGTGAAGAGGTAGGCTTAACTGAATGCTGAGCGCCAAAAAAACAAAACAAAAAAACCCCAAAAGACTAAAAACATGGTAGAAGAGTGAATTTCAAAACTTAGTCTTCTCCTTGAAATATCTTTTTGCAAGCCTCCTGCACCCCCTTGTAGGGGGCAAGCCCTCACATCTAAGAATTTATATACATATATATATATATATATATATATATATATATATATATATATATATATATATATATATACCAGCTCCAAGATCACCATACCTCAGAGAAAAGGGGAATTTTCCAAGAAATAGCATATCATACATAGTATATGTAAGTCCAACCTTTCAGCCATTCGGGCCCCATATTTTGGGACTTGCTCTAGCAGGTACCAACATTTCAAATGGTTGCCAACCTAGCCCCATGACCCCCTGTCAATCCTTTGCAAATAGATGATGAAGAAGAGATGAAGTGCCAGCAGTGACAGACATACCTATCAACCTCTTAGAGCAAGAAATCTGGACAAAGCCATAAACAAAAGTCAGACAAAGGCCCAAAAATAGGGACAAGTTTTAAATGTTGCGCTTACAAACTTAGAAAGTTGATAGAATAACAGGTTTTGCATTACCATAACTTTTCTGAAGGGTATGAAGTCTGAAACTCAAATGTCTGTCATTATTTTCTAACTCCAATCTTTAATGATTTGCCACTAATTTGCCAGAAAACCATAATGAAAACTGGACCAAAAATATAAGGCAAATATCTGGACATTCTGAGAAGATCTGTACAGTTGAGAGGTATGGGACAGATTTTATTATCCTGGGATCAAAGATCTTTGCAGATGCTGACTGCAGCCATTAAATTAAAAGGAACTTGCTTTTTGGGGAAAAAAAAGCTATGGCACCTCTAGATAAGATTTTAAAGTGCAGATATATCACATTGTCAACAATAGTCCATATAGTCAAAGCTGTGTTTTTCCCAGTAGTAATATAGCGGTGAAAGTTTGACTATAAATATGTCAATGAGCTGGAAAATCAAGGTGTTATACAGACTATTCACTAGAAGGCCTGATGGTAAAACTAAAACTTAAATTCTTTGGCCAGATAAGTCAAAGACAGGATTAACATTCAGAGTCAAAGTAAGCTTTATTGTCATTCAGATCAACAAATGCAATGTATCACTGGGTGAAATTTCATTGCTTCAGGTACTTTGCATTGAAAACAGTTTTCACAAAACGGTGAAGGAAACATATAACAGAAAAAATTCTAGCCAGTACAGATAAAAATACAAACATAGATAACTTACCCACTGCCATTCTTAAGATAGAATAGCAGCATAGCATAATTCACAGTTCCCGTACTTGTGCAAGTAATAATTTAGTTCAGATTGCATAGTTTAGATTAACTATAGAAGACACAAATGCTGGGAAAGCTCAGAGGCAGAAGACGAATGGGATGGCAGAGGCTAAAGTGGATCAACAGCATTACTGAAGTAATGAATATGAATTTGCAAAAACTTAAGGAAACAGTTGCTGATAGACAGGCCCGAGTCCATGAGATCACAAAGAGACAGACCTGAGTGAATGACTAAACAACAACGACAAAATCAGAGTATTGCTACTATTACTTCTCTCAATACCGTTTTCAATCTTCTATAGCTGATTTAAGTATTAACATGATGTGTTAGTGTAACAGAATTGTATTCTCAGTATTCAGGAAATGCAATTTAGAAATTCATATTTACTTTCAATAACAGTGTTACTTAAACTAATTGTTCTATATAATACTGTTAAAGTTACTGCACCCATAACACTACAGTGAAATGTATACTTTTCAGGCCACAAGGAACAGCACTGTAGTAGGCAATGAAATAAAACACATTAGAATTTTACTTAAACACTGTAACAAAACTAAAATGCATACTTGCTATCACAGGAGCAACCATACTGTTTTCATCACTTCTGTGAATGTAGTATTTGTTGTTTACTGGTTACACAAATCAAAACTGACAAGAGACATTGTGAGAAAAGTAAACAATTCTGAACAGAAACAATGCTACTGGTATGCGAACACAAACAATGCTACTGGTATGCATTTAAACAGTGCAGTAAGGAAATAAATGCACAAAATGACAATGGCATTATAGTAACATACTACAGCTGTATAATGGTAACACTAATAACAATGCTTTGGTACTATTAATATCATCTTGTTACTTTTATATTAACAACAGTATTATAGTACACAATAAATGGAAACTCAATGAAAGGTATAATACATTCAGAATGATAGATGATACTATGTTAGTATTAATTATGTCACTATTTAAATTGCATGAAATCATTAGCACAGCTAGAACACAACAACATACCAGTATTTTCAGAGTAAAGATAACTGGTCTTCTTCTTCTTCTTTCAGCTTTTGCCCGGTCAGGGGTTGCCACAGCGGATCACCTTTTCCCTCATGATTGGCAGTGAAGTTTTACGGTGTCGAGTTGCCAGCCAGGTGCCCAACCTTCCACAGTAATGATAACTGGCACTGAGTCAAAAACTGCACAATGGAAAGTAGCAAAGTATATGAATAGTATAAGGCATAAATCACTATGTAAAACTTAAGCACAGTGCAATATAAAAGAGTGAATTATTAGCAATGAAACAAGTAAACAATCAGGGAAATGGATATGTAGCATTATTCATTAGGTCTTGTAAATGTTGGTATTATAATTTTTCATAAAATCATAGGTGTGTACTAGGCTAACAACTAATGGGGCTTTTTTAAGCCTAGCCACATGTTCCAAATTTCTGGCAAGTTCTGGTGCCCTTGGTAGTGTAAGCAGGGGCTTTGGAGATGAAACACTTACAGACTGCTAACTAGGTAGGCTCATCTTTTCAGGGGTGCCTGTGCATAATGTCTGGTTGAGTGACTTGCTCAGGGTCACTAAGTAGGCAAATAAGGGTTGAGAGAATCAAACCATGTAACACAGAAATTACAGCTCACAGACTTACCCTCTACACCAAATTCCAGAAAGTGCACCAAATGTTCCTCACCAGGTGGTGCAGCTATAGTCTCTGCATTGTTCTTGCTTTTTTTCCCTGATACAATATTGAAAACAGTTAATAAATGAAATATACTTATGGTGGTACTAGTCTTATCTTACAAACCTACCAATAGTGTTTAAACTATGCTGATGCTGTAAAGGAGCAGAACTGAAGTGTACTATAAAAATAGTACTAGAGAAAACACATACGTGATAGAAATGAAATGCAGTTCATATTTGGCACCGTGACCTGATTTTGTCTTACTGTAACTTTTAACTTCCAGAACAGGTCAGGTTGCTGTCTGCAAGTTACAGTAATGCCAGCACTGGATATCAAATCTGACAATGTCAGTATTTATAGAATGTATTTCAGCATTGGTGCTTTAGATTACTGCCTTGCTTTGCCTTTCTAGAATTGGCTCTGCTCCAAAAATTATTCCTTCATAAGATATTTTTTATAAAAAAATCCAGTTTCATAGTGCTACCAGCATGCTGTTTTTCTGTGTTGCTCTATAGAAAAAAATATTTTGAAAGAGAATATCACAGTTGTCTTGTTATATGTTTTAATATAAATTGCTTGCATATTAATCCATATAGGAATTTTATGCACGCATATTAGGATTCTGTAATTTTATTGTTTGTTATATACTATAGAAGTAGCCCAAATGATAAAATATTAACTATAGTTTTGCATTATTATTTGCAAGAAATTCATGTTGCTTGTTAATAGTAAAGACATTGTAATAGTAACACTGTACTTGAATTACAATTTTGTACTGCTATGATTTGCCCTGCTAGGCAATTTCCATGCAGAGCAGTGCAAAAAATGTTTAAGCGTACGCAGTATTTCTGTGGGATAGAGTCTGTGCAGGGTGAATCATAACAGTTTCACTATGCCCAGACTGCTGATTCAAGTAAGTTGTACAGTGAAGTGTGAGAGTATGAGAGGTTATGTAAGTGTGCAAGGGTGCAGGCAAAGGGACAGAGTGTGCATTTGTTGTTTCCATAAAACTGTATGAGTGTATGTATGCACGTATGTATGTATGCATGCTTGTGTCTTTGTGTATGTTCTTTATTACTAGTCAGGAGAGGCTAACTAGAGCAGAGCAATGTCGCTCAGCTCTAAGTAACCTTCCTTGACTAATGGCGTCTGGACAAAATGCAGTATGCAAGTTGTCTGCGTGCTTGCATGTGCATGTGTGTGTGTGTGTGTGTGTGTGTGTGTGTGTGTTCACATGTGTGACTGTCTGCTGCGATCTGTATAATGTGTGTGTGTGTGTGTGTGTCACTGTGTTGTATGTGAGTGTTTATGCATGTGACTGTCTGCTGCTATCTGTATATATGGTTTTGTGTGTGTGTGTGTGTGTGTGTGTGTGTGTGTGTGTGAGTGAATGTTTATGCATGCTATTGCCTGCTATCTGTGAGTGTGTGTGTGTGTGTGTGTGTGTGTGTGTATGTTGTTGTGTTGTGTGTGTGTTTATGCATGTTACTGTCTGCTGCTATCTGTATATATGTGTTTGTGTGTGTGTGTGTGTGTGTGTGTGTGTGTGTGTGTGTGTGTGTGTGTGTGTATGTATGTCGTTGTGTTGTGTGTGTGTTTATGCATGTTACTGTCTGCTGCTATCTGTATATATGTTTGTGTGTGTGTGTGTCTGTGTGTGTGTGTGTGTGTGTTGCTGTGTTGTGTGTGAGTGTTTATGCATGTGACTGTTGCTATATGTATATATATACATATACATGTGTGCAGGTGTATGTATATGTATGTGTGTGTTTGTCAGTGTGTGCCGTTGTATGGTGTGCTACTAGTACAGGTTGGTAGGGAGCTCAAATGAATTACTGCACAAACTGACCACTTGAGCAGTTCACAGCCATGCAAATTGTCTTTTAATTATATGTAGAACTACAGGGAATCTGCTTGACTGCAAATGACATAAGAGTGTGGAAGTTCAGCTGTTTGTGTGGTGTGAGTGGTGCTGCTGTTCCCTTAGCAGTGAATGTCACTCATAGTGTTTATCTTAGCTGCTGTAGGTGTTGTCTTACTTATTTTAGTACACCACTAGTTAATGTATAATAGCACAATGTACCTAATAAGACGTTTGTCTTTTTTATGTTTACTGGCTCGGGTCAGCAGTGCAGTAGGTCTAGCTACCTCCTCCCCAGGGATTGGTGATCCAGTGTTGTACACTCACTCCCATCTCCCCTCCTGCCCTTTAAATGACTCAAGCTGTAAATGAACTCAGGTAATTTCAGATAAAGTCAGAGCTTTAGGTCTCCATACCACAGGGCTAAGCTGTAAACTCCTATTAAAATTTCATGTTTGGCATTTGCTAAGCAGCTTAGCAGGTTATTTAAGGCACTTTAAATAGAGAGGCCTAGATGAATCCTATTTAATTAAACAAAGGAAAAAAGAAAAAAAAGAGAAGGGGCCCAAGACTCAGTTAGGATGAAAGGAACCTTCCAAGCTTGATGTGCCAGGGGTAGGAGAGGTGAGTGAGGCACTTAAGTTGTGCAGCTGAGGGTTGGCTCTGAGAGTTTTGGGATTGCACAGGATATAGGAAATGTAGGAGAATGGAGTATTTTCAGAGAAGAATATGTATATGTAAGCAAGGACAGTAGTAGGTTATTCATGTGAGAAAATGCAGATTAGAACTGGAGAGGAAGAGCAACAGGTAACCAGTAGAAACAACAAGGTGGGAAAAGGAAAGGGGGAGGCAGGCAAGAGATAGAAGGATATGTGCTGACATAGTTAGAGAGGTGCAAGCAGATGGGCCTGCAGACAGCAAAAAGATGGAAGGTGAGACAGAAAGCCAACAAATAGACACATGGAGAAGGAAACCAAGATGGAAAAATAAAGGCAGACAGCAGTAACAAGCGAATGGGAGGCAGAGTTTTAGCAGTCCTGTAGTATCCAACACCACAGGAGAAACACAAATAATGAGGGTCACTGAAACAAGTGGAAGGGGCAGGGGAAAAAAGGAAGGTGGATCCTACTGTAAGTAAATAGAAGAGGTGGTATCAAAGAGATGAAGCAGAGAGGAGTGGGGCACAACACTAGCAGGAAGAGATTGAGGGGAATTAGATGAAAGGGGTTCAGATGTGAACATATATGAATAAGGCTTGTAGGAAGAGGCCATAAGGATACAGAAAGGTAGCAAGTGCAGCATGGAGAGAAAGTCACCAGCATGGAGAGTAAGGAAAGAGGACAGTGCAACTGGAAGGAGAAGGACTGCAGATTTAATGAGTACAGATGGGTTCAGATGTGAGGTACCAAATGAAAGACAGAAGATGGCTCTGGCAATTCGAGACTCAATCACTATGGAGTAAATCTCTTGGCAAGAAAGACAGGAGAAACTCATTTTAGAGGTTACACATTGTAAGATGTAGATGATAATGAAGGTCATCATGTAGGAAGATGGTAGACATGTGTTGTTGGCATGTAGACACCACCAGCCTATTTTTGGAGAGGGCTAAGGTGGTAACATGTAAGGAAAAAGGTGACATGACAGATAATATGGAAATGTGTTGAGATAACAGTCTCAGATATATTACTATGTGGATAATGGCTAGCTATGGCTATCCACAAGAGAGTCACTTGGAAATAATAACGGGATGACCGTAGAAAGATGGGGAAATCTGGCAGAGAGACCAAGTCTATGTTAGGAACAGGCTCCACTTTAGCTCATATGGGACAACAGTTCTCAGAACTGGGTTGCATAATTACTTCACAATAATTGTACCTTTAAACTAAAATGGAAAGGGCGTGGTTCATGGGAAATTGAAGAGGACATGTCATTTGTAATGCTTTTCATACTTAGTTTTTTTTTATTTCTTGTTATCCCCCCAAAAACTCTGATCTTACTGTACTGCTGAAATCCACCTGCTGTCCCACATGAACATAGGTTCATAGGTTTACAGGTTGGTACTAGGCTATCGGCCCTAGGGCCTATACAAGCCTAGCCATAACAATTCCCTGGCTATTTCTTCCCACACTATTTACTTCCCTGGACCCCTGTCTAGCAGGGCAACTGACGTGATCCCCTGGGTGAATTCCCTATCTCCCGTCCAACCATCAAGGTTCCTTTTGAAGTGTGCCAAAGAGGCGCTCTGCTTTATATGTATTGGCAGTCTGTTCCAGAGTCTGGGGAGTCTCTGAGTCAGGAACCTATCCCTCCAGCATGATTTGTTTATTGTGATGACGAGGTTTAGATCCCTGGAGCGTGTGGCTCTGAGGGATTGGGATTTCTTTAAGTGTAGCATGTCCAACAGCTCTGGGTTTGACATGACCTTGTATGTTAAGCAGAGATGACCTCTGAGTAGACGATATGCGACAGAGTACAGCTGAAGTTTTTTAAGGCGGTCAGCTTAGGGCATCTGCTTTAGGCCTGTGATTCTTTTAGTGAAGTATTTCTGCGGTCTTTCCAGTTGTTGCAGATGTCTTGAGAGGTACATACTAAACGGGGTGTTGTATTCTATAATGGGTCTAATGAGGGATGAGTACTGTGGGACAATGACCAGCTTTTTTCTGGATGAAAAGCTCTTAGTGATGAGGTGTGCCACATAGAAGGATTTCCTGACTGTTGTGGCGATGTGGTTATCGAAGGTGAGACCACTGTCCACCTGTGTCCCTAAGTCTCTTATCACACTTTTGGTGTTTAGTGTACTGCCACCTATGTGGTAATTCATAGGTACATGTTTTTTCCCAAAAGGGTTAACTACATTTCTTGGCATTGAGCTTGAGCCCATGGCTCTGGCACCAAACATCTGTTTCTGTAAGGCCCTTTTGTAGAGTATCCACATCATTTGGCGATTCAGTAATGGCTCCCAGTTTGCAGTCATCTGCGAACTTTGTTAGCCAGAGTCCCTTAGTGTTGGCCTGTACTTCAGAGAAGTAGATGCCAAATAAGAGTGGTCCCAGGACCCTGAGGTACTCCACTTGTCACTTGTCTGGAGCTGGATTTGGAGTCGGCTACATTTACAGTGTGGGCTCTGTCAGTAAGCCAGTTGGCAACCCATCGAGTGATGTAGGGATTAATGCCCAGCTTAGTAAGTCTATCTATGATTCCAGAGTGGGGGATGGTGCCAAAGGCTTTGGCGAGGTCCAGATAGGCTTTGTGGACCGCCTTACCCATGTCCATGGTTCTGGAGACTGATTCAAAGAAGTCAATCAGGTTCAGGGGACAAGATCAGCCCTTCACAAAGCCAAACTGGGTGGGGTCTAGTGTTTAAAGGTTGCCAATGTCTTTGTTTATAAGTTTCATGATAATACGTTCCATGACCTTGCAGATCAGCCTCGTCATTCCTCTCCCAGAGTACTGACAAAATCATGCTGTATCTCTTATGAAGGTGCTTAGTTTGTCCCACTGTCTTCATGGATAGAGTACTTTGTAGTATCTTTATGAATGAGAACTGTTTCTCTGTCTTAAAGCTTTTCCCCTACCATCCTTTCTCACTTTCATCACATTCAACTGCCATTCCATAACTTTCATTTTCCCTTTGCTATCTAGCGCAAACATCCACACACATTGTCTGTTTTTGGCTTCTGCACTGGACCTGCCCATTAGCTGTGATAACTTTATCCAGTTGGCCTATTCTTTCTATCAAGAATGAGAGCCTGGCATTCCCAGGCATGACAATCTTGTGTCTCATTCATTCCTGCCCAGAGAGCCTAATTATCTCATTTGATCACCCTATGAAAAGAGTCAGTTGGTAGGGAGTGGATAGCCTTTCCGGTGTGACAGAATGGCCTACCCTCCCACATGGAGCACCAATCTCTGCAGCAGCTCTTGCCTTGTTGTAGGGAGCAGGCCTTTGTATGGTAACTTCCCAAGCCAGTGCATTTACATAGCAGTAGTGTGCATTCCTCAGGCCTGTAGTGTGAGGGGATACCCCTTAGTGCTCCCTCTAGGTGTAGTGGAGCTGCTGAGTCACATCCTCCTACCCACCCTTCCCTAATGATGAGTGAGTCAGCAGCAGCCACTGACTCCTATTTTCCCCACAACAGCTCTTCTAGTACCTGAGCTGCTAATACAGTTATGCATGTTATCTGATTTGTAATCAGGAATTCATCCCTGCAAACCACAAAGCCAGGACCCGTACAATGTCTTTTATTCACTCAAGTGTTTCACACATTCCTTCTTCTTTTTCAAACCAGTGAATCCAATCTGTACCATGTAGAACCTAATTCCAATGTGCTAACAGGTTTACTAACTAAAATAGAAAATAAAAATTGGGTTCACCATACCCCACCCAGATATGCTCACTCAGTTATTTACTGTATCTCACTATACTGCATTTAACTTTTAATTCATAATGTCAGAAGAAAACAATGCATCATTTCAAACATGAGAGGCATAAGAGAACACTTGCATCATATGGAAATAGGAAAAAAAATTTGGTTTTAACAAAAAATTTCTCTTCCATTTCCTTATATGTTCATAGGTTGTTACCAGGCTAACAACCACTAGGGCTTTTATAACCCTAGCCATGGACCTGAACTCAATTTGTCCCTGAGTACCTTGGATATCTACTAGGAGAGGGATATGTTAGTAAGGACGTAGCTAAGGGATTTGTTGGGGGGAACTGTTAAATGGAGTAAATTTTACTTACAGACAGCTTCTGTTCATTAGAGATATGGGAGCCAGACCAGGTGTGAATTTGCGATTTCTCATGCAATGGTTAAGGTTTCATTTGAATAGGGTCAGGTATGAATTCTGCTTCACATGGATGGGAAGCCTATTCCATAACATGTGGATCCTTTGAGTCACACATCTGTCCCTCCAGAATATTCTAGTTATGTCGCAAGTGAAGTTCAAATCCTTGGAACTAGTGTTTCTACTGCTGTTTGTTTTGTGGATGTGCAAAGGATCCATCAGGGCTGGATCTGAGAATGCCTTATAAGCCAGGCATAGATCACCTCACAGCAGTCTGCAATCTGTGTAGGATAGGGTATTCATGCTCTGGGTTCTCCTGGTGAGGAGCCTTTGTGGGTGTTCCAACTGTTGCAAGTGTCTGGATAGGTACATGCCAAAGGAAACATTGTGCCGAATGTGTCTTATAATTGCTGAGTAGAGTGGTACTATAACTTTTTGGATGTGGATGCCATACTCTTACCTATAAGTTGGATGATAAAAAAGATTTTCTTACTGTCTTTGCTGCATGATTGTCAAAGGCTAGATTACAGTCTACAAATGCTCCCAGATCCCTAACTTCTGGGTCAGCTCTTAGGGATGTTTTTATCAACGGAGTAGTTAACTTGGGTGGATAATTTCCCAAAGGGAATTATAATGCATTTCTTGGCATTCAGTTTTAAACTATGGCTTTGGCACCGGTCATTTGTCTGTGTTAGACCCTCTTGCAAGATGTTGGGGAAATCTATGATAGCTCCCAATTTACAGTCATCTGTGAACTTGGTGAGCCGGAGGCCTTGAACTCTAGCCTTCACTTCTGAGAAGTAGATGCTAAACAGGACTGGGCCAAGCACAGAGCCCTGGGATACTCCTCTGGTGACTGGTCTCTTGGTGGGGGTAGTCTTAACAATCCTGACTTCTTGGGTCTGTGAGCCAGCTAGCAATCCAATGAATTATGCAGGGATTTATGCCTAGTTCAGAAAGTTTGATGCCTAACTCATTACTGAACCATGCTTTCAGCCAACTGTAACTTACCTTCTGAGTTATATTCCCTAACTCTCCCCCCAACCACACACACACACACACACACACACACACACACACACACACACACACACACACACACACACACACGCATGTGCACACGCACACACACACACACACACACACACACACACACACACACACACACACACACACACACACACACACACTGTGTTTAAACTCAGCCCCTTCTAGTGCACATTCTTTCATTCCAAATCCCACATACAAGGTTTAATACTTTCCTTTGTTTATTATACTATTTCTGTGTTCCATTCATCACATACTCTCAGTACTCTCACTGTACTCCATTTTAAAGGAAAAAAAATCACCCTCAGTTGCAGTTTAGGTCAGTTCAATGATTCTTTACTCAGAACATTATGGTCCCAGTATATTAGTTATCAGAAACAAGCCTGTACTTTCTAAAACTTCCATTACATTTCCTTGGTATCAAAGGAAGGGAGGGCTCTCCCATGTTTTTTAAGCTTAAACTGTTTTGTGATTTGGGTGGGAGGGTGACATAATGATTAAGGTGTTTACCTTAAAGACACAGGGTGCAGGTTTTGATTCTCACATGGGGTAACTGGCTAGGCTTCAAATGGCCCAAAAGGGCAGTTAGCCTAGCACTACTCTATGAACCTATGAAAGAGGAATTTGCTTCTCACTGCATGACATACCACAGACTAGGGAAATCTGTAGGTTTTCCTGTCAGGTATTGTTTACAAGCTGATGTCAGCAGGGGCTAGAAACTTTGGCAATATTATTCATCTGCTTCATTGTCTTGCTAAGTTGGTTAGTCATGTGATCCTGTTATTTATTTCAGGCAGCTTTCAGTCCTAATGTTCAGGTTTCTCCAGCTTGGAAGGAGGGTTACCTGCACTTTAATGAATACTAACAGCATCGCTTTGTGCTTCTTTTATTTACAGCTCCTTGCTGATAGGGAAATTGTATCACTTTACAGTGACATATAGTTATGTAGTGGTTACATAGTGTACTGTATTTTTGACCTAAGTGACTCATTCCGTCACTTTGTAAGCCAATGCAGTTATACACATTTTCTGTAATATAGCTGTTTTGATTTATTGATGATGAAAACAGATACAGTGGATACATTATATGATTATATGATCTGAAGGAGTGTTGTTCATTTCTACAACTGCTAATTGATGTACTTTTGATATACATGTCCCTTTCTATTAGTTACTGTGGTTGGTCCCACTGCTACGTTTGTTGCATTAGAAATGGCCAGAACAAATACGGAAGTTGTCCTCACATAGGAAGAACAGGAGGCATTACGGCTGAGGAAGAATAACCAGAATATGACAATGTTGTTTGTCTTTTTGGCTTTTCCCGGTTAGGGGTCGCCACAGCGGAACTCCGGTCCGCTAATGATTGGCAGTCGATTTTTATAGTGCCGAGTTGCCAGCCCGATGCCCAACCTTCAGCGAAGGCGTGCCCATTCAAGCATGTCTTTCAGAGGCCACTTGACTGTGGGGAGAACATGCAGACTCCACACAGAAGGCACTCCAGCCGAGAATCGAACAGGAGAACCTCTTGCTGTGAGATAACAATGCTACTGCTGTACCACCGCGACAATAAGAAATCATAATAACAAATTGAAGAAGAGAATGTTGACCATATTTTTATGTAGAATTTCACAGCTTAAATGGCAGAGGCGCTTTCTTTTTTTTGTTTTATATCCCCAAGAAGACCTTTTTTTTGCTCCTGAACTGGTGCCAGTTTGGGGAATGGTACATAGTGATAGATAGATACGTTTTTTTTTTTTTACTCTTCATAACATTAACACATGTTGCATCTTTTAAACCTGACCAATCTATTTGATCTGTGAACACATCTACATCCTACAAAAATAAGTGCACAATAAATTCATGAACTATTTCTTTCACTAAAAAAGAAACATCTTTGTGGGCAATAAGTAATTTTAATCCAGTGTTTTTAATAATTTTCAAAGTACTATGTATCAGTTAAATGCGTTGCATTTTTTGTAATCTAGAGTAATTTAACTCCCCAACCCACACAATATTTTTCCTAACAAAGTTTGTGTCTTTAAACATTTCTAAATGATGC
>NC_056729.1:1140295051-1140317551 GCF_019279795.1 Protopterus annectens | reverse complement strand
GCCTGAGATCATTTTGGTTAGGAATGTTTGGGATATTTCTAATTGATAGATATGCTTAGTGAGATACTGCACATCCCGAAGGGGGAATTGCACTCGATAACTGGCTTGATCAATGCTGTGTATAAGGGAGTAATTACCTCTTTAGACCGTGATGATTTTCCTTTGGAAATCAGCTGGGATAAGTAAAAGGATTTTGTGAGAATTGCTGTCACATGGTGGTCAAACGAGAGGGAGCAAACAAACCAAATACCAATGTTCCTAACTAGCTGTTCGTTTTGTAGAGATGTGTTGTCCAAACAGTATGATGAGGGGAGGGGTTGTATATCAAAGGTGATGATGCTATACTTTTTAACATTTTGTTTCAGCCTATTTTGATATCTTTATATGTGTATCACATATAAAGAATAGAACCAAATGTTATTAGCAGATTCGGATATGCACAGAACAGTTACTTGTTTTATGAAATTTTCATATTAATAGTTAACTTTAATGTCCTTTCACAGACTTTACTATGGGAATCAAACTAAGAAAGGAAAATCTGCAAAGCGATCTTTGTTCTGAAACTCACTTCAAATGCATACGATACTAAAATATGTGGGAGCAGGTACATCTCCAGGCTTTAGGCCACACTGTTCTTTTAAAAGACACCTTCCTGCAAATAGCTTATCTGATATTTAATCACTTTTTCTTTGAAGAACAGTCTAATAGCATTATGCCTTACGATATTAGAGGTTTTACTTATATCATTGTTTTCAGTATTGTTTGTACATGTTTTTGTCCACTTTCTTTTGTATCTTCTGCTGATTGTATGTAGTACTAGTTTTTTTCTCCCATTCTGATTCAGACAACACTTTAACTGCTGACAAGCCAATATAAACTACATGCTGCATACTTGAAACTGGCATAGAAACATTGAACATTTCAGTGACCTAGGAAAAATATTCTGAGATGCAGAGCCACTATCTTGATGGAGAGGTAAAACATGTTGCTCTAAAACATGACTTTCCTTAATTTCCTTCATAAGCAATTAATTCAGGCATAAGTATCCTTCTCTCCTCTCATCTCCTCTTCTTCTCTCCTCTGTCAGTCAGCACCTCATCTACCATCTTGTCTGCTCACACTGAGAGCTCCAAACCAGGAAAAGGGGTAGCTGCAGGTCATACCACTCAACAGTCCATAATTTAACTGACTGTCCCAATTATCGTGTCATATTTTATGGGTTTTTTTGAAAATCATTAAGGACTGAAGTCTCTAAATAATGAAAAACATTTTTTTTCAGCCTTCACATTCTTCAGAAAATGCATGCCAAGACAAAACATGTTATTTTAGCAACTTTCTAAGTTTATAAGAACAATATTTAAAATTTACCCTTGATTTTTGGGCCTTTGTTCCCCATATCAGTTTTGGCCTTGTCTATATTTTTTACACTAAGAAGCTGAGAGCTGTTCTGCAATCAATAATGCAGAAAGGGAAAATGGTTATTGTTGGCATCATGGAAGCACAGACTACTGACATGAGGGAGATATGGAGAAATCAGACTATATGTAAGGTAAGAAAGCAGCATCACCACCCCACGAAGGGCAAGGGAGCCCGCAGGGTCAGAATCTAGGGTAAACACTCCAGCAGTTAAGATAATGGTAGATGTGAGTGTTAGTGGTTTTATGCAGTGTTCTGACCCCAAGATAAGTTAGGGGAATAGGATGAAAGACTGGAGAACAAATAAAGGAGTTGGACAAATGGAAGAGACTTATACTTAATGGGAATCAAACTGAAAAAGGGAGTGAGGGTCACTGAGATCTTGGACAATAGAAGTAAGCCCGTTGGTGGGTGTAGTACTATTTCTGAAAGGACAGTATTCTGGATGAGGTCCTTACCAAGATGGATGGAGTCATGGATGTTTAAGTGATGGAGCCAGTGGCCAGTAGTGGTCAAGCCACTATATGGTCTGTGTGGTTTATATTGGGGGAAGTAAGAATACAAATGTAAATCTACAACAACTGGAAGGGCCGCAGAAATACCTCACTAAAAGAATCACAGGCCTAAAGCAGATGCCCTATGCTGACCGCCTTAAAAAATTCCAGCTATACTCTGTCGCATATCGTCTTCTCAGAGGTGATCTCTGCTTAACATACAAGGCCATGGCAAACCCAGAGCTGTTGGACATGCTACACTTAAAGAAATCCAAATCCCTCAGAGCCACACACTCCAGGGATCTAAACCTTGTCATCACAATAAACAAAACATGCTGGAGGGATAGGTTCCTGACCCAGAGACTCCCCAGACTCTGGAATAGACTGCCCATACATGTCAAGCAGAGCACCTCTTTGGCACTCTTCAAAAGGAACCTTGACAATTAGATGGGAGAAAGGAAATTCACCTCGGGGATCATGTCAGTCTCCCTGCTAGACAGGGGTCCAGGGAAGTAAATAGTGTTGGAAGAAATATCCAGGGAATTGTTATGGCTAGGCTTGTACAGGCCCTAGGGCCGATAGCCTAGTACAAGCCTATGAACCTATAAGATGAAGGTATGAGATTTTAAGGGAGTAACTGACACCATGCTGGGAAGGAGGTTGATGAACTAGCAGTCAGATGGAGTGAAAAAGCTTTATAAAATCTCAGAGATAGAGTACAAGGGCTATGGGTAACAGACTGGGTGGGCAGAATGGGAGAATGATGGGAAGACTACAGTGGTAACAGGAGTGTGGGGCTAGAAATTAGGGAAAATGATTGCATATACAAAAGATGGAGGGGAGAAAACAGTGATATGGAATAGGCAAGCAGATGGGAGACAAAGGAGATTGTGGTGATAAAGGTGCACTTTACAAAGAAGTTGCCAAAGGCAAGCAAGATGAGGAGCAAAACATTTTTAAATATAACAGAACTGTTCAGGTTGGGTTAGGATGGGTGTAAAAGTACATAGAAGACAAGAACATGGATGGGAGGGTGATTTTCTGGTAGAGTAGTTTGGCAGGGAGTGGAAAGAAGGAGATATAGTTGAGGATAGGTTATGAGGGTATGGAGAGAGAAATTACTATTTTTAAGAAGGATAAGGTACAGGGACAAGATGGACTGCCTTACTTGGTTTTCAGTGGTCTGGCCAGTGTACTGGTAAATATTCTGACAGAAATCTTCAACAGATTTCTGGGCAGTACAGAACTGCCTGAGAACTGAAAAATAGCAAGGAAGTGACTTTTATGTAAGGGAAAACAGAAAAAATATTTGGGAAGCTGCAAGCCTGTTAAGTAATAAAGAAAGTGGCAGGAAAAATCATGGAAAGAATCCCAAAAGAATGGAGAATTGCTTTTCTAGATGTCAGTAGACTCCATGCATACATGCAATCAGTGCCAAAAGGAGCTGTCAGTTATATCTGACCTAGGATTATGACTGGGCTGTTTAACAAGGATGCACAGTTAAACATGGTCCACTGGATTTTACCATTTCCTTTGATGTGACCCCCACATTGGTGGTCAGATAGAAAACTTTAGGGCTAGAGGTAGGCCAGGCACTGAGAAGCTGTGACACAGCATGGTTGTCAAGTGCTGTACAGAGAAATGTGGTGAGAGAAACAATATCAAAAATAAGGGAAGTGACTAGTGGAGTACAACAGGGTTAATTCCTGGGTCTAGTACACTTCAATACATTCATTTCTGGTATATTTGAAGCAACACAGAGCAAGGTCAGCATCTTAACTGATAACAAAACAATAGGTGCAACAGCAAAGGATAGGGTGGGAGATGAAGTGAGGACTTATTAAGGATAACTAAGTAAGCAGAAGAATGGCATTTGAGGTTCAGCATAGACAAATTCAAAGTACTGCAACTGGACAACATCAGACCTTATGTAGAAATGGAAATGAGGGCAAAAAGCAGAAAAAGGACTTGACAGTGTTGATTACAACTGAAATAGACCACAAGTATCAGAATCTGATGGTTGTGGCAGCAGTAAACAAAATATAGGAGTGTATCCTGTGAGGCAAAAACTGCAGAAGTGAAGATATAATGTTCCTGTCCTGTTGGGCTCTGGTCAGACTGCATGTCAACTATAGTGTGCAGTTCTAGAAACTGTACAAGAAGACTAACATCAGGCTGTTAGAAGGAGTCTAGATAGAAAGTACCGGAAGGGTGTTAAGGATGGAGAGGAAGGCCTATGACCTGAGATTACAGGGGCTGGAGCTATTTTCACCAGAGACAATAAGAGCTGGGGGGATATACTGTGGGTATAGAACATCATAGTATGGAGATGTGAAAGGATAATCCTACACACAAAGGGCAGGTAGAGGAGGAACACAGACAGTTCACATCAGAGATGAGTGCTCTGAGTCTGCAAAAATACTTTTCCAAAATGAAGACTGTGGCAGTGGGTGGCAGAAAGAGAATCCATGGATGTATTCAAGTAGGGATGGGTCAGCTGGAGAATGAGTGAGCAGGAAGAGACAGAAAGAAAGATGGGGGAAAGAATGTTAAATACATGTGAAAAGAATACACTACATAACCTTAGTGTCTTTGCTGATGTCAAACAAATGCAATGCAATGACTACATGATATAATAGCACTGGCACAGACCAGGCAGGTTTAAAATTAATGGTCACTCATGGATAATGAGTTTATGGAACCAAACGTGATTTTCATTACTACTGAAACCGTGTAAACCTTCTGACTTAAAAAACAACAATGTTAATCCATACTACCTGTAATGACCATGATACAGCAAAATGCACTGCTTATTTTCCTACATTGGGCCATTTCTACATTTTAGCAGTATGCTGAGCCGCGGACTCTTCACTAATGATATAAAGGTTTTCCTTACTTCTGAAAAAACATCACTACACTACCGAATAACATGCATTCTAGATGTTATCACTCTTATTTAGTGAACGTGAGCTCCTTGAGCTCCCACACAAAACACAATTTATATAAAACAAAAATACAACTGCAGTAGCGTTTTGTAAATGGCAATTAGCGTGTTCATCATTTGTTAAAAAGAAATAATGGTATGTTTCAGATAAATGTTTCCCTCCCTGTTTTAGATTTACATCAGAACTTTTGCAAATGTACACATATGCTATATCATATAGCAGAATGCTGATATTCCACAGCATGTTGTTATAACCAGTTCAGTTTTTATATGCAGTGTTCTCTAATGACTGACTACCCTGACTCTCTGATGGCATGTTCAACAAGCCAAAGGTAGAAACAGACAGACTTCAAGTACATGAAGAGTGGAAACAAAGAAAAAAAAAGATTAAGAAAAGAATAAGCCAAACACAAGTAAAATACAAGCAGTGACATGTTTTACTTTGATTTGCAAGATAGAGCAAGTACATTGTTATTTTTCTGATTTCTCCAAATAGTACTACAGATGACTATATATATATATATATATATATATATATATATATATATATATATATATATATATATATATATATATATATATATATATATATGTATATATATATATTTATGGGTCTACTTGAGTAGACCAGAATTCCATTAACTCAAATTTTACTTAACCAAGATGACAATACCGAATGCTTAGTTAAATGAACGTTCACAGCACCAGAATTTTAATCTGGGAAAGGAGGCAGTTGGCCGACATGGGGAAATTTGTCTTTTTCTCCACTATAGTATGATCATGGAGTTGGTATATTTAGTTGGGGGGTAGGGGGCAAAGCCCCTTACTTGGCTGGGTTTGATATGCTTTGGTGTGTTTGTTTTCTATGTTGGCCATCTGCCTCCTTTCCCTGAACATTCACTAAATTAAGTTTTCAGTATTGTCTCGGTTAAGTAAAATTCGATTTAATGGAATTTCTATCTACTCAAGTAGGCCCATATATATATATATATATATATATATATATATATATATATATATATATATATATACATACGAACGAAGTGAATCAGCTACAACAGCACACAACACCAACCAGGAACTAATACAGCAATAGCAGCCATTAGGTCAATGAAGGTCAGTCCTCTCCACAAAATAAATGATGTAGTAGTATGTGAAACACATTTTTATTACCAACACAATGAACATATTTAGCGCTTTCGTTTCAAACCCTGAAACTTCATCAGATTAATTATCCCAATGACATCACCATATATATATATATATATATATATATATATATATATATATATATATATATATATATACAAAACCACACACTAAATAGCTCATCAGAATTGGTCCACAGCTAATAAGATCAATAAATTATGCAGAATGTATTAAAGATACAGTAATATATTTTTTTAAAAACACATTTACATACTAAGAACAATTAAAATCCAATAAAACTAGTTAAATAGTTATTTCACAACGAAAACTGTACTATATAACAAAATTCCAACATTGTCATCTTCTCATACTATAGTTTTCAGTTTTAACGCAGGTACAATAGATACTTGATCATTTAGACCAGTGGAGGTGCATACATCTAACTTCAGTTGCCATATCAATTCATGAAACTCTAAATGAGTTTCCCAGTCACCTCCCTGGTCCGATGGTCTCACTTGTTCAATCACCCAAAATTTAAACACAGCCTGATAACACTCCATGTTGTGTCTATAAAGGGCATTAGTATAATTTTTCTTCCCTATATCATAACCGTGTTCATATATCCTGTGTTTCAGACTTCTTTCCGTCTTACCAATATATTATCAGAAGCATACTTGACAGTATGCAAGGTATATTACCCCTCTAGTCTGACAACCTGTTGCTATCATCTTTTTATTATTATTAAGACTAGGAATAATTAGTTCACTCTTATTTGCCACCCATCCACATTGTGCACAATGTCCACAAGCATAGGTACCAAGTTTCCTTCTTGCCCCCTCTGTAGTGGTAGTTTTTCCTGTACCTTTTTCAAACACATTTTTCAAGTTAGCCCCTCCCTTCTATAACTAAATTTCAGGGGTAAAACGGAAAAAGCGAAATAAGCAAGAGTGATAAACTGAATCAATTTAATTATGTTAGCGCTTTCGGAAAAGACAATGCTCTTCCTTCCTCAGACAAGCCTGGCTTGTCTGAGGAAGGAAGAACATTGTCTTTTCCGAAAGCGCTAACATAATTAAATTGATTCAGTTTATCACTCTTGCTTATTTCGCTTTTTCCGTTTTAACCAGTTTGTGGATTATTTGTTTGTTTTAAATTTCAGGGGTAAATTAAATGCTTTCAAGCTATTTGACATAATTTTAAAAATATTCCAATATTTAAACATAATTTGTTTTATCTTTTCAGTATCTTGATTATATCTTACCACAAAGTAATGTCCTCTCTGTCCTTTCTGGCCAACATTAATATTATTATTTTTATTATTGTTATTATTATGTTGGGTCAGTACATTTTCCTATCCTTGCTCACCATGTACCACTCTATTAACTTGATTTTACAAAGAGACATACTTGGTACCCCACCCCTGTATAATCTCATTTTTTGTAGACTCAATGTATATATATATATATATATATATATATATATATATATATATATATATATATTATTTATGTGTGTGTGAATGAATATATGCATATAGTGCCAGTCACAGTTATATATCTCATTGATATTCACAATAACAGAGTCTAAAAAACACACAGTGGGTGAAAACAGCAATTATTAAGTACTAATTTTAATTTACATAGACTGTATTCTATTAGTTACTATTTACAATATCGATTGTGTAACCTTGTGATGAAACAGTTTATTTCTCTTAGGAATTCTTCATTTCAAGTATTAGAACGCCATCCCTGAAAACCTTGGCGTTAACCCAGAGGATTAAGGCACTAAGCTGTTAATGAACTGTTATTTGTAGTCCAGGGAACAGGATTTGATTTCTTCCACCTCCATTTGCCTACCATATGTCTTTGAGTAAGTCACTTAACCAGACAGTGTTCGGGGTCACTCCTGAAAAAGGGGATTGGTGTCCAGTGAGTTTCCTTGGTTAATAAATATATAAAATAAATCATATACTGTTGGTTTAACAGAGCTGCTTATCTTCAGTGTGTGTGTGTGTGTGTGTGTGTGTGTGTGTGTGTGTGTTTCTGTGAGTATATATGTAATATCCAACAAACTTTGTGCAAAACCACTGAAATACAACTGGGTGCACATGTGTATAATGTAGACCAATAAATAAGACAGCACTCAGATTGAAAAACACACACCAAAATTTAATAACCAAGACCAAGTCTGAAGACACCACACAAACTAGTTTTCCGACCTAGAAAAAGGAGCTTCTTCAGTGCTAATTACACTCTGTGATGTAAATCCATTTATAAACTTCCTAGTGGGAAAGCTTAGAGAATTTCTCCAGAAAAAAACATCTTTTTAAAACTTATATAAATGAGTTATATAATTGTAAATTAATTTAAACAACAACAGAAATGAAAAATTATATAAATATATTCATTCAATTCATCATCAAAACAGGGATTCTGTGTACATATCCTGCACCAAGTAGCCCAAAAAATTCAAAAAACATTTTATTTAATTAAATCAACACCATAGATTGCTCCCAAATTTAGACTCTATCTTTTTCTTTAGCATGTAAAAGGTGTAGTTTATTGTTTCTGTTAGGTCAATTGGAATTAACCTTATCAATTTTATCAAAAGTAAACAATGTAATGAGATGATCTGAGATTACATATTTTAAAATAAATTATGGTTTGTTATTAATGTTATATTTAATATATGTATATAACACTTTTTGAAGGATTTAATTATGTGTATATAGATTTCTCTTTCTCTGTATCTATCTATCTATCTATCTATCTATCTATCTATCTATCTATCTATATATTAGAAGCAAAAAAATCTGGGGCCACACTCAGGTATTGTAGATAAACTCTCCAAGTAAAATATCAATCCCTATGTAACTCATAGGATAGCAAATTGGCTCGCAAACAGAATCCAGGAAGTTATGGTGGGTGGATATACCTCCTCCAAAAGATCTGTCACTAGTGGCATACCCCAGTGTTCAGTCCTTGGGCCACTCCTTCTTGGTATTTACTTCTTGGAAGTCAAAACTAAGGTTAAGGCTTTTTGGCTGAACAAGTTTTCAGATGACAGCAAACTTGCTGCCCTTATAAACTCCTTGGAAGCCACCATGCTCCCGTTTGTCTCAAACAAATGGCTGGTGTCAAAATCATGGACTTAACTTAAATGCTAAGAAGTGTATAATCATATCCTTTAGCTAGCATGACATCCCCTACAACTATCATAGTGACAACACACATCTGAAAATTGATCCCATAGTTAAGGATCTGGGAACCTATGTCAGCAGTGAACTCTCATTTGATAACCATGCATCCATTGCTGTAAAGAAGTCTTTTCACATTGCACAGCTTATATCTAAAGGTATTGTGTCCAGCTCCAGGGATGTAATTGTTCCACAGTACTCAGGACTCAGGCCAATCATTAAGTATAATGCCCATTTTGCTATGTGCGTGTCCAAACACTTGTGAAAAGTGGAAAGACCACAACACTTTCTCAGTAAATATAAAGGAACTAAATCATAAAAACTATGCAAATCATTTCAAAGCCTTGATCATCTTCTCAGTATGAATACAAAATAAAAATAAAAAACAGGTGTGACTGCTATGAACAAGGATATTTATTCACAAAACAAAAGTCAAGCGCTTTCATCTCACAACAGAGACTTCTTCAGAATAAAAAATTAATTTCTGCTCAACATATCCAATGTTTAATTTATGCCACTTTAAGTGACGAGAAATTACATAAATATTCTGGCATGCTGCAATTTCTGAAAGCACCAAAAGGCAATGCCATAACACCATAATTTCTGATTGTCACGTAGTGCCATACCATTAGTCAGTGATGAAAACACTGAAACCCACTTCTCCCATGCTCAGCTGATGGCTGAATCATGAATGAAAGCAACCCAATATACACATAGCTAGCATTTTTCTGCTTGCATGTATGTATGTAAATGGGAGTCCAGGAAGACCGAACCCCACTATAGGATATGTACCTACTGCATCCTAGAATATGTGAGTGCGCATGTGTGTGTATGTGTATTAAATATATATATGTGTGTGTGTGTGTGTTTGTGAATGTTGGAGAAAGATAACTTTTTGACATTGGCAACTTCCATCAAAAATGCTACCTGTAATATTAGAGAATATATATTTTTGAAGTATAGGACTTGAGAGACTGGATCTGGATTCTACATTCTCATTGGTTACATTAACTTTCATAAACACACATGGCATCTTTGTGATTTACTGTAAATGCACAGAATGGTTCTAGTCTATTTCAGATATTATTCTGTCCTGGCAGATGCTGGAATTTTACTATCTAGATAGAATATATTTGCTTTCCATTACATATCAGTACATTGGGTCCTATGTTCTTCTCGCCAATGTATTCTACAGAAGTTGTGTACAATAATGCAGACATCAGTTCAGTATGTATGTTCCTTAATTAACTACTAAATGAACTGCAGAAACAAGAGAAAAAGGTTGTTGTGTCTTTCTTTTTCTGCAGACTTATTATTTATATGTTGATTTCTGCCTGTCATTATTATATTTTATGCCATTCTGATTTTTTTATATGTTGAAATCCGTGGCACAACACTTTGGTTTACCCAAACCCATACTCTCAGAATTCATTTTGTTGCTGCATGGGGAAAATGAACATGATTTCATTCTAAATGGCAGTCCCTAGACAATGCAGCTAAATATATCCATTTCAGGTGTCTCAAAAATTCTTCCTTGATGAATTAATGCCATCAATATGTCTTAAAAACAAGTCTCAGCATTTATATACTGTATCAAAACCAATGTTACAAAATTATACTGTTACTCTGCTGAACTCTATTTTTGTTTTCTAGCAGGTGCAAAATATGATATACCATCTAAAAGTTGCAGTATTATGTAACATTGTAATATTTTGTCAGGCAGAAAAATATATAGTGGTAATATATTATGCTGTGGTTTGTAGAAAATAGGTTTCCCATTCTAAATTGTCCGTCAGACTGCAAACTCTGCTAATTAATCTATTGATTAAAAATGACTGTTTGAATAGAGTAACAGCTGTGTCAATCACAGCTCCTACCAGCTCTATTATTATAAAAAATGAATCTAGTACGAAAAAAGAGCAGCCACTGGGAATTCATTTTTCAGCATCTGAAATAGCTTTCCTGCTGGTTAGCTTTTAATAAAAACAGTTCTTACTGTTTTATGTTTTTAGCAATACAGTTGAGACAGGCTGCTATACTGCAGTTCCATATGGCAACTGACTCCAATAACACTCATGTAAAATTTACAGATCTATGCTGTACACCAACCACTGGGAGTTCATCTGTACGCAGTATAAATGCTATAATTCTTTTCATAATGTTTAAACTCATACACACATACGTAAATACATGAGTGTGTATACACACACACACACACACACACACACACACACACACACACACACACACACACACACACACACACACACACACACATGAATTTCACTGATAATTTAACTAAACTTTTCTTTAAATGCAATTGCAATAAATGCAAACTGTGCTGTCTTATTAAATTAGTTGTCATGTTTATTTTTTTAGCACTTGTTAACCATTTAGGAGAACAGCTTGGTAGCTTTGTGGACACTTTTTAGCCATGACTGTGACCAGAGGGGCAAGAAAAATAGACAATGTATTGAGAGTTTAGGACAGCCAATCAATCAGCATGACTTTTTGCTTCAAGTATATAAGATAAAAGGTGTCAGTGATCCCAAAGTTAATATGTATAGCCTGTTCAGTGGTTTACAGCCCGGATTCCTAGACAATAGTACTAACTACTTTGTTCTTAGATATATTAAAGCTTGACAGAAGAATAACCTATGCCATGTAGGAAACATGTATAACTAAAACAGAGTATGCATCAGCCTTCTACATGAAATAATAATTTTATTTATTTTTTATAGTTATTGCTTCTTTTTGGCTGAGATCATGAAATTTAGCATAGATTTACGTGGTCATCTAAATGGTGGATTTTTCCCTGCTAACCATATCAACCCACTAGGCACAAAGGGACCTTTCATGAGAGATCATTGAGCACTGTCTAATTAAATGACTTGTCCATAGTCATAGAGAGACTGAATTAAACAATGGTCTACAGATTAGAATGCAGTATGTTAACTGCTCAGCTCCTTAACCCTATGCACTAATCTACCATACACATTTAAGAAAGTCATACATCCTTTACCGGCATCTGTAAAAACGGTAATTTATTATAATTTACACTGTGTTTTCTAGGAGCTTTTCTCCCCAGGCCTCTGCTGAAAATGGACATATATCCAGCTGGACTAGCCAGGTCAACAAATATAAAATAAAATAAAAATAAAAATTATTTGATAGTTTAACCTCAGAACAGGCGTATGCAACCTCATAAGGATTTTGCCTGGAAATTAATTTCTTTTCTACTCCTAGATATGTTTTAAAATTGCTGTAACACTACATCTAAAAGGCCCTTCCTATGTATATGACTGCATCCATTTAGAATGTCATGAAGCAATATGATGTCACTCTAGTTTTTAAATTTTACTTAACTCAGATAGTACTCATTTATAGACTGCCTTTATGAGTAATACTTTATTATCATGAAACAGGAACAAAATATTTGCTGATTATGTCCAGCAGGCTGGAGATACAGGGCTAGATTCCAAGATATTCCAGACACCCATTACCTATGTTGAATCACTGCAGAAACTGTGAAATGAGTTGAGTATCTGATATAAAAAGAACAGTGCGAATCATTCACTGGCAGAAGGATTGTAAAAGGAACAATGAACTGTAAATCTAAGGAGTGTGGAATTAACACAGTCTTTTCTTGGCACACACAACAGTTTAAAATTTACTAGCTTGCTCTAACTAAAGCAAGACAAGCGTGCGCCCCAGATTATGATGTACCATTTTCTTCAGTGTTCACCCTGTAATCATGGACCTGGTGTATATAGGTTTGGGAGAGGATGTGGGAGTGCAGATAATTACTTTACTTCAAGCTGCTCTGTTACTCTGTAAGCAATACGCTGCTTTTGCTTTGTTAGGTTAATTTGTCAACATCTCATAGCAAAGCCTGTGAAATCACTACTGAATACAACTGTGATAACCCACCCCTGGACCAGTAATCAAGGAGCCTCAATTCTCACCACTGGCACCTGTGGGGGGACATTCACTGGGAGGATAACAGGTACACACACAATATTTCCAGACGCAGCTCTCTGCATCAAGTGCAATTTCCCTTAAGAGCACACAGAGACCACAATTGGTCCGGGGCTGGTTTCTCCCTCTTTCTCCATATCCCCAATAAGGCTCCCCACTGGCACAGCTGTAGAGTTGAGATCTTAGCTGAGTGACCAGGCCAAGACCTCCAGCAGCCTCTCTGTTTAACCAGTGCTTTGTGTCCCTGCCCAAGTAGTAGAAGCACACACACTCTTTGAGGTTTAATTTACACACACACACACACACACACACACACACACACACACACACACACACACACACACACACACACACACACACACGCACACACACGCACACACACGCACACACGCACACACACACACACACACATGCACACACACTCACACACACACACACACACACAACTGGGAAAGGCTGGCACAGATTTACTAGCTATGCCCCCTTCTGCCCAGACCATAAGGTAGTTACCACTGCCACATCAGCTATTTTAGGGCCCTCAACAAAGGGTGTCCAAATTTAGTGTGTAATATTAATACTAATACAAGTGGTAGTTTGACCAAGAGCAAGGCTATTATTAGTGGCCCACACAGTGTCACGAAATAAATATAAAAGCACTCTCAAAACTTAAATATCTTTGCACAGATCAGCCACAATGAAAAGTTTAAATATATTTAATAATAAATAATAAAATAACAAGACAATACTAAATATATATTCACAGTGACATCAGAGTTCAAAACCACAGAAAATATTTAACATAACATTGCAGTACCGGATCACACAAATAAAGAAAACCAAAATCTAAACTAAGCTTTGCTGTATTCCTGACTGTATCTAAGAGAGTCACATTGTTTCCTAGAAACTTACTTAGAGCAAGGTAGATGTGGTGAATGGTTCTTCTTCTTGTCAGATTCAAGACAGAATGCAGAATGCTCTGTCTCAGTGAGAGACTTCTCAATATAACTGCTAAAATATTACTGCTGGGATAGCTTGCAGAATGACATCACTTCTTGTCATCTGACTTCTAATTCCCAGGCAAAATGCCCACATCTGGAAATTGGCAGCATTTAGCATCTGCCTATAAGAATACTCAAACAAGGGCATTTGCTCAGATCTTTGGCAGATGCTGGAAGTCATAAAACAATTGCATTCATTCATGCTTTCAGAGTAGCAATTAGTTCACTCCAAAGACGATACAGAAAGCTTCCTAGTACAGACGTTATATCTCTAGCTGCATTGAAACATGTCAGATAGCCCCCTTATGGCCTAGCCTATAAAGTAATTTAATTTCAGATATTTTTCTAAAGTTTGCTGGCCTGAGGTTAACCCTCAGTTTCCTCTGTTAACATATACATTTAAACAGTTACAATAATGCATATACATTTCTGTTTTTCTTCCAATATGGCACACCATGGATACATTTTAAGCTCAAGCACTTTACAAATGCCTTTTCAACACAAACATCTGTATAAAGCAGTTTGATGTACACATGACATACAGTTCTAATACATTTGTAACACAAGCATCTTGTATAAATTAGTTTGATATTCACAAATAACATAATTATTTACAAAATTCCAGCTAGCTGTGCTGGCAGTACCTCATTTTGTCAAAAAAATTACAGCACTATACCAAAAAATAAAAGTGCCATCATGCTAGTGTGCAAAACATACTTCTCAACCTGTAAGTGCAAGAAATGTGGACAAAGTTAAAAATGGGGGGAACAGGACACAAAATAGTTACAATTTTTAAATATTGGTATTATACCTCTCAACCTCTTAGAGCAAGAAATCTGGACAACGCTATAAATAATGGGGGGGGGGGGGCTGGAAACAAAGGCCCAAAAATATGGATATTTTTAAAATATTCTTCTTACAAACTTAGAATGTTGATAGAATAACAGGTTTTGTATTAGCATGAATTTTCTGAAGGATGTGAAGTCTGAAACTCAAATGCTTATCATTATTTTCTGACTTCAATCCTTAATGATTAGCCAGTGATTTGCCAGAAAACCACAATTTTATGAAAAATAGACTAAAAATATGAGGCAAAAATTTAGACATTCTTTGAAAATCTGTACAGTTGAGAGGTATAATTGCTATTATAAAGTTAAGAAGATTGCTAGAATAATAGGTTTTAGGTTAGCATGCATTTCTGAAGGATATGAAGTCAGAAACAAAATTTATGTCATTACTTAGTGGATTCAATTTGCCAGAAAACCACACATTTTATGAGGAGCACACCAAAAATATGAAGTAAAAATCTGCCCGTCCTTCAAAATTTGGGATAGTTGAAATGTTTGGTGCCAGATATGAAGTTAATAAAATCATTGCTTATATAACTGGAAGAAAGGCCACTTTTCTTGCAATGCATGCATATGCATTAAGCTTTGCAGGTATGCTTCAAAAATAGGAAAAAGACAAGCTTATTAAGTACCTTTCTGATGTCAGAAAGGTAATTAACACATCCTTGTTAAGCACCAATAATCGCTGTTAAGATTTGGTCTCATGCTAGGGATTAACAGTAGATTACAGCAGAAGGTAAAACAGCTTTGATAGCTGTTAGAAACTTTGCCCTGACACACTCGTAAGCAAAAAGTGTTGCAGAATAAAGTGTCTAACAGCTCTTAAAGCAGCTCATTCTTCAGAAGGAAACTACATTTCTGCCTATCAACTGTTTGACAGCACAAGAATGTTTTACCAGGTTTCAAAGCTTTTGAAAGCAAATAAAGCACTTTATGTTCCTATGCAATTTTCTTTTTATTCTGTAACTGGCAGTACATGAAGTCGATAAAGCTGTATGCACTGCAAACAATTATGATTGGGTCTCACTGGTCACAACCCTTATTATGCAATTTTGTGTTATTTACATGGATACCAAGAATCACCTCTCAAACATAGTTTTTGAGGTAAATTTCTTGGTGTCCATGTCTGAAACTTACAATAACTTGGTTATGACTGGAGACCCAGTCATAATGCTCTGTGCTGTAGATGCCTATATCAGTACACAGCTCAGATGACATTACTTGAAGCATGCATGTAGCATGTGTGTTACATGAGTTAGCAAAGTGGGCCTTAACCAAAGTGATAGATATGCCTCTGCCACACAGCACAAAAGGCTGGTTCAAAGCCCAGCAAAGTGTATTTCTGTCACACTCCAGTCTTAAGTTGAGGCATTCAGACTTGATATAGAGTACTCGAACATCCCATTGTAGATTCATATTACAGTGTGTTTGTGTGTGTGTGTGTGTGTGTGTGTGTGTGTGTGTGTGTGTGTGTGTGTGTGTGTGTGTGTGTGTGTGTGTGTGTGTGTACATACTCCATTATATCCTAGACATTGGGCCTGATTCCAAAAGACTTGCTGTCGGTGTAGGTGATCACTTGTACTGAGACCAGTTGTTTTGGAACCTGGCCCCCAGTGTGTCTGTTTATAGATAGCTTTACACCAAAGTAAGTCACTTACACTGAGAGAAAGTATTTCTGAATCAGAGCAGACTTACACTGACAGAAACTCTTTTGGAATCTGGCCCACTGAATTATATATAGATGTTTTTTAATGGTTCAATAGTAGTTGAGATTCCAGGCTGTCACATTGTTCATTCTGATTTTATTTTCAAATTCGTACAAGAATGTAGTTGTTAATAAGGTCAGTCGGATAGAAACATTGACATCCATGGACTCTGCCTTATAAGTTTGTTTCATTTACAACAGTGTGATGTTGTTGTCTTTTTCTACAAATCTATTTCTAAAGTATACATAAGGCTGTAGCTTTATATAAATGTCTGCAACTACTCTGGACTAGTGCAATCACTGTTTTTTATGCACCATGTCAGCATCATACAAATGTAAGTCAGCTTTAGTGAGTGGAGGTAGATGACTTTTAGTCTAAAACCATCTGTTTTTCCTTGAGGTGAGTTGCCTGCAATCAGTCTTTGGCCTACGTTATCAGGGAGGGGAGGAGAAGAAAGAAGATAATTTACATGAAACAGAAACATGGGCTATGAATATTTTAACCTCTGTAGCACATATTATTCCATACATGTGAGAGGTACAAAGAATGAAAAATGAAAAGTTGTGTGATGGATCCATTTCCAGCCAAAGATGACTGGACATCCCATTTGTGGACTGTGAACATGGGAGCAAACTAGGAAGAAAATTTAAATTATTAAGGGTCTGACTGGAGAGGAATACAAGGTTGGCAAGCAAATTGTTAATTAAAGAATCGGAAATGGGTGAGATACATAAATAAGTAAAAGAAGGCAGTAATAACTATTTATGTTATGGTAAGTTTTATTGCATTAATTAGGAAGGCTCAATGAGAATAGCTCCTCCTTTACAGGACCAAGTCTGCATATATGAAAACACCCTACTTGATTGATGTGGCAAAAGGTAGGCATCAAATCCAGGACACAAGCATTGCAGCCCTAGTGCTTTACCTACTAAGGTATACACTTTTCAAATACTAAACCTTCCAAATGATCAACATCTATTTTTTACTCGGCAAACTAAATACCATGGGATACCACATTCTCAAAACAGCATAATGTGATTATGTTTTATTATTATCTCACTACAGCTGTACTTTGGGTTTGGGGTGAAGACATTCTTGTGTCTTTTCTGTTTGGATTTAAAATATAGTGGGGCATGGTTTGACTGAATGCTATGGCATAACTTTCAGTTTGTTAGAGAAAGTATGATGTTACCCTAGAATGTCTGGTGGAATTACTGATCCGCTTTTAATGACAGAATTCTGACTTTGGATCAACATTTATATTTTTTGAAGAGAACAAGCAAAGCATTGAGAGGTTGCTGCAGTTAGGTAACAATACCACATGATTTTTTTATTCTAATTTTATTTCAGCACATATGAAGCAGTGCAAAGCAATACTGGCGGAACTCAAACATTGAGTGGATGTGATATTACCCCTTCTGCTGGTACCTCCCTGGAATGGGAGGAGAGATGGGTGATATCAGGACACGGTTATCTAAAACTTATAGGACTATCTGTTCTACCCAGCAACTCTCAATGTCACAAATGCTGCTCCAAAGGCAAGGGCATGAAATGGACTGCAGTGTGTTCAGGGAAGGTGTGATTAGGAAAACAAAGGCATAACCTTTCAGGTGAATCTACCCACAATTCTTACACTCTTCTAGCATAACTGTATTTGTTTAAGGGCATATTATGTGCACAGGCCAAACTGTATACTGAAACCCATCAAGGAGAAGAACCACAGGACAGTGGCAGCACTCAGCAAAGAAGGAGGAAGTATCTTGTTTTTGAGGATCATGCAAACTAGAAACATATGCCTATGAGATGGAGGAGACAGATGAAAGAGGAATAGCAGGTAACAAATCCTGGAGAGGTAGGGAACAAATCATCTGGATTTTAGGATCGGCTGTACATGCAGGCAGCTTAATGTGATTGTTCATGTAGGGACAAATTACTTGGCTGTGGAAGGGATTAGAGCAAGCAGGGGCAGCTTGAAGAAGTATGGAGAAGCTATAGGTAAACTGCCTGCTGCGACACTTCTAATATTGCCAGTATATAGAATTAAATCCAGTACAAAGGAGGAAAAGTGCCCAAACAGTGACCAATAAATTCCTAAAAGTACTCGGATAGCCGTTTCCACCGCAAACCATAATGTTTATTAACATAGACACAGCACCAGCAACCACAATGTATGAGTATATAGAACTATGTAACTGTACTTTACTTTGCACTGCAACATTCAGCTGACACTGAAAAACTGGCTCAAAGCTAAGGGTTTCATCTTTATTGAGGACTGAAGATCAATTTGAGAAGGAGCAGGCCTACTGATATAATGCCCTACATCTATATGAGAGATGAAATGATGTAATTAACAAGCAGTTAAACTCGTCATATTAGGAGACCTAGTAAAGCATGTAGGATGTCACATCTTCTACCATCAAAACATAAGGATGAGTAGTGAATCATCCTTCAGTAATGGAAACAACAACATGAAAATAGATGTGATTAACAGGAAAAGGGTAATCTGTACATAGATAAGGCAAAGAGAGGCAAGACAGTAGATAAAAGGAAAGTAATTAGCACCAATGTCCTCCAGGTAAGTGAAATAACACCTCATTTACTGGTATTCATGAAAGAACGATTCTCTGATATTGTGGATTGAACAGAACTATGGTATATAGAGAACCATAACTAGTATGCAAACATATTGGGGTAGAAAGTTTCTAACAAGGAAGAGAGGATGAAGTAGGCAGATGTATAGCTTAGTAGATAGATAGCTAATGGATACTGAACTGAATTGTGGTTGCTCATTTTTTTCAGAAAAAAAGAGGATTTGATAATTAGTTATGATAGAAGGAGAAATTTTGGCTTAACCCCAAGATTTTGTGACTTAGTATCTGATTATATTAGGAGACAGCCCCCTGCACTGGGGATATGGGGGATTTGCCCTAACGAAAAGCATATACATTTTATATTATACCAAGATTATGTTCAAGTATGCAAGTCCATTTATTAAATTTCCATCTGCTAAATATCCTAGATACAGAGGTGTTCCTCTCTATATAATGGAAAGGATTAAGGCAATAGATTGTACAAGAAAAGTTGAAGAACAGGAAACAACAGGAAGCATAGTAGTCATACTATAATCTAGAAATGACACTATAATTCACATAGGTGTTATATAAAATATAATTTCTGGGTTCATACATTTGGTTGTCAAGATTAAGGCTTGATGACCTTTAAAAAACAAGATTGCTGTATCACCATGTTGGTATTTTCTCTTTCCCATGTAATTTTATATATATATATATATATATATATATATATATATATATATATATATATATATATCTATGGGAACACTACTGAATCTCGAACTTTTGAAATCTCAAATTTCAAAAGCTCAAGACAATGTAGCCGAAACCCCACATTACCAAAAGACCAGAAGCGCGAAATTCAAAATCCCAATGTTAAGGGATTTTGAGTTACCGCTTCTGGTGTTGCGGTTCAGGTAAGTATGTGTGTGTAAGTGTGTTTGTGAGGGGCTTCAGTGTGTGTAAGTGTGTGTTGTGACTGTGGTGTGTGTGTGTGTGTGTGTGTGTTTGTGTGTGTGTGTGTGTGTGTGTGTGTGTGTGTGTGTGTGTGTGTGTGTGTGTGTGTGTGTGAGGGGCTGTAATGTGTGGGTGTGAGTTTGCCTTGTGTGTATGTTTGTGCGATCCGGCCCAAGAGCCTAAGTAAGCCTAGCCAACAAGGTTCCCCTGGCTTACGCCACCCAAGAAAGTTATTTTCCTGTGCCCCTGAAGGGCAGAGCCACAAAAGTGATCCTTGGGGTGTATTTCCTATTTCTCATCCACTCAAGATTTTTCTTGAAGAGTACTAATGAGGAACTTTGCTTGACATAGATGGGTAGCTTATTCCAGAGTATGGGAAGACTCTGGGACAGGAATCTATCCCTCCAGCATGTCCTGTTTATTGTGGTGACAAGGTTTAGGTCCCTAGAGCATGTAGCTCGGAGGGATTGGGATTTCTTTAGGTGTAGCATGTCCAATAGCTCTGGGTTTGACATAGCTTTATATGTTAGGCAGAGATCACCTCGGAGTAGGCAATATACTACGGAGTAAAGCTGGAGTTTTTTGAGATGGTCAGTGTAGGGCATCTGTTTGAGGCCAGTAATCCTCTTTGTGAAATACTTCTGTGGCCTTTCCAGCTGCTGCAGATGTCTTGTGAGGTACATTCCAAAAGGGCCATTGTACTCTATAATGGGTCTAATGAGTATCGAGCAGAGGGGAACAATGACCTCTTTTTTCCTGGATGAGAACCCTTTTGTGATGAGGTGTGCCATGTAGAAGGATTTCCTGACTACTGTGGTGATGTGATTATCAAAGGAGAGACTACTGTCCGCCTGGGTCCCAAGGTCTCTTATCACACATTCAGCATTAAGTAGACTGCCGCCTATGTGGTAGTTCATGGGTACAGAGTTTTTACCAAAGTGGATGACAATACACTTTTTAGCATTGAGCTTGAGGCCATGGCTCTGACACCAGGCATCTGTCTCAGTGAGGCCCTTCTGTAGGATGTCCACATAATTTGGGGACTCAACTATGGGTCCTAGTTTGCAGTCATCTTCAAACTTCTTTAGCCAAAGTCCTTCTGTGTTAGCCTATACTTCAGAGAAGTAGATACCAAACAGGATACGAAACAGGAGAGGTCCCAGGACTGAACCCTGTGGTACTCCATTTGTCACTGGTTTGAAGTCAGATTTGGAGTCTGCAGCTTTTACAGTGTGGGTTCTGTCAGTGAGCCAGTTGGCAACCCATCTTGTGATGTAGGGATTTATACCTAGTTTGGTGAGTTTAGCTATAATTCCAGAATGGGGGATGGTGTTGAAAGCCTTGGCGCAGTCAAGATAGGCTGTCTGAACCACCTTACCCTTGTCTACAGCTTTGGTGACTGCCTCAAAGAAGTCGATCAGGTACAGGAGGCATGATCTGCCTTTCACAAACCTGAACTGGGTGGGCTCCATAGTTTCGAGGTTACAACTGCCTTTGTTTATGAGTTCCATGATGATATGTTCCATGGCCTTACAGACCAGGCTCATCAGGCTAATAGGCGATAGTTCCTGGGATCAGTGGTGGCTCCCCCTTTATGGAGTGGGATAACTGTTGCTGTGTGCCAGTCAGTGGGCACAAAGCCTGATGTGAGACTATGATTGAACATGGTGCTTAGGTGGGGAGCCAGTTCATTCTGAAGTTTGTGTAAAACACAGCCTGGGATGTTGTCCGGTTCCATGGATGCTGTGTTTTTGGCTTTAGAGAGTGCAGCTTTTACCTGCATAGTTGTGATTACAGGGACTCTGCATTCTTCCTGTATAGATATGGACCGTTTAGAGGGTGGGGTGGGGTGGGGTGGGGGGTAAAGTTAGCACTGAACCTATCTGCCAGGATGTTGGCAATATCAAATTAGTTCTGTAATTTTCATGCTGTTGTGCTGTAACTCAGAGCAGATCTGAGTGTTGCCATTGAGATTCTTGACATAGCTATAGAATGCTTTGCGGTTGTCCCTAGAATCGGTGGTAATTTTGTTTTCATAGCTTATAAGGGATCTCAGCTGCTTACTGAGGCTGACCAGGGAACACCTCCACTCATGGGATTTTACTCTCTTGTACAACAGTTTCTTCCTTCTATTGTAGAGTTTGTTTATGGCAGGGGACCACCAGATTGGCTTCCTTTTTTTGGAGGATAGCGTCTTGGTTCTGTTTGGGATAGCACGATCCATGCACTCATTTAAGTGCT
>NC_056729.1:1140252551-1140290051 GCF_019279795.1 Protopterus annectens | reverse complement strand
ACATTGTCATTTTTGAAATAATGAACCATGTATCATTGCAGTGTCCACTTCATTTTGAAAATTAGTTTACATCCTTAAACAGATTTACAAATCAATTTTACTGTTTGAAATGTTAGTAAATTTACTATATTGATTGCATTTTGTCTGGCGGAGTTTGTAAGACATGGGTTACAGTTAAATTAATAATATTAGCATTTTATTTATTTTCTTGACTTTTGACAACACAGATAATGAAATATGGAAAATTATTTGATATATAGTAGAGGAACTGAATAATACATACAAATAATATACAGATATTTTGTTTCAATGATAGGATAAACTTTTATGAAAATTGTTAAATAAGAAACAGTTTAGAGATGACTGTTAGAAAACAGTGCTTACGGCAATCAAAAGTAGATAAAGGTATAAGCGCAGCCAGCTACATGGACTAGAGAGACAGAAGTCTTAATATGAACCAGACAACCTGGATTCTAATAGTTAGCCTGATTTCTTAGGATTAGGACAGGGGATAGGGCAGAATTTCATTTTTGTCAGCTCACCTATCCCAGAGAGTGACAAGGTTTACAACCAATGAATAGCAGCTCTTGGTCGAAAGCAATTATGCTAGTCTAGAGGTTGTCCATATATAGATAACTGTAAACTGGGTACAATTATTGAATCCCCAAATGAAGTCAGTATACTCCAGGAGGGCCTTACGCAGACCAACAACTGGTGTATTAGTCACTGTCTCAAAGTGAATGCAAAGAAATACATCATCATTCCCTTTGGTGCAAACAATGTCCCCTCACACTATCAAATCGACAACAATACCCTCAGTACCCATGAAGTGGTAAGGGACTTGGGTTCACAAGTTGACTGTTACTTAACTTCAAACACCATGTGTCTACTGTAGTAAGGAAGGCTTTCTGTCTAGCATACTTGATTAGTAAAGGCATCGCCTCAAGAGCAAAAGAGGTTATAACCCCACACTCGGCACTAATTCAACCCATGATTGAATATAATGTCTCATTTGGCATGTATCGTACAAAGCACCTGCAGCAATTAGAGAGACCTCAGAGGTTTCTAACAAAGAAGATCAAGGGATTCTAGCATGTGTTGTGCACAGACTGACTAAAGTCCCTGTCACTTTACTCTGTATCATATAGACTTCTTAGGGTAGACTTATGCCTGGCTTACAAAGCAATCTCCGACCCAAACCTAATGAATTTTCTGCACATCCGTTAATCAAACGGGTCTAAGGCCACCAGTTCCAGGGACCTAAATATGGCCTATGACTTAAATAGTACATGCTGGTGGGTTAGATTTATCTCCCAGCAACTGCTGCATCTTTGGAATAGGCTACCTATTCATGTGAAACAGAGCACCTCTATGCCACTTTTTAAAAGGAACCTGGACGAGTGATTGGGGCACTGTAAATTCTTACTGGGAATTGTGCCCACAAACCTCCTGGACATAAATAATCATTACTAAATGTCAGCTTGGGTATTAACTAGCATTTCTATGGCATTAGATTGGGATGAAATGGCTAGGCTTGAAATGACCTGCAGGTCGATAGCCTAGTAATCTCCTATGATCTTATGATCCTATAATGTTCAATGAGAATTGGATGGGAAATTGGTTAGGGCATTCAGAAAATCTCCCCACAGTTCTCTGGATGGCACTGCACTGGCACATCCACAACTTCAACAGCACTAGACCAGATACATCCATATAGCTGTTTAATTTTTCAATATTGTATCAATACAAATGGATTAAGACATCATCCTATGGGTCTATGCATAATGCTTTAAAATATTATGTTTTTAGGTTACTACTGAAGATATTGTTGGACATTGAAACTGGCTTACTAGTTTCTTTCTGTCAGTTATGCAACAACCAGTTAGTAGATAAACATGTCTATAATAAAGACAAGTGACTATTGGTTGTTATTTGGATTTATTTGCTCTAGTGTTGAATTTGTGGATTTACCTTTTGTTTTTGTTTTTGTTCTTGCTCATTAAAGTTTGCTGAGGATTTGAGCATTTTTTTCAGCACTTATCTTCTCACAGTGCTCCCCCCTTGACTGCTGAAGCTTAGGATTTCTCAGTTTAAGAGGGGGTCCAGTCCAAAGGGGTAAGTCTGATAAATGAAAAAAAATCTAAGAGCCCTAGCAAAATATCCAGCCTAAAGGGGTAAGTCAGACAAATGAAAAAAGCTAACAAGCCTAGTAAAATATAACAGCTATAAATAAATGTATGGAGATATGGACTACAGGGCAGAAATGACTGTTCCTTTGAGTCAGCAGAGCATGCTATCATTGGGGGAGGAGAAATAGAAATGGGGAGATAAGTCATTAGGTGATTCCCGTATGGGCAGTGCGGATTGCAGAAGCTGTTCTAATGGAAATGAAAGAACTGAATTTATAATTTATAATCATTAGTTATTAGAAGGGAAGATGGAGGTACCACATGTTTTGAGGATAAGAATTGAGAAGGACTGGCATCTTTTGTTAAGTTTGTATTTCTCAGAATCTTTAGGAAATCACTTTGTCAGATTATGACATCAGGTTGTAAGCAGAAATGGTTATAATTCAGTGCTATAAAGATATAACTTTTTTAAGAAGCTTAAAGAGGAAGGAAATAATAGGTTTGTTGCTTTTTTCTACAGACTTAAGGGTGGTTAACAGTTGAGTGGTACTTTCTTATAACTGAGTTCTAAACAATATGAGGGTGGGTGTCTGAGACTGCTTATGACCAGGAAAGGTCACATTGAAGAATATCAAACAGTCGTTACCAACTGACAAGGGCTGCTACAAAACAGATACAGTTGGTGCTGCTGCTGCTATGAGAAGGTCAAGAATGGAGAAGTTATGACAGGAAGTGTTAGGTCTAGCAATTTCTCTAATCAGATGAACAAGACCAATGTAGAACATTTGAAGGCAGTTAGTTTGGGCTTGATAAATCTAACCTTAATATCACCACACTGTATTGAAGACAAAGTATTAATAGTTTTAGAGAATTCTGAATATAGTATCATTTGCAGATACTGTAGCTTGTCTTTTTTGTGTGGTACTGGATGTAGAAGTGTGTGTGTTCATAGATTCACAGGTGATTATTAGGCTAATGGCACAAAAGCCTTTACAAGCCTAGCCAATAATACCCAAAATATGACATTACTATATCTTAATTCACCAGATATGTGATGGAATAGTATAAGGGTGCTGTTCATGATTAACTCTTCACATTGCTGAGAGTTCCTGAGTCATTTTACAGACTGCTTCTGTCCATAAGGGACATGGGTAGTACCTCTGGAGTGAACTGATGGTTTCCTATCCATTTACCCAAATTCTTTTTGAAGAGAGTGAGGGGAAGGGCTTTGTTTTATGAAGATGGGATGTTTATTCCATAGACAAGGTACCCTTTGGGATATGAATCTGTCTCTCTAGAACGTTCTGTTAGAGTTGCAAATAAGAGTCAGGTCCATGGAATGTGTAATCTTCATATATTTCTTTCTTGCGAATATGTAACATTTCCATCAGACTGGATCGGAGAATGCCTAGTAGGTCAGGCATAAGTCACCTGTCAATAAATGATATGAGGTGAAGTAAAGGGATAGGGCCTTTAGTTGGTCTGCATAAGACATGTGTCTTACACTATGTATTTGTTTAGTGAGAAACCTCTGTGGCCACTCCATTTTGTGTAAATGTCTGGTTAGGTACACACAGAAGTGAGCAATGGACTTGATTACAGGCCTCATGAGAGCTAAGTACAATGGTACTATGACTTCTTTTGAACTTGATGCCATGCCTGTACTTATAACTTGAGCCACACAGAAGTATTTCCTTACTTCCATAGCTACCTGTGGTCAAAGTTTAGGTTACAATCTATCTGTGTTCCTAAATCCCTCACTACTGGGTCTGATTTTAGGGGTGTGCTATCAATATTATAATTTGCAGGGTTATCTGATTTACTGAAAAGTATGATTACACATTTTTTATCATTTAGTCTCAGACCATGCTTTTGGCACCATTTGTGATTTTTAGGCCTGTTTGTAGGATGTAAACATCGTTTGGGGATTCAGTGATTGCTATCAGCTTACAGTCATTGGTGAACTTGGTGAGCCAGAGGTCCCCAACATTGGCCTTCACTTCAGAGAAGTATATACCAAACAGGAGGGGTCCCAACACTGAGCCCTGTGGACACCACTAGTAACAGGTTTCTTATTGGAAGTGGATTCACATAACCAGACAACATGTGTCCTGTCAGTGAGCCTTTTTGCCACCATCTGATGATGTAGGGTTTATACCTAAGTCAGTAAGTTTATCTATGATCCCCAAGTTGTGGATTGTGTCGAAGGCTTTGGCCAAGTCTAGATAAGCGGTGTGTACCATTTTACCCTCATCAATGACCATGGTGACTTTCTCAAAGAAGTCCACCAAATTAAGCAGGCAGGATCTCCCTTTGACAAAGCTAAATTGGGTCTGGTCCAGGGTTTGGAGATTTCCTGTGTTCTTATTGATCAGGCCCATGATAATTCTCTCCACGGCCTTGCAGATAAGACTGGTCAAGCTTATGGGTCTGTAGTTCCCTGGGTCAGTTGATGCCCCCCCCCCCCCCCCGTTGTGCAGAGGGATGACTATTGCAGTCCTCCATTTCTCTGGGGCAAAGCCTGTCCAGAGGCTGTGGATAAAGAGGATTTTTATTGCCCCTGATATTTTCTGTTTTAAACTATTTAAGAAGCATCCTGGAATGTTGTTGAGACCCATGGAGGCTGTGTTTTTGGCTTTAGCGAGCGCAGTAAGAAACTGTTCCCTCGTAATTACCAGTAGGGGGGATGGTTGTAGATATTTCTTTGGGTGTCGTAGGAGGTGATGAAGGGAGAAGTTTGAACTGAAGTTGTTGACCAGCAAATTTGCTATAGTTTCCGGCTGGGTTTAAGTGTTGTCATGTAGGATTAACTCAGCACATTGCTGAGAGTTTCCCCGAGGTTACAAATATAATTAAAAAAAAGCCTTATGGTTATCTTTCATCTGGAAGGGTATCTTTGTCTCATAGTTTACTTTGGCAGATTTAAGTAACTGTCTGATTTGTTTTTTTAGACTGGTGAGTGTCTTTTTGCACTGTTTTGGCTGTTTCATTTTGGTTTTGGAGAGGATTTTTTTCCTTTTGTTGAATAGCCTATTTATGCTAAGGGTCCACCAGGGTGGTTTATTTTTTCCAGTAATTATAGGTTTGACTAAGACAGGTACTGAGCAGAGATCTGCATACAGCGCAAATTGGGAGAGTTCCCTTTTCCTCACTGCAGTGTGATCTCAGAGTTGGTATATTTAAGTAGCGGGGGTGTGGGAGGTACAATGGGGCTTACCCCCCCCCCCTGCAAAAATGTTGAGAAACTTGGTTTTGTATTTTTTTTGGATTCATTTCAGAGTTTCGAGATTTCAAAACTTCGATTATGGTCGTGACCATATGAAATTCTAAGCTTTGGAAATCTGACATTCTGAAGTGAATGGAGATTATATATATATATATATATATATATATATATATATATATATATATATATATATATATACATTCACACAAGCACCCGCGTACACACAAACACACACACACACAGACACACACACACACACACAGACACACACACACACACACACACACACACACACACACACACACACACACACACACACACACACACACACACACAGAAGAATTGTATTAAAGAGAAAAAAAAGTTCTATGGAAATTTGATTGACTACAAGCAAGGCTTTAATATAAATTGGCTTTTGGGTGAAGCAGAAAAGGGAGTGCAATCTAAGAAAATCATAAACAGGGAATAAAAGATTTATTATGAAGACAAAAGAATTTGGTACAATGTAATAACTTTTTGAGGAAGTTTACAGAAAAAGAAATGTTAGTGGAAGTACGAAAGGTGAAGGAAAGGCAACCAAGGGGGTTGATACACTTTATAAAATTACACAGTCTAAGCATATATAAAGTCAGTATATATATATATATATATATATATATATATATATATATATATATATATATATATATATATATAAATTCAACCCATAGTAATTACAAGCTTCATATCTTTTTATGATTTTCTTTAATCCAGAAGTGCATCAATATGCATTTCACATAGGTCTTTTGAATTTCCATGTCAGATTTTCTTATAATCTGGTCCCAAGATACTCACCAATTCTCATTCTTTAATGCCATTAATTTCCACAGAAGAACAAAGTGTATGTACTAAACTTTCCTTCACAATCATACCGCATCTACAAGGATCTAATTCTGGACAAGAACAAAATATGAAGTACATCGAAAGATATGTTACAGAAATATAGCCATGTTTCTTATAGCAGGAAGGAATTAGGGAAAAAGGGGTTGTGGATAGAGGGAAGAAATGTAACAAAGATTGATGAAAGTAATAATTACTACAGGAGATAATGGAATAACTGCATATGGTATTGAATAAATTAAAAGATGATATAAAAACAAAAAAAAGTCGTGTAATGTATGGCTGTAAAAACATAAAATTTATTGTTCACTACAAGGTAAGCGCTTTCACCACCATCCCGGTGGCTTCATCAGACCATATAAAATCACAACAATTCAGTGCATCAAATATACTCACAATTACTGCTTCCCAATCAAATAAATTAAATAAAAAAACATTTTGATTGGTACGTTACACGACCGTTTTATTGTTTTTGTTTCTGTTATTCATTTATCTGCTTTTGTTGCAGTACGGTTGCGTATTTACCTGCTTAGTGTTTGTTTCTATTTTCATTGTAAATGATGCTATAGCTCCAGGGAAAGATAGATTGGATTAAATATTTTTCCAAAGATATGGAGTGAGAACAAAAATGGATTTTTACACAGATATTGAATGCAATAAAAGAATATGCAAGAGTTATGAATTAAAGCAATATGGAAGAAGGAAGAGAGAGCAAATTTACAAAAAGGCAGACCAATAACAGCAAATAAAAAAAATAGGAAATAATTATGAAAATTATACAATTATGATTTTAGAAAGTTTTAGAAAATACATGGAAAGAAGAATATATATATAATAAAATAAGTGAACAAAGGAAATGGTAGTTATAATAAAGAAGCAGTTACGGATGATCATGGAAGCATTTACAATGCGTATGAGGATAATTGTTTTTATAAGGAGTGTACATGAAGGGGATTGCACAAAAATAATTATTAATGGGTCGATAAGTGGATGTATACAGATAATAAAGGAGTCAGACAAGGCTGCCCTATGAGAAGTTTATTGTTTTCACTGAGTGCAGGAGTAGAAAATGTACATAGGAGATTTTATATATATATATATATATATATATATATATATATATATATATATATATATATATAAAGATAAAGTATGTATACCATTAGTATTGTCATATGTGGATGATGTAGGATTGATTACTAGAACTATAGGGTAATTCAATTCTTCTTCTTCTTTCGTTTTTTCCTGGTTAGGGGTCGCCACAGTGGATCACCTGTCCGCTCATGATTGGCAGTGGAGTTTTACGGTGTCGAGTTGCCAGTTCGGGACCCAACCTTCCACAGAAGGCACACATATGCACACACTCACACCTAGGGCCAATTTAGAGTGTCCAGTCCACCTACAGCATGTCTTTGGGATGTGGGAGGAAACCGGAGCACCCGGAGAAAACCCATGCAACCACAGGGAGGACATGCAGACTCCGCACAGAAGGCACGCCAGCCAAGGATTGAACCGGAGAACCTCTTTGCTGTGAGGTGGCAACGCTAACCGCTGCACCACCGTGGCCGCCCTATAGGGGGATTCAATGAGATAGTTAAATAAATTGAATGACAGTTGAGCCAGGTGGGACTAAGAAAATAAAACTAAGGTAAGAGTTTTGTTAAGATTATCAAGAAAGCTCGGCTTTATTTTACAAGAAGTGAGTTAAGGATTTTAGGAATAATTTTTGAAAAGTGTGAAACAATGAAGAAAATGTAGGTGAATATTTTAAAAGAACTGCAGTAATATATTTGGTTATGGCAAAATTGTTAAAGCCTTTGCCTCGCAGGTACAAGGTTTGATCCTGACCCCGGTCAATGCCTTATGGAGTTTGTAGGATCTTCCTTGGTCTCTGTTGGGTTCCTCCCATCTCCCAAAAACATGCTGAGTTTTTCCACTTCAAATGCACCCAAGAATGGAACTGTGTGTAACAGCACAGACTTTAGATGAAGCTTATAGGGGGGAAGAGTTGTATAGACCAACCACTTCGGGCATCAACTGTGGTGCACAATATCCTCAAGATAGCAAAACATGGATCACAGACTGTATGCTGTGTCAGTGCCAGCCCCTCAATGCTGCAAACACTGGCTTTAGGGTGATTCAGTAGTGTTGACAAATGTCAACAAAAATGGGCATGGGTATTTGCTGGTGATAAGTGTTTGACTGGGAAGAGTGTATGTGCTGTTGTTGGCCAGTGTGTGCCAGCCATAAAGCCCAGCAGCCCAGGGTCAATAAGGTACTGGTTGGCCAGTGTCTAGCTGTCTAGCTTGGGTTACCTGTGAGAGCTCTGTTGAGTGAAAGCTGGACATAAAATGAATCAGCCTGCTAAACATGAACTAAGGATTGCCATTTTCATTATAGGAGGTGGAGCCTGGACTTTCTTTGTATCCAGGAGACAAAATGGAAGGGCAGTGCAGTAAAGACACTTGGCTCGAGATCTAGACTCTACTACTTTGTATGAGAACAGACTAGAAATAGCATGTGAATTTTGGTGTGGGATGCCATCAGAATTAATGATATACACGTGGCAATCAGACTCCAGTGTAAGGATAAGGCACTATTCATAATATCAGCATATGTGTCATAGCAGAGCTATGATAATGAGGAAAAGAGTGCATTCAGACAGCAGTTCCAGGATCTAATAAATAAAGCAGGACAACAGGAATTGGTGCTGAAAATGGATGACCTAAATGCACATATCAGGACAGACAGAACAGGATATGATGATTTTATGGTCCACATGGATGGGGCAAAAGAAAAAAGAAGGAGAGACCATTCTAGACTTCTGCCTGGCAAATGGCTTGATGGTGGCCAACATGTGGTTCTGCAAGAGAGACAGTCACAATATCACATACAGTGGTAGCCAACATGCGACTCAGGTAGTCTTTCTCCTAGTAAGGATAGGACACTGAGGTAGAATCAGTGACTGCAAAGCCATACCTAGTCAAACAGTCAGCCCATATCATAAACCACTGGTTGCCACAATCAGCTGCAAGCAGTGGTCAGAGAATGCTCTAAGTCAACAGACACTAGGCTCAAAGCCTGGAAGTTGAGTGGAGAGAAAGTACATGAGTTTGAGGAATTACTCAAGGCTCTAGCACTTCAAGAAGAGAAAATAGGTGGAGCTGAAAAAGAATAGTAGTGTTTCAAGACAATTTGTGTAAATACTATAGAACAGATATTCAGCGGAGTAAGGTAATGGAAATAAGGTACATAAGGAAAGCTGGTAGTAGAATGAGGAAGTCCAGGAAGTCATCAAAAGAAAGAAAGAGTGCAGGAAAAGGTGGGAGATAGAAAAAGACGAGGCTAAGAAAAAATACTGGATGGCTAACAAAGGGTCCAAGAGAGGAGTTGCAATAGCAAAGAACATGGCATCATAGGCACTCTACCAGCTTTTGGAAAGTGACTCAGTAGATGGCTCAAATAAACTCTATCAGGTTGCAAAGCAAAGCCAGAAAGATAAAGAAGACATTCAGTCACCCTTCATAAGGGATGGTAGAAGAAGAGGAGCCCACCCTAGAAGAAGGAAGAACAACACTAAGGAAAATGAAGTCAGGGAAAGCAGCAGGCTCAGATGATGTCACAGCAGATATGATCATGATATTGGGTGAGAATGATAAATGAATATATAGAGTAGCAGAATGCAAGATGGGAGATGAGCAGTTCAGATTCAGATCATGATGCAGCACAACACATGAGATTGGACAGATCAATAAGTTTGCTGTATGAAGCAATGTAGCATTACAGGCAAAGGCAGAAAGATAAAGAAGATAGTCAGTCACCCTTCATAAGAACTTCAGCAGATGATAGAGGAATGAAATGCAAAACTGAAGGTACATGGGATGAAACTGAGTGTAGATAAGGCAGTTGTAATGGCACAAAATGAGGAAAATCAGAATAAGCTGATAAATGAAACAGGGAAAATAGTGGAACAGGTTAAGTGCTTCAAATATCTGGGAGGGATGATTGAGATGATTGGATGGGAAATAGGAAATTCACCCCGGGGATCACTTCTGTGGCTGTGCTTGACAGGGGCACAGGAAAATAACCTTCTTGTGTGGAAAAAGCTAGGGTACCTTTTTGGCTAGGCTTATATAGGCCCTAGGGTCAATAGCCTAGTACCTACCTATGAAGAGAAAGGAAGTCTGAATGAGGAGGTCAAAGCTAGAATCACAGGGGTTGCAGCTAACTGGCTCAGAATTTCAGGGGTAGTGTATGACAGAAGAATGTCGAAGATGTTGAAAAGTAAGGTGTACAAAACAGTGATATGACCAGTTCTACTGTATGATACAGAAACCTTGGCAGTAAAGGCAGAGCAGCTGAGGAAGCTAGAAGTGAAGGAGATGAAGTGCCTGAGACTGGTAGTAGGATGCACACTGTGGGACAGATGAAGAAATGAGGACATCAGAGCAGAAGTCAAAGTAGCTCCAATTCCAGAGATGATCAAAGAGAACAGATTACAGTAGTCCAGCCACATATGCAGGAAAGCAGAAAACAATCTGGTGAAGAAGATTTGAGACAGCCTGGAAGAAGGAAAGAGGAAATGAGGGTATCCAGCAAACAGGTGGATGGATTGTATGAAAGAAGACCTGTAACAGTCAGACATGACAGTTGAAGAATGTTGGAGAGTGGCACTGAATCAAGATAAATAATAACAGTTGACACAACACCTCCAACCCCATATAGAAAACGGGGGAAAAGGGGTTGATGATGATGATAACAATGATGATGGAAATTCTCAAGATGCCATTTACAAAGAAGGCTTGCTTGATTAGTAAAGCTATATTAGAATAGTTATACTGTACGGGGTCTGTTTTATGTTTTCATGTACTATGATAAATAAGTACCGCAACTGACTTCTCAGTGATTTGTGGATCACAAATAAATCCTATTAAAAGTGGAATCATTTATAATAAAATAGAAGGAAGAGGTTTAGGGCCAATCAACCCTGTAGTACATTTAGCATATATATAATTGTTTTGGTCGTTACATCTGTTAAAATTTGAAAAGGAAAATTTAGTAACTATGTTTTTGTTAGTGAAATACAAAGAGGTAAGGGAAAGACTAGCAGCATCCAAAAAAGGGTTAAATGGCAAGTGAAGTAAGATAATATGAAAATAAGATTAAGACACAATTGGTACAAAACGCATGCATGGAAATACTCGATGTGAGGGAATTGTGAGTAAGTGATATGTTGCTGTCCTTTGGGAAGGTGTGACAGAAGACATAAAATATTCTGTTTAAAAGGAATGAAAATATTTAAGAAAGTAAAGGAGTGCCAGAACTTTCTGTAGAGATTATTAATATATAAGTTACCAGTAAAGGGAGAAATGCTATAGAAAGCTATTAATGAAAGGATGTTTAGTAAATGTCAAAAAAATGGTGGAATATGCATTAATAAAATATCTGAGAGTAAAGAGTTTAGGGGAAAATGAAGAATGATAAACTTTAAATAGAAAAAGAGCGGTCAATTTAAATAAAGTTTTGTATGCGGTCTACCAATGGCACAATAAAGAAAATGATGATGAAGTTGTTAAAACAATTGTTTGATAATACTGTATAACGTTTGGCAAATAAGATATAAAGAAGTGCTGTTTAACAAAAATGGAATATGAGAGAAATTATAAACAAGGTAAAGTGCTGGTTATGGCAAAAAGGGATAGAAACGAGAAAAATATAACAGCTTTACTCTTTTTGTACTTTTGCTGTTTTTTACAATATTTTTAATTTAAATCTTTGAAATCGGATTATGATGTTATAGAGGTTTTCTGAAACTGAAGTTGAAGTAACTTTCTATGAAACGAATAGTGTTTGGAAATGTATTTTAAATACTCTTTTGATTGGTACTGTGGAATATTTTACATGCAGTTGAGCTGCCATCTGCTGAGGCAGTAGGGACATTCTCATTTGAAGGATGGTACACACACTGAAGAGTACAGCAACTCTTACTGCTGTACTGTCATGTCAGTACTACTACATGGGCTGGGAATAGGCAACTTTCTTCTCATTCAGCACCAAAGGTGAGTGGGCTACCTGATGACCCACCAAAAGCACAACAGTTTTGTTGCCCTCCTCCATATTACCATTCTTCCTTCTATGGCATGCCAAAAACACCATCTCCATAGTTGTCAACAGTACTCCAAAAAAGGCCTTAGAGGTCACCTATATAGAGGGATGGTGAATTTTTATGTTCTGCTGATAATGCCTCTCACTGAGCACTCAGGTTCTCTACCTGCCTTTTGTTGCTTTATCTTACAGCTCATTTTTCGTTAAAATATCAGATGTGAACACTTCATAACTACTTCTTCTGTTCTTGCTACTATTCTTTCCAGTGTATATTACTTTTCAGTCTTGTTTTTACCCACATGCACTGTTTTCTTTGAAGTTAAGCTACTGAAACCATTATTCCTGTCACAATTTTCCTTTTCTACATCTTGTTCATAGGTTCATAGGTTCATAGGTTTATACTAGGCTATCTGCCCTAAGGCATTTATAAGCCTAGCCCAAATTATTGTGGCTTACGCCACCCCTTATATGAAAAAATACTGTGCCCATTAGTTTGTTGTGCCTCTGTCCAGCAGTGACCCAGAGATGATTCCCGGGGTAAACCTACGATCTCCCATCCACAGGTCTAGATTTCTCTTGAACAGAGTCAGCGAGGTGCTCTGCCTCACATGGACCGGGATTTTATTCCACAGCATAGGGAGTCTCTGAGTGATAAATCTATCCCTCCAGCACGTCCTATTTATATCCGTGCTAAGGTTTAAGTCGCTTGCTCTAGTGGTTTTGGTGGATTTGGATTTTTGAGGTGGAGCATGTCCATTAATTCCGGGTTGGACATGGCCTTGTATGTCAGGCACATGTCACCTCTGAGCAGACGGTATGCGACTGAATAGAGCTGGAGTTTCTTCAATCTGGCAGCATATGACAGATTTTGGAGTCCCTTTATCCTTTTGGTGAGGAACTTTGGGGTCTCTCCAATTGCTGCAGATGTCGGGTGAGATACATCCCGAATGGGGCATTGTACTCGATCATTGGTCTGATAAGTGAAGAGTACAGGGGAACAATGACCTCACTAGATCTGGATGTGAATCCCTTCATGATCAGGTGGGCAATGTAGAAGGTCTTTCTAACCACTTTAGCAATGTGAGTGTCAAAAGAAAGGCCACTGTCAACCTGGGTCCCCAGGTCCCTGATAACCTCTTCTGTGCTTAGTGGATTGCCACCTATATGGTAGCTTGGGGTTACCTTGTTTTTCCCGAAGGGTATGACTATACATTTTTGGCGCTTAACTTCAGGCCATGGCTCTGGCACCAGCTATCTGTTTCCGTGAGTCCCTTCTGAAGGATATCCGTGTCCGATGCACTTTCCACTATGGCGCCCAGTTTGCAGTCATCTGCAAACTTTGTCAGCCAAAGTCCTCCCATGTTGGCCTGTACTTCTGAGAAGTAGATGCCAAACAATAGGGGCCAAGGACCGAGCCCTGTGGGACACCACTTGTGACCGGCTTGGAGTCTGACATAGCGCCAGCAACTCTAACCCTGTGGGTTCTGTCCTTAAGCCAGTTTGCAACCCATCTTGTGACATATGGGTTTACATTTAAGCTGGTAAGTTTTTCTACAATACCAGAGTGGGGTATTGTGTCGAAAGCCTTGCAAGGTCAAGGTAGGCTGTATGGACTGCCTTTCCCTCATCAATGGCCTTGGTGACTATTTCGAAGAAGTCGACCAAGTTCAAAAGGCATGATCTTCCCTTGACAAAGCCAAACTGGGTCGGGTCCAATGTCTGCAAGTCCCCTATATCTTTGTTTATGAGCTCCATTATGATCCTCTCCATAGCTTTGCAGACTAGACTTGTTAAGCTTATGGGGCGGTAATTACCAGGGTCCATAGAGGCGCCACCTTTGTGGAGTGGGACCACAGTTGCCGTACGCCACTCCTTGGGCACGTATCCTGTGGTAAGGCTGAGATTAAACAGCTGCCTTATGTGCGGGTTTAATTCCTCATTTAGCTCATGTAGCACACAGCCGGGGACACCATTCGGTCCCATTGATGCTGTGTTTTTAGCTTTAGAGAGAGCAGCTTTCACCTGCGCATTTGAGATGTCCGGGAGGCTACACTCGGCTGGGATAGTTATCTCTCCTTTAGGGGAGAGGGGTGACGTTTGCACTGAACCTGCCTGCCAGTATGTTGGCAATGTCTGTGGGTGCAGTGATTTTGTATCATTTTGGACTAATTCTGAGCATATCTGTGAGTTTCCACCCAGGTTCCTAACATAGCTGAAAAAAGGCCTTATGATTGTCCTTTGAATCCATGGCAATTTTTCTCTCAAAATTGGCCTTAGTTGATTTTATGTGTGCTCGTATTGTTTACTAATAATGATTAGGGTGACTTCCCTTTTATGGATTTTGTTCTATCATGTAATAGCTTTCTCCTCTTATTGTACAGTTTGTTAATGGCTGGGGTCCACCAGACTGGACGCTTGCCCTTTGTGGAAAGAGTCTTGGTTTTATTTGGGATTGCCTGATCCATGCAGTCCTGGAGGTGTTCATAGAAGGCATTTGTAAGGGCTTCCGCAGCTTGGGTTGTGGTTTCCTCTGACTCAGGGGCCTTGAAGGATACCACACCAGTCTTGAGTAGTGTGAAGTTTGCTTTAGAGAAGTTCTTCACTATGGTCTTTTTGTTTGGGGTGGGGGCGGATGTGGATTTCCAGTGAGATTAGTTTATGATCAGATCTCACCAATGAGGGATATACTTCGTGTGGAGCATTTTGTCCCCATGTTTGTGACAATGAGATCTAGTATATTTTCTCCTCTCGTGGGAACAGTAACTAGCTGTTCCATGGCATTTGAATTTATGAACTCCAGGAACCGTTGGGCTAGAAAGTTAGGGCTTGAGTAATGTTCCCAGTCTATATTCGGGTAGTTGAAGTCACCCAATATGATGGTGTTTGGAGATACATTTATACCCTCCAGTGTCTTCAGGAAGGCTGTGTGGGGTTCCTGAGTTTGAGAGGGTGGCCTGTAGCATGCTACAATTTGTAGAGCAGTTTTGCCTATGGTTAGTTGCACCTGGATGGTTTCCCAAGCTTCATGCGTTGCCACCAACCTGGAGGTGTGAGTATCCTTTATGAATATGGATACACCCCCTCCTTTTGTGGAGTGGTCCGGGTTTTGGGGCCGGAACGCATGATATGAGGTAAAACCTAATAGTGCCGGGGTGCTCTCAGGAGCCTTGAACCAGGTTTCAGTTACAGCACAGACATCGATGTTCTCCATACTGAGAAGGGCCTCGAGTGCGTGCATTTTGAGATTTAGACTTCTGGCATTGAGCAGCATTACCCTCAATTTCTTCCCATTTTTGTTTTCTAGGGTGGTAGGTTTAGAATTTGAGCCTTGCCTATGTTGTGCATTGAATTGTTGCAGATATTTGTGTTACCAAGAAAACTGCATATTTTGAGGAAGTTCCTTGATGCTTGAAGAGGTCAATTCTTTCCCCTGTTCACTCTGCACCATGGTTAATTAAACTTTTTTCATGATTATTTAAGGCTGTTTGCCATCACTAGTGAAAATACTTTGACTGAAAGTCTTGATGTTCAAACGATGGCAGAAAAAAATGGAAACCTTAGTTGAAAATGTGATTGTGGAGGAAGAAATGGGCAGTAACAAAAAAGGAAGAGAAGTGGGAGCCACTGCAATGCATCATGGATGATAATAATTGATCCAACTAAATATTAAACAAGTAAAGAGAAGTTTGTAACATGTGAAATGTGGCTTAATACATGTTTCACTGCTGTTAGAAGGGTATATAAAAGCACCAAAAGTAGTTGGTGTTGGTGATATTTACTTTTAGTATGCTTGACATGTTGCCATGGTGGCAGTTAAGCAACAGGTGGCTGAAGTGCAAAAACAGAATAAAGAATGGTTGTTCAAGCAGAAAATGCACATCAGCAGCAGACTGCAATGGAGGATAAAGCTTGCAGAAAAAATACTGAGATTGACTGGAATATTGGCTAAGCTGCTTTAAACATTTTTTGCTGTGCTGCTTTGTGTTGCATTCCTCGCTACACACGCTACTACACTGACCAGTCCTAAACAGATTTAACCTTACAAGTCCAAATATATCAGGGGAGTTTTTTATTTAATTCAGTTTCATCTATGTGCTTTTAAAAGTGCATTTACTGCTAATTTGTTAGTCCTATTTACTGTCAAGAGTTTTGTTCATTTGGGATACTTTTGGCTGGTGAGAATAGGATATTTGCCAGTGTTGTAAGTATTCTGCTTGCTCCAGGCTTAATTTGCAGTTGCTTTCCTGAACGGTTGTGGTTCTTAAATGTAGCTGTGTAAGTGTGTTACATAGCAGGACCTAATGATCTATATGGCGGGCAACTTTGTTCTGAAATTCCTTGCTGCAGGCACTGTACAGATCAGTTTCTAACTAAATTTGACATTGCTGCATTATGTGCAACAGCTGAGAGAGTTGTAATGTTCAATATTCATATGTTTTAAGCAAGCAATAATGCCCATGTGTGTTATTATGGAAATAATGCCCCAAACATCCCCCCACCCACAAACTTTTTTCTGTTTGAATTATTTTTTTACACTGGCTAAGCAGCAAAAGTGCTGCTTAGTGAGTGTAAAATAATAGCTCAATTGATCTCTCTCTCTCTCTCTCTCTCACTCTCATACATGCACTTTGTTCTTTTTTTATTTTACATTCATTAAACAGCAAAAGCACTGTTTAGCTAGTTTAAAATAATGGCGCCTGTTATTTATTTTCAGTCTAAGCTCCACGGCAACTTGATATACTGCCGTGAAGTGGTGGACTCATTTTTCAGTGGGTGTTATCTGTAGATTAACACCCATTTGTTGACCGTTCGTTCTCCAATCAGGGTGCAATTTACAGGACGCCCATTCTCAAAAGTGTTATAGCTTATATTCTCTACTAGTTTACATGATTACTAAAAGTTGCTACAGGTAGTGCAGCTTGGATCGTAGCTCCACCGATCTGCATTCTGTTGCTGTTTATTTTTAGGAGCTCCTAGTTGTTCCCAACTTGACTACACTGACTTGTGTGCTGTTGCTGTTATAATAGCGTTTAGTTGACCACAAGTCAAGTTGCTCAAATTGCTGTTGTTATTATTGCTTCTTGTTGCCCCCAGATCACATGTAGCAGTCATCAACAACTATTGTTAGCTGTATTTCATTTTGTAATTAAAATAGTTATTGACAGTATTTATATCTTTGGTTGCATCCAAGTGTCTGGCAATAAAGTCTGATAAATCAGTTGTGTGGCTCTATAGCCAATTCATTCTAAGAAGCATTTTGAAGCACTGTAGAAACAATAGTTATGTGGAACCTGTGCCTTTTGACTCTCTGAAGTATGTGTTTTGTAGCATCTGACCCAACTTGTCTTCATTTTATTGGGGGCAATCAAGCTTTAAAGTATAGGATGTGCTGTATAACATGTAAGCCAACTTCCATGATTACTAATGGTGGTATCTAGCCCACAATTTTAGAGTATACTGTGCGTGTAAGTTTTTATAACCTGCGTAGCCCTTATTCTAGTGTTATTATTTACTCCTGGATTGCTGTTTCTTAGTTTGTGTTTTGTACCAAAATGTAGTTCTGTACTTCTCTTGGATTATGTGGTGTTTAATTTATACTGTATTCTGCACCAAAATATAGTAGTGTGGTACTCTTTGATCATAATGTACTTAATTTATTCTAACTTTTCAGTCATCATAGTATTGTTATTATGCTGAATTTGTGTGTTGCATGGAACTATAGCTGTGTACCACTCTCTAATTAGACTGTATTAGGTAATTTATTCTTTATATGTCCAAGTAGTTGTTGCAGTAGCACATCTCTGCCTCACCTAGTACATCTCCTCCACAACACAGTTTATCTACCCAAAAAGACATCATTCCTGCTCTCAGTAATTCAACCCACTGGGCAAATATGGAACCCCTGCCTACCTCTGTTTATTTATTTATTGATATCTGTCTACCGGTAAAGTCTGACTAGGCAGTAATACCCCGTTTTCAGCAGAGGCCTGGGTTGAAAAGCTCCATAAAGGTGAAACTGTAACAAAAACAATTGCATGATTGAAGGTTAGCTTTTCCATTCATTGCATTTGGTATTCTGAGTCCAGGAACTGGCTAATTCTCACTGACAACCAGCTACTACTGGACCAACGTGTCATGATTTCTGACAAATGATCAGTAAGAAACTCATTCATATGCCCATACTTCAGAATACTACATTAATGCAGCATATGCAAAGATTGTAAAAAAATTACTTTTAAAGCCTCCAACAATCAGGACTAAAGAGTTCTGGAGCAATCACTATTACAGCTCCAGCATACTCACCTTACTGAGTGGGTCACTGGGTTGCAGACTGGACACCTTCTACTGTCAGTAAGTCTGTGTATCCATGTAGAAATGTCCTAGTAATTGGTGACTCCATTGTCAGGTGTACTGCCTCCATACTCACCACACTGGACGGAGACAGATGATGGCTAACTGCCTTTCCAGTGTTAAGATCTTTGATATCATGATTGTTGTACAATCTCCCAAGCAAGACAAATTGTATTATGACCTGGTGGTGGCTCACTTCAGTGTGGATGACCTGTGTCACTCAACCCAAAAGGACATGCAAAAAAGCCATACTGGACCTTACTAAGCATGTGTTAAATGCAAGTAAGACTCTGGCCCTGAGCAGAATCCTATCCATAGCTAGAATGATGGCCAGCTACAAAGAGAAGATAATTGGCTTTGAAAATTGGTTTAGTAGCTGGTGTCATTCGGGGATCCAGTATATGTCAAGTTGTGACAAGATAACTGACAGCCAAATTGTTTTGCCAAGGGTTGTGTGCAGCTTTCCTTCTATGCTTTCCACATACTGGACAAAGCACCTGCTATCCGAATGGTGCTTTTTTTAGGTAAATACCATCTTCTGGATGTTCCAATATAACTTTTAGCAAATTCCAATCTGGACCATATCAAGTCTGCATGGGTTAGTGTCAGAACATGTAACAAGAGATTGTTGGATCTTGAGGCTTTCCTGCAACTTGAACAACCGCATATCTATGTTGTAGCAGAAATCTGCTTTTGGTTTAAAGACAGCACTCTCTCTTTATCAGATCTCACTTCCTATTTTACTTCAGACTTGCAGGAAACTGCAGGGAAGTATCAATGTTTTTCAGAGACCTAATTATGTCTAGTTATCTTCACTGTGACCTACAAACAGAAATTATTGCACTTGAAATTACCCAGAACAAAAGAAATTATATCAGACCCTGCTGAAGATCACCTTCCATGCCCTGGGAGGACCATGAATGATTTCTACATTTACTGTTGCCCATAATTAAAAATCCTTTTTTGGTAGGTGACTTAAAATACCCATCAAATAACCATCAATTAACAGGACCACCTATATCACAAAGGCTGGGTATGTCCAAAGTTATTCCTAGACTTAACGAAATTTCACGCACAAAAAGCTGGCAAACCTACTGGGGGAGAAATCACCTTGACTTCATCCTCATTAACATCGCACCTACTTGTATTACTGCTGTAGTATTCTTATCTCTTATCAAATCTTATCACAGTTCAATAATCTTCCCATTTACAGCTTCCAAACCCACCCCAATGAATACTTCTGAAATCAAGGAGTCTAAAAAGATAAACCTATTTAAACCATATGATGAGCTCTCAGAATTCAGTGCCAAGATTTCCTGCCCACATGTAGCCTCAGCTGTCACTGCTTATGCCAATGAACTTTACTCCCATCTAACAAACAGCATAAATCAAGTGGTCCCAATCAGAACCAAATATACTGGGGAACATAAAAATAAGTCACATTGGTGTAAGGCCAGCATTAATAAGCTCTGACAGATGCCATAAGGTAGATCAAAGATGAACTTGAGATAAAAACTGGCATCTAAAGCCAAGGATAATCATAAATTCTTCTTCAACTAAACTAGATTAGAAGTTTAAGAACTAACATTCAGCTGCTCTCAAATTTAATTTATAATGGTATTACCCACTCTGTGTGTGCCTTCATTGAAGGCTGGGCATCGAGCTGGCACCTCGGCACCCTACAAATCTACTGCCAATTATTAGTGAACCGGAGTTCCACTGTGGTGACCCCTAACTGGGAAAAGCTGAAAGAAGAATAACAACATTACCCACTCTGGCCATAAATATATTGCTAAGATACTTGCTGATAAATTCAATGCCAGCTTAATAACTGAAACAGTTATTAAACTTCCACAAATATGTGCATCCCTTCCTCTCCTTAAGATTGCTATGGAACATTTCCTAACTGCACTTTATAAAGATAAACATTGTTGTTGTGTCTTTCAGCTTTTCCCAGTTAGGGGTCACCACAGTGGAACTCCGGTCCGCTAATGATTGGCAGTAGATTTTTGCGAGCCGAGTTGCCAGCCCTGACGCACAACCTTCAACGAAGGTACATCCATTCATGCATGTCTCCAGACAGAAGACGCTCTAGCTGAGAATCGAACGGGACAATGTCTTACTGTGAGGCGACAGCGCTACCGCAGCACAACCACTGCAGTTATAAAGATAAACATTCCACTTCTAAAATCCCTGACAATATATCTTGTTGCTTAATCAATAGCACCAAACATGTCTTCCCTGACTCCCTCCTAAAACTGTTCAGCTTAAAGATCTTATGTAAAAATGTTTTCTTCCACTACTTTTTTGTAATTATGGTCCCATCATGTAAACGGGCCTTTTTGGTTCTAAAATATGTATTTTTTTTACTTAAGTTACACAAATGAAACTATAGTTTTAAAGTTTAAAATAGTTCTGTTTGTATGTACTGAATGCTCAAAAGTTGTCCAGTTACATCTTGACTTTGTGTCATCTTTCAGCACCACTGAAGATGTCTTTAGTTCAATACCTCAGGGTAGTGAATTAAGGGAGGGTCATTATGCTAGGAACAGGTACTGAGATTCTAACATTCTATGTTACTGAATCTTATACCCACTCTTAGCAGAGCCCAAACGTACCCATTAACTCAGTGACACACTGAATCCAGTAAATGTTCAGTAAATGTTCTCCAGAGCAGCACCTCCACCTGTAGATCAGACCTGGTATTGCTGGCAGGGAGCCAGGTCTGACATACAGATAGAGCTGCATGACCATGAGTATGTCCAGTATAGGAGAGCTACTCATAGGGTGGTTTGGAAATCATTCCGGCATTTTTCCTGTGCAAACAATTGATGAGCCTGTGAGATCACTTGTCCACCAGTAAATTAAATCTATTTTTGAAAACAGAATACAGCAAACCATTCTCTCAGGAGTTTCGGGGAATGGTTTACATTGCACTGAACCATGTATGTGCGTGGTCCCAGCCTCTCCCCCTTTAACAGCAGCCTGCAGTACAGCTCCATCTATATATGGAATGCAGCACTGCAGGCAGTTTGGCTTACCAGTAGTGTAGCTGGGGCAGGATGACAGGGGCAACTGCCCAGGGAGCAAAGTGTTGGATTAATGACCAGCGAGTCCTGGTCTTTCATTAATGCAATGTTGTTGTTGTTGTTATTTGTCTTTCGGCTTTTCTCGGTTAGGGGTCGCCAAAGCGGAACTCCGGTCCGCTAATGATTGGCAGTAGGTTTTTACGGTGCCAAGTTGCCAGCTCGACGCCCAACCTTCAACGAAGGCATGCCCATTCACGCATGTCTTTCGGAATGCCACTCGACCGCGGGGAGGACATGCAGACTCCACACAGAAGGTGCTCCCCGCACACCAGCCGAGAATCGAATGGGAGAACCTCTTGCTGTGAGGCAACAACGCTACTGCTGCACCACCGTGGCAGATGGTCTTTCATTAATGCAATACCGACTTTTAAAAGCTTGTATTGCATTTGTGGTCAGACCTGAGCACTGTAGAACTCCATGTGTAGTCTAAACTGTAACAACTTCTTGCTACATTGTAGCAAGCAGTATGCTACAGTTTAAAAGTAAAAAAAAAATATATTTTTGTTGTAACTAAAACCAGAGTGGTGTAGCTCTTGGTGCAGGAAGGGTATAAACTGTAGCAACTGTTTGCTGCAGTTTAAAAAGAAGATTTTTTAAAATGTAAAGACAAAAATAACAAAACGACCAGTTAGTACTCAAAAAAAGGAAGTTTAATAAAACTCCACATTAAAAAACACACATGGTTAAGTGCTTTTGTCAATAGGACATCATAATGTTTCTGATGATGTCTTACTAACGAAAGCACTTAATCATACGTGTTTTTTAACATGGATTTTTATTAAACTTCAGTTTTTAGAGTGCTACCTGGTTGTTTTGCTATTTTGGTATTTTTTATTTTCCAGTGTTGGTTTGAAGCTTGTTGTTTTTATTTTATTAAATTAAAAGATGAGTGCTATATTGCTCCATGCAGGCAGAGGGTAAAGTATAACAACTGTTTGTTACATTTATATCAAGCAGTTTGCTACAGTTTAAAAGAAATTATGTTGAGGGAGGGTAGGGGCAGTGCACAAAAACAAGATTTGAATGGCTGAGGCAGGAGGGAGGGGCGGCGTGTCATGCAGCTGGCCACCTGGTTGGTGTGCCAGTAAAGGGAATATCCATTTGTTTTTTTTTTTTTTTTTTGCTCTTCATTGGAAGAGCTAGGAATGGGGTGCATAGCTCTCAACCTTCCATCTCTAAAATGAGGAACACTAGTCCTCATAATGTGGAACAAATGGGCAAAATGTGGAACACACATTAACAGCCACAGGATGGTTAAAATATACTAGTTTTACTTATAAAAGAGATCTTTTAATGAACTAATATGATTCATTTCTTTTTACCACAAATATCAGTTAAAAAATTCCTAACACTGAATGTGTGACCGACCCTGTCAGTGTGGTACTTTGAGGAACCTGAAGACACTAAATAAGGTACATTCATCGTAATGAGGTACACTTGAGAGTTATGATGGGGTGTAGATCTAATTTTAATAAACCAATCAATTACAATGTATCACTCTACTTATTACAGTGAATTGCCTTTTGTTTTTTGCTCTTCACTTGAAGACCGGAGGAGGTAAGGTGCTGTTTCACAATACCGCCCCAGGACGCTGGTTGAACCTATTACGCTTCTGTGGCTTCCCATCAGATACTCTCTGCAATACCTAATCGCACAAACAGGTGGAATGTTTACCTTGGCATTAAGCTAATTCAGTACAGTAACATTTTTCATTCTAGCACTGACCCAGTCAGTGTATAATACACAGAAACATACTTTACTATGGACCTTCATTGTGGTGATTCACATAGGTTCATAGATTCATAGGTTCATCAATTAGTACTATTCTCATATCTCTAATTTTCTTCCTATAAGTGAACATTTCATTGCAGACATCTATTTGTTCTAGTGTTATAGCTATGTTATTACACTGCATCATACCTCTCACTTTCTTAGTACAAGAAATCTGGACAAAGCCTATAATAACAGAGGGAAAAAGGCCCAAAAATGGGGACAGATTTTAAATATTGCTCTTATAAATTTAGAAAGTTGCTAGAGTAACAGTATTTGTGCTAGTCTGCATTTTCTGAAGAATATAAAGTCTGAAACCCAAATGAATGTCATTATTTGGTGACTTCAGTCCTTGCTGATTTTATGGAAAATCTCAAATTTTATGAGGAACAGACCAAAAATATGAAGCAAAAATCTGGACATTCTGTAAAAATCTAAACAGCTGAGAGGTATTCACAATAGGCCACGCATTATATATTTTATTAAGAATGTATCCTGGAACGTATCCTCTTCCATTTCTCTTTTGTTACTTTTTATTTGCAGAAATTACATAAATTACTTATAAATTTATTGCGTGATTGTCTGAGTGACTGTGCTGCAGACAGACCAAAAATATGAAGCAAACATCTGGACATTCTACAAAAATCTGAACAGTTGAGAGGTATGCACAGTAGGCCACGCATTATATACTTTATTAAGAATTTTATCCTGTTACATTTATTTCTATTTTAATTTTTATTTGAATAAAATTGCATTTAGCTACTTATTGGTTTATTGCCTGGTTGTATGAGTGACTTTGCTGCTGTCTATTCAGTGTTCAGTGTTAACAATCCAAACTCTTTAGCCTCATCTGAGGCTTTCTGTGAATTTGCTTCTTACTAGTTTATGATTATAAGCCCAATTTCCAATCAGATCATCCAATTTCCCTCTTAAATAATTGCAAGCTGCCCAACCTTCATATATGTAGGGGTATGGCATTCTTACACAGAAGCTATTTTTTAACTTATTTCTTTACTATTCTTGGAGTCTTCAGTCAGGTCACCATTATTTCTTGCTTTTTTTTAGAATGAGTAATAACCACTGCTCCAGTTGATGGTGCCATTATATAATAATTCTTACATTTAAAAATAAAAATAAGATCATCTCTTACTGCTCTATAACCAACAATAAACCAAATGAACATTTGTAACCTACCTGGATAACTCAAGTGCCTTATCTTATCTATTTGTTTTGTAAAAAAATGTTGAATGCATTCCAGTCTTCAGGTTTGAACCATATTATATTCACAAGGTGACAAACAGTATTTAGTATTGGGTATCACTGCTGTCTTATACAGCTGTAGTAAAACAGGTGCACACCTGCTTGACATGCAATGAGTGCCCATAATGGTGGCATAACCTTTACTCATAACCATTAACAGTTTGTCTTCAAAACTCAAATGCCTATCAACAACGAGTCCAAGATCCCTTTCATATGTGGGAATCAAGGCTCCACCTACTGCATATGGGCATGTGAAATTATTAATACCAAAGCAAAGAATGATAGATTCCTTGACATTAAAATCCATGTAGTGCGTGGAGTGTGGTGATTACGCTCTGACATCTGGAAAAAGACAAATCAGTTAAGCAGTTCAATAGAGTGAGACCCGATCTTAACAAAACTTAAGCACCCCCTGATTCACTTGTTAAGATAGTGTATTGAGCTAGTCAGTTAAATGTAGCAGTACTGACCAGCAAACAACAGTGGCAGTATAAAAAACAAATTTGTTTCTGCCTGCTGTCTGTTCCAGTAATATGTCCCTGACTTTTCTAATATAACAGAATCCCGTATACTACGGACCAATTCTCTGTGTAGGAACAGAACCAGGCACCAACCCCACCAGGATAAGTCTACTTCAAAAACTTTAATAATCAATAAAACAGAAAAAAATGAAAAAGTCCAATTCACAGTGGTATGAACCAGAGTTTTTTTTATTTCACACCCTTTCACAAACCCGCCTTGATCTCATATACCTCAAAAAATATATATCACTCCACAGACAGTCAAACTAAAGGCTTAAATCTCCAGTTTGTCTTGACGGAGGCAGGTGGTGCCCTTCAGGCATGACAGCTGGCAAGGTGATTATAGTCCATGGACCGACTGTGACTTTTAAACTCTGTGGATGAATGAATCTGTAAAAAACAACTGGATTTATTGGAATATGTGAAATGTATTGTGGCAAAGTGGACAGGCTTCATCAAATCATTACCGTAAACTGAAAAAAAAGTGTGTAGATTGACATTAACTGTATCAGAGAGGACATAACGTAAGTCTACAGTTATTTTGGAACAGTTGGTAATGACATATGATAAACCACAGGCGTTGCAAAATAGTTGTATCAAGGGACATTTTAATGTAATGGGTGAGACATGGCATGTAGATAATGATTACTCAGACACAACTTTTCAACAGAGATTGGAAATAATGGATGCTATTAAGGAGCGCAAGAGACAGAAGTTATATTGCAAGCTGATTTTCTTGGCAGTTTTGAAAATTTTTGCTGCGTAGGGAGTGTGCATCTTCACTAATAATAAAGAAGTGGTTACTAAGCTGAAGGAATTGCCTGTACATTAATTTCAAGAGGTAATGGATACTGGTTATAGAGGGAACACACATTTGGTTGATTTTAGGAGTTCAGCAGAAGTAAAAGAGGAATGGGAGAAATAATAGTCAAATAGAAAATGGAGATTATGATATTTTGTGTAACATGCTGGGGAAGATGTTATGAGACTCTCCACAGCTCTTTTCTCTTTGCCTATGAACTGTTATGAAAAGAAGTTTGTTTAAAATGTTGTAGTTAATGCATTTTCTAGATCGAAACTGATCATTGCAGTGATGTGGCTCAGTTATGTTAAGATGAAAGTTAAAGTTTGCATTATGCCTGTAAAAAGTGGTCTATTAGAACATTCATAACTAAGATGAATTAACAAATCCTCCCATTCATTTTCTTTATTCAAAGTGTTTATCAATGGCAGGTAGGAGTATCTTCGCATTCTCAACAATTGTTGTGAAACCTATGTACTGTAATAAATCCGGAAAATATCCACTGTTGTTGAGGAACAGTTCTCTTGATATTTAATACAAAAGAATGTGACTGCAAATGGGCGACTTTCCTTTGTTTTAAGATGGGGTCATAGAAATAGCCACAAAGACTATAGTGACGAAGACGAGGGGGTCTTACTTTTGATACGCTTTGTTTTTTGTTCTTCTAAGAGTTACTACAACTCATGTTTCATAAAACAGTTAATGTATTATAGCATTTCAGTACAAAATAGAAAATATGTGATTAGTGTGTTCAAATTTTGGATGCCTTCACTTCTAGCAAATACTTTTCTAAAACTGTTTAAATAGAAAGTTTGCAATTGAATGTTCAATGATATAATGTTAAATATTGAGAAGTTTCAATTGCAGCTGATAGTTGTACATCTATTATGAGGGGCACTACAGAGGCATGAGAAATTATATTTAATTCTTGATCTGTATGCCTGCTTAATAGTGTGTGAAAGTAAAAATTAATAAGACTTGAGTATGGCCTTAATGTGGCCAAAAGCAGTCTATAGTAGTTTAGTATGATATGAAAATAGTATATTGTTAATGTGTGCAAACTGTGGAAGCTTTAATGTCAAACAAAATCATTATCTACAGCTGTTTTGAAAGTGAATGGAAGTGAAATTTAATTAGACATGATGGGGCATCAATCTGATAATCATTAATGTCATTGGTGATGCTAGTGGCATGGACACAGATGTATTTTATGATATAGTTATTGTTTATAAGAAAAAATAAGGGCATTAAAATGTCATTTATAATGCAGTCACCTAATTAGAGGGGGGTTCAAGTTCATCTGGGTGGCTTTAAGAGTGGAATACAAATGAAAACAAAACAAAAAAAAAATTGTGCAATGATGATAGAAGAAAACTATGTTAGTAAAGATATGAATCTTTCTGAGGTGTTGACGTGATCTTGAAATAAGTATATGTAATATAGGGGGTGTGAGACAAAGCCCTGTACAGAAAATACTTACTCTAAAAAGAGGGGAGAGAAGTTCATATATGTTGATTTTATTGTTTTTAGGCATTATGTGTATGCCGTGTGTCGCATTTGCCAAGAATCAGTTGTACATACAGGTGGTGCTGCACTCTAGATGAGGGTAGCAGGTTTGGGGAACACCAAGGACCATATTCCCACTCAACAGACATTTTAGGTTCACAGGTAAGTACTAGGCTATCTGCCCAAGGGCATCTATAAGCCTAGCCAGAATGCATTGGCTTTCGCCACCCCCTTAGATTAGTTCCCTGTATCTCTGTCCAGCAGAGCCAATAGTTCCACGTGCCTCTGTCCAGCAGAACCACTGCAGTGATCCCCGGGGTAAATTTTCTGTTTCCCATCCACTCGTCAAGGTTTCTCTTGAAGAGTGTTAGTGAGGGGCTCTGCCTAATTTAGACTGGAATCCTGTTCCAAAGCATGTGGAGTCTCTGGGACAGGAATCTATCCCTCCTGCATGTCCTATTTATCGTTGTGGTGAGGTTTAGATCCCTAGAGCTTGTGGCTCTCGGGATTTGTTTTTTTTTAGGTGGAGCATGTCCATCAATTCTGGGTTGGACATGGCCTTGTATGTCAGGCAGAGATCACCTCTGAGTAAGCGGTATACAACCCAGTACATTTCTGCAGTGTGATTCATTATTGTAGCCTACATGCACATGCTATACTGTCATACAAAAAAAATACTTGCACGACAGAGCTACAACCTGTCAAGAATGCATTTGCAGGTATAACATACAGGTATTGCTGTTGTGCCAGACAGATTTGAGAACTTGCATCTCCACCTATAGGTCAACAATGTTACTGCAGGCAGGTTAAATTCCTGCAGTATCAGTGCTGTTATACAGCCGAAGCTGTGGTGAGTTACAGCGGGTCTATATTATAACATCAAAGTCTAAAATGTTTGAATGTTACAATATTGAACCCAGTAGAGCGAACACTTGAAATAGCCAAGCTGCAGAACACCGAATACTTTCCTAGGGAAAGTATTCAGTGGGCCGTTTCTGCAACTTCGCTATTTCCTCAACTGTGGAGCGAAGGTTATGGACCGGGTTTAGGTAAGTGTGCGAATGAAGGTGAGTGTGAGATTGGGCATGGGTTAGGTGAGTTAGGGTTAGGGCGCGGGGTCAGGTAAATGTGCAATTGTGTGGATGTGAGGGTTAGGGTGGGGTAGGTGAGTTAGGGTTAGGGAGCGGGTAACGTGAGTGTGCGATAGTTAGGGACCTTAGGGTTAGGGTTGGGTTAAGGTAAGTGGATAGCTAGTGGTGTATGTCTTGTTTAGTGTAGGGTTTTGTGAAGTGTATGTGTGTGGATTATTTATTTTGGTGTGCTTGAGTTGTGTGTATGTTTGTCGGAACAGCAAATTCTTTCCCTGGGAATAAATTTGCTATTCTGACTGTTCGGTTTTCTGGTGTTTCGATAGAATGGGTTCGATATTATAACATTCGAAGTTTTTAGACTTCGATGTTATAATATAGACCTGTTACAGCATTGCCATAGAATTGTGTAGGGTAGGGATTAGTCTGTCCACTGATATGATATCATGGGGGGGGGGGCAGAGTTGGAATTTAGTATTGGGATAGTGTTGTGTGATGGCAACAGTCCACTGCAATGTTATCCCATATTTTATTTGGAATACGGCTCAAGATTGTAAGCTTACAGCTCAGACAGTATTTGTACAGCACTATATAACATACAGAATAGTGTTTTACTTTGTCTTGCTGATAAGTACAAGTAAAAATAAGTGAGACCAAAGTGGAAACAATAAAGTTAGAGATGAAACAAATGCACTGCAGCTCTCAAAATTGCACACATCTGCATTTAATTCACATGCAAGGTATCCTGTGAATTATGAAAATTTCTAACTAAAACAGCAACAACTTCTGAATTCAATATCTAAAGACATACAAGATCCCAATAAAGCATCTCAGCTGATATTCACAAATCAAATCAAAGACCAAACAATCTGAATCAAAGGTAATGAGTGAACCCTAAATTTTCTGAATATGGTTTTAAAGTGAGTATATAACCAATGCTATCTGTAAACAACACTGGTATAATATCAGAATGTTTACAGTCACTGATGTTATGTCATTTTCACCTGCCCAGACTATGTAGGTGACAAAATCTGACAACTGACGTGCTTTAAAGCAATTCTAAGTTATGACGCCTGTACTAGGCTTGTATTACACTGCTGTATATGCATTGTATGCATCTAGCTATATCTGCATTTTATAAGGTGTTTTTTACTATTTTATTTCATTTTAATTATAAGTATAATTACAGTACTATAATATTAATGCATTTTTTACTCCTTGGCCCTCTGAAAATGGAGTTACATACCCAATTAGACTTTCCTGATCAGCAAATGTAAGTAAAATAAATTATATTTCCAAATAGGAAGCTAACATGCTAAATGTATCAATGCAAATTCTTTAAAATTGAGTTACAGAAAATCTTCTGGAAAAAAAAGTTTTTTAGGAGAAAACTGTCTGAATTCATCTTCATTGAAGGGGCTTCTGGCCATCTAGAAGTTTAGGGCAGAGGATTAAGGCTTTGAAATGCACGGTTTACCAAATGTATGTATTTATTTGGGAAAATCACTGAGCTCCAAACACCAAATAAAGAGACACAAATGAGAATAATGTAATAAATTAAATAAAGTCAAGCAATGACTGGAAAGTACAAGAAGTATATACAGTGAGTGGTTATATACAATAAGTTCAGTGTTACCACAGTATGAAGTGTAATAGTTAAGAAAAAAATATTAAAAGGAAAAAGAATGTATAAACACATTAAGTATAATAAACTAGTTCAGTAAAACTGCTGTATTGTAAGTTATACTATAAAGAAAGAAATATTAGGCTGTAGAAAACAGTAGACTAGATAAGAGAGACAGGATAGATAAGAACAATGGAGAAATGAGGGCTTGCTAGAAGAAATGTTAATGCAGAAGGTTTAGTTGTTTAGTTGGGATAGCAGGGAAAAGCTATAACTGGTACTCCATCAGTCTCTACTTGTCTACTGTTGAACTCAGAGAAAATCACTTATCTTTGCCCATCTCCTGTATCAGACCTGGAAAGAGGCAGTTGTAATTACTGGATTTACCAAGTTAGCAAATACAGAAAACAGAATTATGTAGATTTCCCATAGAAAGCAACAACCATTTCTGATCTCACTAGCTATCCTTTAGGTGATACAGTGGTGCAGCAGTTAACATCACCCTCGCGGTGATTGACTCGGTGGATTGCGTCTTAAATGGATCCTTTCTGTATAGTTAGCATGCGTTCTGTGTGCCCATGAGGGTTTTTCATGGACACCGATTTTCTTCCACATTCCAAAGACTTGGTATTATGTGGTCTTGCAATATTTTACATTACTTTAGGTATGCTTAAGGTGTGTGTTGCTGTGTGCGTGTGTGAGCATGCATGTATGTGTATATATGGTGTACTTATGTGCATGAGTTCTGTGATAGACTGGCTTCCTGTCCAGGACCAATTCCCTGACTAATGCCTACTGCTTGCATGGACAGGTTCTGGCTGCCTGCAATTATGAATTGGATAAAGTGGGCAATGAAAATAATGAATTTATGGATGAAAAGCTGTCTTTCAGTGTAGCATTTGCCAGATGCAGTCCAAAAAAACAGGCACTAACATTTGAAAGATGCACCTTTGCATTATTTAAATGCATATCAATCCATTTATATCACTTATTTGTGAAAAATATAACAGATTTGCATATTACAACATGATTAGTCATCAGAATAATGTTATAAAAAATATATTCATTTGCATAACAGGAACATTTTTAATAGATCTTGCAGTCATATGCTTAATAACATATCATATGCAGTAGATATACCTACTCACACACAAAATTCCTTATTTTAAAACATTCATGCACTTAAATCTTCACATTGTTCAGGTAAATATTACTATTAAACATATTCAAATATATTTTAAAGTTGCTAAAAAAATATAGCATTAGATTAATCATATTGCAATGTGCATGTATGCGTGCGTGTGAGCGCATGCGCGCGTGTGTTTGCACATGGGTGCATGTGAATGCATGTAAGCCTGTGTGTGTGTGTGTGTGTGTGTGTGTGTGTGTGTGTGTGTGTGTGTGTGTGTGTGTGTGTGTGTGTGCGTCTGTGTGTGCGTGTGTGTGTGTGTGCGTGTGTGCTTGAGACACAGAGGAGCAGAGAAAAATATGTGCACACAGAAAAGGACCTGTCTGATATTCATTGTCAGTCATTGCGGAAGCTGTTAAAAGCTGAATTCTGCAGTACTGAACTCACACAGAGAAGAATTACTGTTGGTTGAAAGAAGAAAATCTGTAACAGACCGAACTGAGACTGCACAGCTGGAACATAAAGTTAGAAGCATTAAAATGCCTCCAGCTGGCTGGACTAATTTATGATTATGCCCACACATCAATGATTGATGGTTTTCCTACCGATCTTTGTATGGTTGCTGTTTGGCAATAGCTGAAATTTTTGCCTCTATTATTCTTCTTCTCCTGTCTTTCTAACATATTTATATGTATGCATTTTTTCTACCTCTCTGACAGAGATGCTGCATATTAAAAAATTCAATAGTTTAACTAGAAAATATTTTCTCTGGATTTTAGATTATATTTATAGTGGTCTTTTGCTCACTCCTACATATAATTTCTTCTGTTTTTACTAATGCAGGCCACTAACTGTTGTCCAGACTCATGGTAGAAAAATATCACATTGATTAAACTTCTGAAAAATGTTTTGTAATATTACTATTAAAATTAATTTCATCTAATGCAAATACACTGAAATTCTATGCCCATGTTTCCTATAACTGTGCTGACCAGCAAATGGCGGTTGTTTATTAACAGGTGTCTTTACCTAGATCACCATATGAGGTAGCTGGATGCAGTCCCAGGCAATTATACCGTATCATCCATATTCTCTGTACATGTCATCTGTAGTAAGCAATGTGCAAAGTACCACATTTACTGACACGTAGCCTGAGGCTTAACATTTTATAGCCTCATCAGTTTTCTGTGGGGAAAAAAACTGGTTCAGGCTGGCTTCCATGCAAAACACCCTTTTAAGTTATACTTTGTTACAAGTGCAGTTCACACATATTGCTATGTGCTGTTGAATGGGAGCAAAGCATAGTGTCAAGGTTTGAGTAGTGGCATTTGTATGGATTTTGGACTAGTCACCTAACAGACCAGAGCAAAAAAAACAAAACAAACAAAAAAAAACAGTGTGCCATTTTGATTCAGGTGTTTACTGTGTTATTTCTCTGTAACTTAGTTGACATGCTGGATTAAGCAATGTTCATTTTCTGTCATTTTCTGTCTGGACCTGGGTGTGAAGTTGCAGCCAAATGCATATTTTACAAAGATGTACAAAAAAATAAGACATATGCTGAAGTAATGCAAGCATAAAAAACAGAGCTATATTAATGTGCCTAACAACCAAGAGAGGGAATAAATTTGGCAGTTTTAGGGTGTTTTATAGATGTGAACTCTGAACAATTCAGTTAGCATTTACTTCTTTCCATTCTATAATGCTGATGGATTGATAGACCCACTTGATATGAGGGGTTTTGGCCTCAGTGCTGCACACTATAGAATGGTGTAGTTGTGCATGTTGACAGGCACCCCAAAAGCAGTGTAGACAGATAACATGCCTGCACAGATTCATGGGCTGGTCTTACTGGCTTCTGCCTATGAATTTGCCTGTATTTGCTGTATTTAACTTGGTTTGTTTTACATATCTGTAGGTATGCAGATATCCACTATATTTGTGTAATGGGTACAACACAATACCCATATTTCCCCCTTCCGTACTCCACATATCCACTCATGCTTACAGCTGCTCTAGGTATTTATACCATCTCCACTGTCAATCAGACAATGTCTATAACACACTTTGTTTGTACTGAATGTTTCTGAAACACACTATGTTGCACTGGAGCGGTGAGAAGGTCTGGGGTAGTGAGCATAGTTTTCAACGAGACCTATAGCTCGTCCTTAATGCTGAATTCATTGACTCTAGTCTCGCTGTTATACCGAAAGAACTTCTAACTGATACATAACATAATTCATGTTTAATTTGGTTTTGCAGCTTAAGGTTCCTGTAAAGCTGATACTTCATACTTAGTTGAATAATACAGGTTATATTTCTTATGGTTCAATATGTTTAGCAGCTCCCTGATTTCATAGCATCAGGAACTCAGCACAACAAAAAGTAAATAAATATGAATGCAAGCATGTGTGTGTGTGTGTGTGTGTGTGTGTGTGTGTGTGTGTGTCTGTGTGTATATATATATATATATATATATATATATATATATATATATATATATATATATATATACATACATACATATATATATATATATATATATATATATATATATATATGTATACCAACTCAGCAATCGCACAAACTTAGTGAAGAGGGAGAAAGTCATGAAAATGCAGAACTCAACTTCTCACTCTTCTCAGAGTCTAGATGCAATGATGGGATGCTGGTGAAGTTTTACATTTGATTTCTGAAGGGGAGTAAAGGAATCAGGAGGTGTGGTGTCTATGTTTTAGGGCAGCCCTGCCAATGTTCTAACAGAGAATGACATGCTGTTACCTGCAGCTGGGCACAAATGCAATCATGTGAGTAAGGCAGTGGGGGTGGGGGTGGGGGGCAGTCAGAGCCAAAACTTCCATCTAAGGCTGGTAATGTGGCTTCCTTAGAATGTGAGAGAGAGAGAGAGAGAGAGAGAGAGAGATAGTCATCAAGAGCAACCAAGAATCTAAGCCTCAGCAGGGAAAGGTACTGGGCTTTCCTTAGAAGGTAGTGCTTCAAGGAGAGAAGTAGGTAATATAAGTCAGTCAGAACTTGAGGCATCACTGGCAGATGGTACAAGACTTTCTTTGGAAGTCAAGTAGGGTGGATCATGAAGGTGTTGAGGCAGATGCAACTCTCAGACCTTAGGACTAGAGGGAGGTAGCCAAGAAAGCTTTTGGTACTCAAGGACTGAGGAAATCTATACATTGGACAAAGTTTTGTTGTACAGGGAATGGGCCCCTTAAGGAAGGCTACTGGGAGAAGTAATACAGCAGTCTGTGGTGCCCAGGGCATTCAGACTGACACTTCTGGCCTTAACCCATGAAATTCCTTTTGCAGGCCATATGGGCATAAAGCATGCTAAAAGATGACTTATGCAGAATTTGTATTGTTCAGGGATTGCAGTGGCTGTAACAGGATATTGCAGGACCTGTGAGCTGTTCCAAAAGCTTGGCAAGGCTGAAGACAAAGACAGGGCTTCTTCATTGCCCATGCATGTTATTGAAAAAACAGTTTGGAGCATAGCTATTGATATTGTGGAGCATCTAAGCACCCCAAGTTCCACAAGAAAGAAGTATATCCCAGAGTGGTGAATTATGCCACTAAATGCCCTTAAGTGGTAGTTCTGACTTCCACTGAAGTAGAAAAAGTAGCAAATGCATTGCTAGCCATTTTCAGCAGGGTAGTTTCCCCAGAGAAATAATGATGGGCAGAGCTGCTAGCTTTGTGTCCGACCTGCTGGTCTGTTTGTGTAAGTGCTGTGAGGTAAAGCATCTAAAAAGTACTTCCTATCCTCGACAGATAATCGGCCTTGTAGAGCAACAAAGGTTCCTCACCAGGAGATTCCAGGGTTTGAATTCCATGTCCTACAGAGATCACCTTAAGGCCCTATCTCTGTAATCTGTCTCCTACAGGTTAAAGAGAGACAATCAATGCCTAGCATATAAGGCATCCTCAAATCCATTTCTGATGGATCTCTTGCACATCTACAAAAGAAACAGCACCAGAAACACTAGATCCAAGGACCTGAACTTTGCCTGCAGCATAAATGGACCATGCTGGAGAGACCAATGTGTGTCTCAAAGGATGTCTGGACTATGGAATAAGCTACCCATCTATGAGAAGCAGAGTTCATCCCAGCATACTTCTCAACTTCTTGGTGCAGGAAATCTGGATAAAACCCAACAACACGGGGGACAAAGGCCCCAAAATAGGGACACATTTTAAATGTTGCTCTTATAAACTTAGAAAGTTGCTAGAGTAACCGTGTTTGTTTTAACATACATTTCCTGAAGGATATGAAGTCTGAAACTCAAATGTATGTCATTATTTAGTGACTTCAGTCCTCAGATCATCCCAGTCATTTGCCAGAAAACATCAAAGTTTATGATGAACAGACCAAAAATATGAGCCAAAAATCAGGACAGTCTGTGAAAATATGTACAGTTGAGAGGTATACATCCAAGACTTATTCAAAAACAAACTTGGATCGCTGAAAGGGAAATCAGAAATTCGTCCCCTGTGCTGTCCCCTATATCTCTAATGGACAGAGGTCGACAGTAAGTAAATTAATCCCCAACTAACACACCCCCATAAGCCTTAGAAACCTCTTTACTAACATACCCTACCATACAGGCATCCAAGGAACTCGGGGACAAAACTGGGTTAAGTTGCACGGCTAGGCTTGTAAGGACCCTGGTGGTCATGAGCCTAGTATAAAACTATGAACCTATGAGAGGTTAAACTCTACCCTGAAGACCAGTTTAAGAGCATATACAGACCAGTTCAAGAGGGAGCGGGACAAGTATCTGTCCCATCTTCTTTTTGCATACAGGGAGGACACAGGAATCCATGTTTTTTTTATCCCTTGAGCTGTTTAAAGAAGGGGATACTGGATTTGTTTTTCATGATGAGTAGGAGTTTGTTGTGGAGAATATCCTAAATTTCAAGGCTAGACTCAAGGAGCTGAAGGAGATGTCCTAGGAGCATCTGGCACAGGCACAACAGCAACAAAAGGTCTCATATGACAGAACAGCTACAACCAGACATTATTCTGTAATATGGGCAAAAAGTAGTAGTGCTTATTCTTGTCAGACAGGATTCATCCTCCAGGCAGCTTAGGTTCATAGGTTCATAAATTAGTACTAGGCTGCCTGTCCTTGTGGGCCATTTTAAGCCTAGCCAATTACCCCTTGTGAGAATCCAACCCTGCTCCTTATGTCTTTAAGATAATCACCTTAACCATTATACCAGCCTCCTAACCCTTAGAAGAACCTTTAACCCTTCTTAAGAAAGATGTGTGGAGCCAACTATTTGGTGGAGTTTATAGGCAGGAGGCAAAAGCACAACGTCTACCATGTTAATATGATAAAGTCCTATCATGAAAGAGAGGATGTGGTACTCAGTATCTGCTGTGAGCTGCAGGGGGAGCCAGAAGGGGATCTGGAGGTAGAGCTCATGTGGGATGCTCAATACAGTACTTCAGCTGATGGGGTAGCTCTGTCCCAACAGCTTACTCCTAGCCATATTCAGGTGATTGAAGCAGTATTACATAAATTTTAGAGCACATTTACTGGGAGGTCAGGCTGCACCCACATAGTGGAGCACCATTTAGACACAGGACATCAGTGGCCCATCAAACAAGCCCCTTTCAGGGTGCCTGAAACAGTAAAGCACACTCTGAAGGGGGAACTGCAGGACATATTGGAACTGGGGGTAATCCAGGAATCTAACAGTTTCTGGGCCTCACTAGTGGTGCTAGTGCCAAAAAAAGATGTCAGCACCAGGTTCTGTGTGGACTACAGGAAACATAACTACATTGGGTAGACGGTTAGGGGTTGCCACAGCGGATCACCTGTCTGCTCACAGAAGGGACCCCAGCTGAGGATCGTGTCTTTGTTATTTATTACTACCTCCTACTAAGAGATGCATAGCTAAATTCCAAGCCCCCTGAAAATAAAAAAAAAACAGAGAATATGGTGGCCTGTGCAGAAGTGGATATGGAAACTCTGTACAAGCATGTAAATAACTGATAACTGT